>NW_027273861.1:6695000-7080000 GCF_046630095.1 Trachinotus anak | reverse complement strand
GTGTTCAATTGAAAGATTGTTGTACACTTGGTAATGTACTGGTGTACTTCAATAATCACTGTTTCCTCTGTTTTTTATGCTAACAAGAATAAACATAGAATATCAAGTCAAGATGACTTTCTAGGAATTTGGTTACGTTCCTCTCCAGGCATGTTTTAAACTATATAAATATAGTCTGCTATGATTAATATTATATTATTTACAGCAATGTGTATCAATATGGTTAAGCAGACTCAGGAGTTTGTTAAGGAATGTGAAAGTTTACTGTACACCAAAATTGGTTACAAGGAGACGTATCAGAACGGCAAGTGTACTTACTTGTTTATGTTGTTTATTAGCTTGTAACTGGTAGTGGCTGACACAGTGTTAGTGGCTGTGCTAATGCAAACTCTCACTCTCTGGTATTATCAAAGGAACAGAGAGTATCAAGATGGTTAGCGTTAGAGGAAACATCTGAGAGACTCAGCTACATGTATGAGCCTCAGTCAGACCCAGACTCAGATGAGGAGTATCTTATGACCAAAATCAGCAGATATATCAGAATGGTCAGCGTTGTTAGCATCTTGTATTTGTTTATGTTATTTGTTAGCTTGCAACTGGCAGTGGCCTACACAGTGTTAGTGGTTGCTAATACGAACTGGTTGTGTGGTACTGAGAAGGTTTCAGGTTTGTGTCAGGTTTGTGTCACCCCCACAAGCTGGTGGAAATGGTTCCTCAGTTATATGACATATGAAACTCTGGCTGTCTGAGTCCATTTTTATGAGACTGTCACTGATTCACTGCAGTTCCAAGGTGAAAATACTCAGTCATGGCATTGACTGCTTCTTTCGCTCACAATATGTGTTGTATTATATAAAAAGCATGATATGGACAGGTTAAACACTTGACTTTCACTGGAGGGGGTCCTTAACTGAATGATATTCCCTTCATCAGTTCATTTATATCTTTAAAATACAACTAATATCTGATAATCAAACAACTACCAATATAATGGATGAAATAAAAAGTAATAAAAAATATGTAATTTTGCAGTATATGAACTAAAATATCAGTTTGCCCCACACTGCGACCTTTACTGTGGGCCTCTTTATTGATGCATGTATGATGTGTACTTGAGAATTCAAAGCAGCCCCTTGAGGCAACACAGAGCTGCAACTGAGGGAACTGTAGCCAGTGTAGCAGTGGGCTCTGTAGTCCATGTCATTGGGGACATGGACAGTCCACTTTGATTTGACAGGTTCGCTGGCGTCCCGTTGGGCTGTGTGTAGTCCTTCAAGAGCTTCATCAGTGCCCTGCAGGAGCTAAATGCATCACTCCTGCTCTTCATCTCGTGCCTCGCTGTGGATTCAGAGACTGCAGTGGTCAGTTATTTGCAGACACAAGGTCTCTTTTATGAACAGTATCAAACATCTGCAGCTATTCCCAATATTCCCTCTAATCCATAAAAACTATGAACTTTTTTTTAACATTGTCATTAAAAGTAAGTCTGCCCTTTAAATTTCTTTACGCAGCCTACTTACAGAAAGAAAGATTTTGATGTGAATACTGTGTGTAATTATAGTCATTTCTGCCCTGCAGAGTGGCCACCAACAATAATTCACCCCAAGTATTTTTGACTAAAAAAAAATCTGCTGAGATGAATAGTGATTTCTTTTTTCTTGGGGTCGGGAGGGGCAACAATCCCATTTGTGCCAGCTCTGTGTTATTTGCATGCCTGCAGGGTCCTGAGCTAAGAAAAGAAAAGATGCTATCTGCATGGGGCAGTCAGATTCTGAAATAAACACCCTTTTAGTTAATGTATTTAAATGGAGGATTGATACTGATAAAATATGCTCATGACTGGTGACAGGACTTTGTGTAAAGCCCTCACATTATGCCAGTTTAGTCCAGCTGACTGGAGCCTGATCACAGCATCTGATACACTGGGGTGCCAAGGAAATGTAGTGTGTTGTGTAAAAATGCAGACGGCATGCTAACGGTGGGCTCAAAGCAGATAGGGACCTTCTTTGCCGTAAACTGCACGGTTAATGACACCAGTGTGGCTCATGTGGTAGCTAGGCCGCACTAAATCTCCGTTCCCAGGGGGAAACGTAATCATGCGGGCAATCATTAAAATTCAGGCTCTGTTGCGATCAAAACTGCGGCGTACACACAAAAAGCTCCCCCTGCTCTTATAAAGCATATTTAGACCATTAGATTAGCCACAGCTGACAATTAAGTTCTTGGCTGGCTCTCCCACAAACATTTTCCTGAGCCTGGTTCGAATATTAAGCACAATCTTTGCACAGAGCAAGCAAAGGGCTTCCTTATCAAACACCTTCAGTTTTTATAGCTGTTGAAAGTGTTGATTCAGTGTAGATCTATGTGGGGGAATTAATCCTTTCACACAGTAAATTGTGTAGTTGTTGTTCAGGTTCTTTGTGTGCTTTGATTTGAAGGTGCATGTGTAGTCTATCTTATCTCTGCCAGATGTTTCCAGCTTGAGGCCATTTCAGTGCGTGTGACTTGAAGGGTGCTAAGTAAAGGAAATTACATCAACTGTCTGACAGACTACTGTCACATGTGTCCTGGCATTCAGCACAGTAAACAGGAAATGGCTGAGGAGGGCAACAAATCATTTAAATGAACTGAATGAGCTGCAGAAAACTAAACAAAGGTTCTTTTGTTATTCCACAGCAAACTGAAAAAGATTAATGGCTTGAAAAAAAAACTGATGTCCAAAGAAAATCACTGCAAAAGCATTTCTGGGTATAATATTACATTTGTGAATGTGGCATCTGTTACCTTTTGAGATCTTTCATGGCTTTGAAGTAGTACATGGCATTTTTCCAGACTGCTCCTCTTCTGGAAGCTGCAGCCTACCTGTGGTCCCAGCAGCCACCTGCTCTTCCCCACAAAACAGCAAAAACATCTGCAACCTGGAGAGACTTGGCCGCCTGGTGTAAGCCCAGTGAGCAGACACCAAATCATAGAGGGGAGAGGAAAAAATATAGAGAAATAAAGAGAGACTCACAGATGTTGTGTTGCATATTAATGCTAACAATCCGCGCAAGGACGGGAAAAAGAAAACATAGTCAGTGATCCAGATGTGTGGAGGGAGCGACTCCTAGGGGGATAGTCCTGGCAGAGGAGTGGCGTCTCCTGTAGACGGGATGGAGAGGAATAACTCATCCTTGCATGAACGCTGCAGACTCTGCTCACATTGTGTTTGGGCCAAAGTGTCGGTGTGGATGTCTGGTGATCAGCCTCAGATAAACCGAGCTGTTCTCTCCAACCGTCCTCTCTCATCAAAGACATTGGACAACAAATTAAAGGATGAACCTGAATAAATAAGAGCAGATGAACAGGACACAAGGGTATCAAGCATAAGTAGGCACATTACACCTGTCAGTGTTACCAGGTGCCAAAAAAACATATGTGAGTCACAACCTAGTACATCCACTGGTTAACAAGTTGACTGTAATGGGCACTGACTATGGGAAAGAATTTATTATGCTACAGGTAAATATTTTTTATACCATAAATCATACCAAAGGGTTTGACCACAAATAACCTAAATACACTAACAAAGAGTTTGTAAAAGCCTCTGCAGTGACAGATCCTGTCTCATGATTGGATCATTATGACTGATCAAGGGTTAGTTTTGTGGATTGTATCATTGACATGGTCAGTGTACAATGAAAAATAAGGCTGGTTCCAGATCAGCTGCATACTACTTCAGTCTCATGGAAAAAACATGAAACCAAATGATAGTTGGGGTTGTTAGAATTACTGACAGTACATTGTATGAAGGACAACATTATCACACATAAGTATAGTGCACCTGGTAACACTGTAGCCTGCCAACCTTTTGCATTTCTCCACATCACAGTGGCTGTAGGCATTCACCATTCGGTTTTAGCACAAAATCATGTCTGTAGAAATCACAAATCACTTTTACAGGATCAGCTAAAAACAACAAAGTCAGCTGGAGACAGTGTTTTCAAGTAACACATGGAGCTAATGGTAGCTTAGCTAGCTGGTTTACTAGAGACTAGAGTCATTTCAACTGGCAAAATCAGCAGTCACCTGCTAGAAATAAGAAATCTACTTCAGTCTGCTGCTGTATTAAATCCCGAACACCAAGTCTCAGAATTCACTGAGAGTGTCTGCCACCGTTACCGTTAACTGCAAAGAGATAGCGTAGCAAAACCAAAAGTGGAGTGGGGCTTAGTGAAACAGTCAACTGAACAGATTTTGGAGCGAAATGTTTAACAGCGCTCTCCAATCTCATCAAACAATTATGGAGGCTTGAGATGAAACAACACTTGTGCGGCACTTTAATTTGTCACCCATGTGTATCCAGATCAGGGTTGCAGTGACAAAAAGAGCAGTTTAGACATCTACTGTCTCTTTCTTGCAGCTTCCTCCAGCTTTTCCTGAAGCCAGCTGGGAAATGTAGTCCTTCCAACTGAGTCCTGGCTCAGCACCAAAGTTTCCATCCAATCTGTTGTGGTTGGGACGCCTCCAAAAAGAGGAATGGCATCATTCAGCACCTCAAATGATCTAATAATTCTTAATAAGACAACAGCTGGCGATCACTATTCAACAGCACAATGAAAGGTCAAGGAGTAGCAGGGATCAGGTTCCAACACAAACAATTAAAAGTCCTGTTTATTGATCATTGAAATCTGCTCACTTGATGGGGTAGTGCAGCCACATTGCTTGTTCTAGCTTTGCTCAGAGAAACCTACCAGAGATTACAGATGGCACAAAGTGTAGTTTCTGCTGCTGCCTGAGATGTGTTCATTGGCACCGCAGAGGGCCGTGGTTACACACTGTAGAGGGAGAAAAGGTTTGTATTGGATAAGAACCAGCAGAGAGGGTTGCGCAACATTAGGCTGAGCTCACTCTGCATAATATCTGGGATGGGGAGGGACAGAGGCAGGAGACAATCCTTCAAACCAGAGCTCAGAAAATAACAGAAGTGAAGGTGAGCTGTCCAAGAGGACAACTGGTCCAAGTCCTCTTCTAATAAAAGGTGATGTGTGGAGTGAAACTCATACTTTGTCACAGAGACTTTTTCAGAATAAGCTGAATCCAGGGCTCCGAGTGTGTGTATCTCCACGTGTCAGTGTGTGTGAGAGAAAAAGAGCTGTAAGACTGAGCTCATTCTGCACTGTCAGGACTGTTAGATTAAATAACACACACAACATCATTTTTTTCTGTGAGGTTGATGTGCTGAGGTCAGTGCCGTTACATTATGCAACTGTGTCATCACCACAGCGCTCAGGTGTCTGCACACACACTGGCAGCGACCCAGTTCTTTGTAGATGCATACACACATGCGTGCCAGATGCACATGCAGTATGCTATAACACATCAACCAACATGGTTACACATAATATGCACAATGCAAGTTTGCACAGGAAAACACACGCACACACAGATAATTCAGAGGTGCTGAGGTTTCTGCATATTATTCACTGTCTACATTTAATATATGTCACAAATACACAGCTAATGCAGCACCAGTAAAGAGAGAAATAATATTTGTCACTATTTGTTTTTTTTATTTAACTGCAGGGTTTAACTTATTGCTGAGGTAACTATTGAAGGGAAGGCAGGGGAGTGAATCACTAGAATGAATTTGCTCTTCTGCAGCACCCTCTGGTGGAAAAGAAATGACATTTGAGCCCATTATATATATGTTGGGTGTGTGCACATTGGTATTCGTGTACAGATAAGTGAGTGAGTGTAATATCTACATATAGCATTGATATTCAAAATAATAATGGGCAGGAGGGAATGATAGCTTTTATAGTTAATTATACCTTTGTGTTGCAGCAGCTTTAAAATGCAGTAATGGGCTCTTCTTAAAATGTTATTTATACATTGACTTACATTGACTCTTCCATGTATCATGTATTACAAATAATAAGCAATTAAAGGGTTTGGATTCACATGGTACTATTCACTATTACAATGTCCATACAATGTCTTTTACTTTTTCCCACTTTTCCTGTGTATATCTACAGCTATCTATTAAAATGATTCAAAGCAATAAAGTATTGAACATAAATAAGGAATGTACAAAACCATGACTGTAAAGTTAGAAAAACAAAAGTGCACATACATAAATTTGTGTGCAGTAAAAGCAGTTAGACACTGCTGAATTAAAGACAGAAGAAAGCCAAGCATCACTGTTCATTCCAAAAAGACTTCATAAATGTGCAGTAATGCAATTTGACCATTCAGTTTCACCCAGAGTCAGTATTGCACCTCAGGGAGTCCTGGGTACATATATTTTAAAGAATAACACAATTAAACTCTCAATAAACTCAGTAGAGTCTATTGATCAAGTGCTCTGGTGTCCAGAGTTCAGTTTACAGTTGAAAGCCTGCAGAACAGTTTGTTTCCATGTAGACCTGTCCAGCTGATTTCAGAGAGTTGCATCATAATAATGCAGCATCTTTGGCTGCAGGGATTTTCCAGGAAATATGGATCCCCCATGTTTCTAAAACGTGGGACCTCCAACCAGTGGTGAAGCATACTGTGTTAGGAGTGTGGGGGCAATGTGACATTTACTGACCACTGTCAGTGCCATTACTTTACTTCTGCCCACTAGTCAACATGGCATCATAAGGTTTGAAGAAATCTGTTGTTTGTGTTTGCATTTCTGCTGTTTTTGTGCCATTTAACCACACAACCATAAAACATTATTTATATTTGCTGAAATATCATCCATTCAGAATTGCACTGACAAAGCTGAAGAGAAATTTCCTGTCACTATACCGGTTTATGCCAAAAAATAATTTAAAACTGAAAACAGAAATGGCTGGTCAACAACCTCTCACTGATCCCACGCACACAGTGTACTGAGCTGTCTCTGACTGAAATGCAAAAAAAGTGGTGCAGTATACTTTGAGATGCATCTGAACTTGATTGAACCTCCTCAGCACAGACAGACACTTCTGCAGTGAGAGGGATGAGTGTGTAGAGGAGTGCAGACTCCGACCCCGAGCCAAAGTCTGCATTCCACAGCACTACAGTACATTTATTACAGCAGCTGGATGTACAGGAAGCTGCTTGGCTGGTTAACTGCGTTCATCATGCCAAAGTGTTGGGAATAACTGGCTGAGGCTGCCGAGTGAAAAAAGTACATCGTATGCTGCCACACTCCCACTAAAAACCAAGCGAAACTCCTGCACCAAAACTGTCTGGAAAAAAAAGAAGAAGAAGAAGAAAGAATCAATCTGTGATATTGAAATTGACACGGGGCAGCCATCTGGATGCCACCATACATATCCAACAGGGATAGGATTTCACTGAAAAGATGATGACTGTGAACAATAAAATCACTCAGAGTGCACTTGTCATCATGAGATCAGAGTGCGGAGAGACTCAGTTCGCTGTGGATCTAACTTCTCTGGCGGGGGAATCATTAAAACAGTCCCATCGCTTGATTTCCCCTATGGCACTGTTGCCCTTATACCCAATTGTTTCTCAATTAAACTGAAAGTGTTGCAGCATGCAAGCGCAACAGTAAATAACACAACTGCATGAAAAGCTCAAAGACTGTCAATCAATTATCCCATTAGTGAAAAACTTTGCTGAAGAGCCCAAACAGGCCTTGTTTGTCTTGTGTGATTATAAACTCAAGCAGACTAGCATGTTCCAAGGGGCCACATTCTGAGGCGGACTCATCTAGTGGCCCCGATAACAAGGCAGACGGGGGGTCCCACTGTAACCCCACTGTTACCCAAACCAGCCTCTGTTATTCTTTTGTGCAAAAAGCATTAACTTAACAACAGAGCCAGGGCCATCCACTATTCTCTTTATAGAGCAATCACGGGAGGCAAAATTGGCTTATTGAAATAATGAGCATGCACATACAACATCTGACACAGACTCACAAGATTTCTCTCGGCTTTGAAGAGAACAAACACATCGGTGAAACTTTAAGCATTCTCTTTATTTCTCTTCCTCAGATATGTTGTGAAAAGAAAACAAATATCATCGCAGACTCCAAAGCACTTCTCATCTCCAGTGTACAGAACTAATCAGCCTGTGTTACTCGCCCAAGGTCTTCCCATTTTTTTATTAGCAACGTTCAGCCCCCAAAGTGAGGCAACATGAAAGAGAAAGCAGAGCGCTCAAAAGATGGCTTCGTCTTTGCAATTTATGTCAATCTCACTTGCTTTAGCGTGTTTACAGAGAGATCAATTCCCAAACTCCGAGGGCCAACACTGTCAAAAATGAATAATTTAATAATGATAACCTTAAACTTTCTGTTTTTCCATAATTGCCTCTGTAATATTCTTCCTGGTTTTTTTTCTGTGCCAAATAGACATGACTGGAATCAAAGTAGTACGCTTGTTTATTTCGAAGCGGTGACAGAAACTTTTTTTTTTTTTAATGACTTTGACCTTCAGCTGTTCACAGATTTGGAAAAGAGGCTTGCAAAGTCTTTGTCTGTGAAGCCCTGATGTCTTCTAATCTATCCTAATGTCTACACAGTTTTTGAATGACTTTTCTGGCTGATTTTTAAGCATATTAAATGACTACAAAGTTCACACAGATTAGTTTTTCTTGCCCTCTACTTAGCCCTATAAATCAGTCTGAGGCTCCATTAAGGCCAGCAGCCCAGCACCACACCGCTCTGTTATATCCATTCCACAACTGAAGTGTTTAAGATCTTGTATGAGCATTAGGATGTGAATATCTGCTCTCCGCGTGGCTCATCAATGAATTATGGCCCACTGCTTTCCAAAAGATACCACTGTGTGAGATCTGCTTAGCTGATGAAAAATTACATCAACATCAAAGAAATCCTCTTAAAAGAGCAAGTTTAGAAGAATTAATATTTGATAATGCTGAAACCCTGCATAAGCACACAGGCAATGAGTGCCTGATAATCTCTTAAGAATATTAAAAGCCCTAATATGCCATATTTACTGATATTAGGGATTAAAACAGCATATAATATGCATTTAAAAATCGTTTTGCATATCAAAATACAATTTGTGAGCAGTGATTTAATGGTAGTTAATAAGACTCACACTAGGAATGGGCACAGCAGGCTTCCCTCTGCCACCTTGTGGTCATGTGGTCTTACTGCAGGGATAAAGGGGAGAAGGGGTGTTCAAACCATTGTTACAGTATGTTAGTGCTTAGTAGATGTGGTGTATGTTTCAGTTCATGTTTTGATCTTATAGTACAAGCATGTGAGGTATACTTTTAGAAAGTTTATAGTTGTTGTTACAAGTGTTAGCCGCAGATTTCAGGATTGCTTCTCATGTCAAGCCTGAGAAAAAACATTGTGATGATTTCTTCATTGTTATTTTAGTTTGTCTGCAGATTTATGACAGAAAGCTACAAACTGGGTGTGGAGTTCAAAAACATTTACCAGGCAGCGAGACACAAACCAGTGACCACACATGAGGATATTTACAGCGCTGTTGCTTTAATTCTGGCAGTTCTTTTTAGAAATGTGTCTCCTCTGAGTTTTCTTACTTGTTAGAATTATGGTACAATCAAGAACCCATATCATTTGACTTTATAAATGTAAATGTCAGTTATTTTGAATTTATGGGTGAGTATTGGCATGTGGTCATGACCTTGGGATTATTAGCATGTGGCATTGAGCCATATGCTAATATGTTGGTAAATTAGTGTTGCCAGTTTATCAGTGGTGAAATGTTTCTAAGAACTATACTTAGGTACAATTACTGGTAGTTGTATTTACAATGTTTATTGCAGCATTTTACTTGTAATACAAAATATTTACATTGTGGTATCGCTATTTCACTGAAGGATCTAAATACATCTTCCGCTAATGCAATTTCTTAAATACATTGAATAATGGATACTATTTATATTTTTGTGCTGGCTGTTTTCTACAGTGCACTTATTGTTTGTTGCTTGTTTTTCAGATTTAGTTACAACTAGGTCTGTCATCTGCAATAGTTGCATCTTGTGTGCTATAGTGCAGCATTGAACAAAGCTCCCCTGCTGATTCCTAGGTCTATAACCACAGGGCACTTGATGTACTTTGGAATTATCTGCTTTGAAATTAAAATTTCTGTCAACTTTTAAATCACAGATAATTTTTTTTCTGGAGAGACATTATGACATATCACAGTAGGAAAGGCACAGGTGCAAATAAAGTATTTATAAATGTCTGGAACAAAGGTCGTCAGTGCTGCTCACAGATGCAGACGTGAGACTAACGTTGGACTAAAGCTTAATTTATAATAGAAAAAAATGAATTTAAAATAGTGAAGAGTGGTCAGGTGCTGACCTTGAATTCTGAGTGAAGTCTGAAGCAACATTTATTAGTAAGGTGGTTCACCTGTGCAAGTGGAGGGAGACAGGCTATGATCCGTGTTAGTGAACTCAGTAATTCACATACTGTCTTGTGCCCTGTGATTTAAACTGGTTCTCTGCCTCTCTTTGTTAACTAGCTTCAGTATAATGATGTAGTTTTCTGTGATGTTCCAACACCATGGCTGGAGGCAGGAGTTTAGTCAGCAGCGAGCAGGATCAAGAAAAAAAAAAAGTGAGCCACTGAAAATGGAGAAAAATGGCTTGCAGTACCCCAAGGTAGGAAATAAATTGCAGACGATAACTAGTGAAGCGAGGCACAAACAGCATAATAAATTGTTCGAGATTTTTGCTCTCATTTTGCAGAGCAAAATCAAACTTTGGAGTGCACAGTTGGCAGGCCATTAAAAGAATTACTTCATGCTCTGAAAACAGAGGGCTTGTGTCAATCCCTATATCTCACACAAAAAGACAACGCACTCCTTGGAATTGCTTTGTGTTTTCTGCCATCTAGGTGGGTACGATGATAAGCTCAGATCACAGTGATGCAAGCACAAATACAGTAAGTGACTTGGAAATAGCTTTAAAAGCAACATATCTCTGTTGAATAAGGAGCTAAACCAAGAGTTAATACACACTGGCATGGAGTAGATAAATATTTATGCACAAATATTTATGTCTTACAGTTTCTCAATATATCAATATTAATGATTAATGATCTGCATTCCACACATTTAATAATTTAGCAAAAATAAATAAGTCATATTTTGCCCACTCTATAAATATTAAACAGATTTGGAGAAATTTTTGCTGTCTGCAGACTATTTTTGTTGATAATAACAATGTCATTCAAAGATTTGTTAGTTGTTGCTTAATCCAATCAATATTTCATATGTCTATGAATATGAGAATTACCACTGCAATGACCCACTGAAGATACTACACACATACTATGTTTTCCTAAATACACTGGTCAAAACATACTAATTTTACACACAATAGAAGTATATTATGGTTTGGAATATCTGCTTTTACCTTTTTGTGTTTTGTACACAGTAATAATAACATGGACTATAATAGAATTGAGGTGGATAAGGAGGTCAGGAAGGTGACAGAGAACTCAACGGTCACAGTATCAGAGCTTCAGAGACAGGAGAACCTGCTGAAGGGATGATGGACAAGTGTAAAGTACCAAATTAGGGAGTAAATACTGTTGTAGATGAGGGATTTCATTTTTTGATTTTTAATACATTTGTAAAAAATTCTAAAAACATGTTTTCACTTTGTCATTATATGAGTTTAAATCCAAATAAAGCGTGCTGAAAGTGAAGAGGTCTGAATATTTTTTAAATGCCCTGTAATAGCCTAATGTGTAAGGAACAGAAAATAAATTAAACATGTTAATTCATCATTGTGTATATAAATTAATTATGCATAAAGCTTGTGACTGTGGGTAGTTAAGTAGGGTAAAGAAAATACAAACAACATTAAAAGAAATTGTGATAAATAACACCTGTTCCAAGACACACTGATGATGACATGATTTTTTTTTTTTCACTGACTGGTGAGGTTTTCAAGTGGAAACATGAAAATTACACTGGGGCAAGAAAAACCATGCTACAGTATTAATAATGCATTTTCAACATGCATTCTGCATCATTATTCTACAATTTAAATGAGGGTTAAAGCTCACTGCTTCACTTGTACAAGAGCAATTGAACATTAAATATACAACAGTAGCATATTTTCACCAGTGAATCTTACATTGGGACCATGTTGAAATTCAGTTCATGGTCACCTAAGACAATTTTAACCCTTTCTGTCCCTAAAGTCTAAGCTGTTGTTGCAGTGTGAACGACACTGTTGTAGCGTGTTAAACTCTCAACAGAGCAACATCAGTACACTCACAGTAGTTACTCTTCCCTGTTTACAGTAATATTAGATTTGTTGCATTAGCCTATTTTTATTTATTTATTTTTTTTGTTTACCCACTGTGGGCTATTTATCATGTGGGGGCAGCCTACTTCTTGGATTAAAGTCTGTATTTTCAGTTCAAGGTCAGGCAACTCCATCACAAACTTCAGAAACTGTGGTGTTGCCGCTGCGTTATCCTGCACCTTCACATATGGGGACATGCGTCTCGCTTTCGCACTGTAGCTCGGTCGCTGAGCTCAGAGGGTCCGGGTGCGCTGACGGACTGGCGGGCTGCCTGGACCACAGCGGTCCGTGTGCAGTCTGGGTGACGCTCACTTCTCTACCTCCGCCGTGAACCTCCACCCTCTCCCCTGGACCACAGTACAACCTACGTGATTTTAAAGCAAAATGGCGACAGTGTAGCAGAGGGAAGAACTAGTGACGATGTCAACCGCGACGACAAACTTGTGGCCATGAGTGGTGGTCGTCGTCCTGAGGTAGGTGTTGCACTCTGCGGTACAATAAGATGTGCGCAGGGATACATTGTAGCCAGGCACGGTCATCAGTCAGTGACGTGTGGCTGTCGGAGGTCGCAGTGAAAACGCTGCAGTGACGGTGTCGTGCGGTCTCAACTTAAACTGGTGTTGCTACATTAGCACCGGGACAGAGAATTGAGCTGTTTTTGTATTAACCGGATTGCGCGATAACATTTGTTGTCATGTTGGTTATCTTTGTAATGAATGCAGACCTGCTGATGCAGACCTACAGTACACAGTTGCACAGTAAACTCGCTTTCTCCGCCTTCCCTCTCTCACTTTAAATGGCCTGTTAGTCGCACATCGTGATTGTGAGAGTGAATGCGATGAGTAGTCGTGGGAATATTAGCCGACCCATGTATGGAAGTTATCAAAAGCCAAGTGTATTGTTGTAGTCAACCTGCAAGTCAAAATTAGGAAGAAGATTTTTAACATAACCAAAATTTGCATTTTGAGCAAGCTGTGTTGTACAGCAGTTCCAGTAACACTGGGATATTATCTGTTTTTTGTCTTTATGTAGGTCCACACACTATAGGCTCCACCCACACAGGTGTGTTTTGATAATGATGCCTAAAGAAACCTGTCCCTTGGACTGCTTTGGTGAGTACAAACTGTGGTTGATGAATATCCTCCTCACTCACTGGCTGGGTCTTTTGCATCTGTTAATGCAAAGAACTTATTATGATTCCACTAACAATCACACAATGCAAAATGTGCGATACTGCACCAGTCAATTTGATGTTGATTAGTAAGTGTCCAAAATCTTAATTTGCCCGTATTGTTCATTATAAAGTAGACTATTGTGTGTCTTATTATTCTGACACTAATGATATCTCCTACAGACAAGTCAACATGATGGAGAATGGCTGCTAATGTACCGCTAGTGGCAATTACATCAAAATAATATCCAATACTAACACTGATACAATCAATGTAGCTTATCTTTTGGGAGATGTGCACTGTTTGTTTGTTTGTATCTGGTTTCCCATGTTAATGAACTGCTACAACTGTATGACACAACAAAAGAAGCAAATTTAGACTGTTTATTAGGTGGGATTACAATGCTAGCACTAGGGCTAACCTCTCTGAACTAATGCCTGGACGCTCCTAAATCAGAATAATGGGTGTTTTTTCTGTTCTTCCCAGTCTGCCGACAGTGTGAGAATGAGGCAATTGTCTTGATGTCCAGAGGTTTAATGATTTAGAATAATCAAAACACGTTCATTTAAAAAAAAAAAAAAAAAAAATATATATATATATATATATATATATATATATATATATTATTTTTTTGTTATGACTGTCTACAATGACAGAATTTGCAGCGGTTTTACTGAAAATGTATTTTTTCCAGGTGGTGCAGCTGGTGTTTCTGCACTGCAGAGTATTATGCAGCAAAGTATTTTGCTGAATTTAATTTGTTACAGCATTCCCCATATCTGAATGTTTTTCTGTGGGAATATTAAGGGTATTGAATAAAACTGAAAGCAAATAATGCAGAGACCGATTGAACTTGCATTAATTCTTGGGATTTCTAATTTCCCCAAGTCCTGGAAGGTGTGAATATTTTCTTGGTATTTTTGCACTGGTCTAGTAGTTTTGTCATTAAAGAACTTCCATACAATTAGATCGACAGTATAGGGGAGCTCTTTTTCATTGTAGTAGTATTAAATGTTTTAGTTAGTGTTTATTTTTTGTGTTTGGAAATATATATCTTTATGAATGGATGAATCTATGTGGCAAGAAATTCTGTCAGAAAGTTCACCAAAATTAAAATCAGAATAAGGACTGTGATGCACTCCAATAGTTAAACACAACTGTGGGTTTGCCTCACAAGCACTCATCATAAACTGGTCAAAAGGGAGCATTTTACATCATAACTGGTAAATAATAGTTACGTGGTGGTAATCACTGAGACTAATGGTGTGTCATCCATCCATCCAGCCATCCAGCCATCCATCCGTCCATCCATCCATCCATCCATCCGTCCATCCATCCAAAATAAGGCACCTCCCATCTATATTGTTCTGAATTATGTGATTTCATTACAAAACTATCAGTCAATAAACAAAAGAGATTAGGATGTTGTACTGTTTCTACTGCAGACAGTGAGTGAACATGACATCCCTGTTATCAGGTCAGGAGTTGAGTTATTGTAAAATCAAAGTACAGACCTACATAAGTGAGTCCATCACTCCCTGCAGGTGTAAGGACAAGCTTATGTGGCCATAGGAAGAAGTCAGTGACAGCTTAACAGCCAAGTGTAGGTTTAACTGCATTATTATACCGCCGAGAGTAAAGGAGTCAACCGTTGGACTAAATAAATCAGATGGTTGAGGCATGTTATCCACAAATTGATTATATGTCACTTGACAAGGTCAAATATTTTAACCAAGAAGCCTGAAGTCCCTGAATGCTCAGCATAGCAAACAGTTATGTGTTCTCCGTTGGCCTGGCTGGCTGCTTACACAGCTATAAATGAAGACACCTGGGACTACTTAAATGGGAGTACACTGGCCTGAATTAGCAACTCAGCTGAGGAGCAGCTGCAGAGATGAGATATTTTAGTAATCAGGTGGGTCTACCAAGAACAGAGAGTTCTGCAGAGCTATACCAGAGGTGAGGAAATAAGGGCGGCATGTTTTCACAGAATCACATTGATAGTGCAATTGAATCATCTGCATGAAATTAAGAACTATCAGTTATTTCTCTTGGTGATAAACATATGAAGCTGTTCAGTTTTCTGTTTTCAGTCAGATAACATGAAAAAATAAATGCCAGTTCACATTAGGGCTGCAACCAAAGATTATTTTTATTATCATGTTAGATTATCTGAAAATAGGGAAAACTGAGGACAAGATAATGTCAGTAAATGCTTGTTTTGTCCAACCAACAGTCCAAAAGCCCAGTAACTGTTACATAAGACAGAGCAGAGTTTTAGTTTAATAAGCAGCAAACATAACTGGCTGTGACACTAATGTCTTTTGCCAAATTTGTCTTTTAGGCGCATGTATACTCATTTTCATGATATTCATTGCTCTGATCTTTTTTTGACCATAACAGCACATTTTGGACATTTTTGATAAATCATCAATTGATTATCCAAATTGCTTTCTAATGTATTATTTGGTGGTCTGGAGACACCAGCCACTTTGAAAAGCTCATAAAGTGTACTTACCATTGATTAATTACCCTTATACTTCATGTTGTTTCCTAATTGTATGAGAGTTTTTGTCCACTACAGAAAATGACACATTACTTATGTTTGTTCACCGTTTCTTTAAAGAGGTCTGACAAGAAGTTGGACTTTTTTAGGGCTGAACTGACCTCAAACACTCAAGTAACTTCACCATATAGAATAACAAACCATGTATTTCTTGGTTTTTGAAGGTTTTTTTAATTGAACAAATGCAATATATACTGTATGTGTGAATGTATAGCATATGAAACATCTGGTGAAACAACAATGCTTCATGGTCATTTCTATATTTTGTTATTTCAATAAATGTGCAACCTCAGTTTGGTGCAAATGAGAGGGGTTACCTTTTATACATGTTTCTAAACTTGGTTTGAACAAACATTTAAAGAAAAATGATTTTGTTTTTGTTATTATCATTTTTGTTATTATTAGTAGTAGACATGCAGCAGCGGTCTCTGTGGGACAACAAGGAAGTAAAGCCAGTGTCAACAGAACACAAGAGTTTGTTTCTTGTCAATCATTCCAGTCCTTAATCTGACTCTGCTAAAACCCTATTTCCTTGTGTCCTTATGTGGCTGTATTGTTGAAGAAATGATGTCAACAGCTTTCAGTTATGAATCCAAAAAACAAAGGTTGGATTTGGAGGGACAGATTTCCTGAGGCAGGGTGTGTCAGATGGATTCATGAAATCTTACTGAAATCTTACTTGGGTTGATTCCCATGTGATCTGCGTTGTGTGCTGCTTGTCAGCTTTATTAACAAAGTTTCAGAACATTTATTATTTGACTCTGTTTCAGGCGTGTGTTAAGGAGCCATGTGGTGGAATCAGTGCTTCAACACAGCCTGGTGAGTACACATCCACTGGTTCCTTTTCTAGTTTCATCATGTCAAACATACTGCATGATTATTCAGATGCACTTTCTCAAATTTGACAAATGGAGGTGGTATTAGTAGAATATTGTCTCTTATTAGAAGTGATATTATCAGCTCGTGGCTCATGAGTCAGACAAGAAAGCCAACAAGGTGACATGCAGTGAAGCGACGCACGGTTGTAATTTGTTTCAAATAGCCACTGAACTGAAATGAAACCGTGTGAACAGGTGAAGCTGAGCTCAAAATGAGTGTCGGTTGTGTTTTAATTGAAAATTAAGAAAATGTGTCTTGTGTGGAGTCTAATATTCTTGTTAGTAATATCATTCTTCTAATCATAATGGCAGAGCACGAACCTAATATGTGACCGTCTCTGAAGAGGTGTTATCATTCAGAGACACAGTTGTGTGTCTCCTTACCGGCTTAACACCTGAAACTGTAGCTCAGATGTGTGAAATGCTCTGAAACTATAGCTGGGTGTGATTACCAGTCAAATTAAATCTGAGATGTCAGTTACATGTGTCAGTGCCTCCACTCCTACACTTGGCAGGTTGTAGGGAGTGACAAGCTGGCTGTTGATTATTTTCCAGTGTGAAACAGAATCACTGACAAGCAAATAGTGATTACAGTTCAGCTGTCTTTGTTTAATTTTCTTAAAATGTAAGCCAGTGTTGTGAATTTTGATGTTAAAATTGTCACCACATTGAACGGTAGGATTATTAAATGAGTAGTACGAGTGTTGCTCGGGAGTTTCTTCTGTATTTTTATAGTAAAAAAACCTACTAAACAGTGATTCTGCTTCATTGTCTCTACACACACACACACACACACACACACACACACAAGAAGCTGTGTTTCTCCAAGAGGCTAATTTCCACCTTTTTAAATATCTTTTTAATTTGTATTCTATGATGGTGGTTGGACGAAACACGACATGAGAAACTATCACATTAGGCCCAAGGAAATTCTGACTGAGACTCTTCACAATTTTGTGACACTATGTTAATTGATGATTAAAATAGTTATTAATTCCATGTCGACAGTTTCAATACAGTGCATTACATTTTAAGACTGCATAGAATGGGTTAATTCACTTAACATCTTAATATATTTCAGCTTTTGGAGTCTGATCTTATTTGCTCCATTTCATAAAGTTTCCACATTTTTTAATCCATATTTTGTTTGGGGGAGGATCAGGTTTTTTAATTGTAAATAAATTGCTTAATGTTGGCCACTAGTATGACAAATATAAATAGAGTCTACACACATCATTTTTTGTCATATGATAAGTATGTATGCGTTATCTTATTGTCAACCTTCACACAGTATTTTCAGCTCTCGTATTTGCAGCTAAAAGTATTAAGACATGAGAAAGCTTTTGCTCTCTTAATTTGTGATGGCAGCTCTATTGAGAAGGGTTTGCAGAAACATATTTTGGATGGATTTCTAGGGGTAAGGGTTCTCAGATTCTTATTCTCTGACACATGATGCAGCCTGATTACAGAAAAAGCTTCAAACAAGCAGCTTTATAATACAGCGTACATCTGACCGATTCTTGTAAGTGTCTATCATTCAGGTTCAGAGACATGAATTTCCTGTTCTTAAGAGATTACCTGTGAATTAAATAGCGCGTTCATTAATTCCTGTCAAGGAAATGGTTTCAGAGCAGAAACAGGTTGAGACTACTTAAATCTTTGGTCCATCAAAGGCTGGATGAAGCCCTGGATGAAGCTGCCGATGCCCACAATCCAGCCCTCTGCTCCCCCTCTGCAGATCAAGCCTGCTGTTATCCTGTCTCACTCGGGCTATGGACCATTTCCTCCACTAAGGGGCAGAATATGATCACTGATATGCAAAGTCCTCACTCAAAGGGATGAGGCACTGAAAAGCAAAATCAGGTAATGTGGCCTGTGTAATCACATTTCATTGAAAAGATGATAAAAGAAGGAATGAATGATGAACACAAAGAATAGCTCACTATTGAAAAACCTTTATATACAGGAATGTCATCACATGGAACCTGATAGTAAATAGTGTACAAAGACAAAAGAAAATCCACATGTTTACACATGTGGTTATGACTAGACTATGTACACATGAGTAATAAAAATGATACAGTACAAGTCATTTAGTGCTTAATCTTGAGGAATAATCTAGTGCACTTCCACTATTTATATTTGAGATGTGGTTTTATTGGTCATACAACATAACTAAATCCAAATTACCAGGCAACATAAAAATATGTGATGTATTTACACATTTTCACTTTAGGTCTGACCCTGATGCATCCAAGTCTGCAAGAGTGTCAAATTAGTATAGTCTCGTATTTATCCCGCTGAACGTTTCACAAGTCCAAACAACGTCCGTCTTTGAGGGTTTGGATTAGTGAGCTTCTATTGTACGTGAGCTGTGAGACAGCTAACCCTTTCTGTGATGCCTATCTGAGGTTGAGCTCAGCACTTTCCTCATTAATTTTCCATTTATTCTCAGAGTTGGATGTGATATTTTAGAGATTTGAGCATGCGGGGCACAGGTTAGGCGCAATTATGCTGACGGAGGGCTTTTATAGACATGCTCAATGAAATCTGGAGTATAGGATTATACATGTAGAAAGTTATATAGCGATTAACCTTCATTTCAGTCCCCTTGGTGATCTCTAGGAGGCAAATCCTCCTCCAGTCAGCAGCTGTCAGGTATATTTCTCCCCTCTAATAAATGACCTTCAGAATGATACATTGAGGCATTCCTTCTTCTTCTTCTGCTTTTGAAGTGTATGAAGAAGAAGGAAAATAATATATGAACTGCCCCTTCAGGTAGTTCAAATGCTTCCTTAAACTGCATCATGTTCAGTTTTTGAATTCAGAGGGAACTTAAAGGCACCCTGTGGAGTTTTTGACCACTGGGGGCGCTGTGGGGCCGTGTTTTTAGCATTGTGCGGGCCCTTGTTTTGTTTTTTTTCTTAACACTGGCTGTAAAAATAACTTTTTTGTTACTGGAAAACTCCGCAGGGAACCTGTACGGAAAATTAAAGGAACATATCTCTTAACAACTTAACATGGAGTGGACCCCAGGAAGAGCAGTTGCTACCTTGGTAGCAGCTAATGGCGGTCCAAATAAATAAATAGATAAATAAAGGTGACTGAAATTAAGTTATCATAGTAAGTCATGGGAAACTTGTTGAAGTTTATCTTTTGCCATTCTTTACTGTGTTTTAAGCTAGTTTCATATATTTATTCAGTGTTAGGTTGTAAGTTGTCAATTAATCTGTACAGGGTTAAATGTTTGTTTAGACTAAAAAAAAACAGGTTTATACACTGAAAAAAAATTCCATCAAGTGATTTTGTTTATTAATAACTCATATAAACAAATTTTTCATAGAAATATCTGTGGGGTATTTGATTTTAACTACCGTAGTTTCATTAACAAAAATGCACTTGTTTCACAAATTAGCGAGAAATAAATAAAGTAATTTGAAACAAGACAGAATAAAACAGATTTTTGCACTAAAATCAAGAAAATGCCAGCTGATTTAAAAAAAAATGGAAACAGGTAAAAGAATCACACCCTCCTTTACTTGATTTTTCACAGTTTGAAGAAAATAGCATTTTTTGAAGCGGGGATCTTCACAGTGTGTGTTTGAATTATGTTGGGGTGTGTCTGTGTGTGTGGGTATGTTTAATTTGTTCTCTCTTTTTTGCTGTGGAGTCAGGCATACAATAACTGAAAGTAGGGTATGTTAGCAGCAGCAATGAAACACTGTCTTCACTTTCAGTGAAATAAAAATTCCCATCTAACAAGAAACCAGAAAAATCCTGTGAATTGGCTAATGACAGGAAAATAAAATCAAAGCTCAGATGTTATAGTCGTTCAGCAGCATAATTTAATGCACAGATGTCATAATTTTATAGTTACTTCTGCAAAGATATTTAACACTATTATGGTGTGCATTTATAAATTTCATGTCACACCATCATAATCCTTTCTCACAAATGTAGCATGACTTCATGACCAAACCACTTCTGACTATTGCCAACTGCTGCTATCCATTATTTTTTGTGTGTTTCTACGTTGATGCCGCAGAAAGCAGGCTTTCACGACAATGGCAGTCCCCTCCCTCACCCCTCAAAGAAAGGACATTTTTGAGCCCCTTTGATTTGGCCCAATTTGTTTTGATGTGAGGAGTGAGTGGTTTTTAAAATCTCCTTAACTCCCCAGGCCTGGCCCAGCCTCCCACAGGCCTAATGACCGTAGCCTGGCCCATGTTGAATAATACAAATGCTTGCTAGCTTGAGATGGGGAGGAGGGCAAGGGGTTAGACACGGGCCCTCCTTTTACAGTACACCTCCATTGATAAGATTGTATTAATTGGTATGAATAGAGAGGGTTTTCTCCCTCTCCTTGTATACATTTACCATTATACTCATTAGCTT
The DNA here is from genome assembly GCF_046630095.1 of Trachinotus anak. NCBI lineage: Eukaryota > Metazoa > Chordata > Actinopteri > Carangiformes > Carangidae > Trachinotus > Trachinotus anak. The sequence goes on along the minus strand of NW_027273861.1, from coordinate 7,058,746 downwards.
CCCGTTGCCTCCCAGCGAGTTTCTCCTTCACATCCCCCGGGCTCTCCTGGGAGGCAATTTGCATCTCTCCATGGTGTCTCTCTGGGGTTATTGAGGAAATATTAGCCCCTTTTCTTCTGTGGCCGACCCTTTGATTTATTTGGAGCTGGAGCTGATAGAGTGGCACTCACATGTTAATGACTGGCGCTGATACAGGCCCCTGGTGCAAGACGACTCATTGATCCGGGTTGAAAAGGTACAATTGACAAGCAGTACTGAATAATCGTCTTACATATGTCTGCGTGTGTGAGTGCGCGCGCGTGTGGATCTTGGGAAATGACAAGGGATTCCCACTGCTGTCAAGGCTACTGCGCTCAAGCTGTCCACTTTTTCTGATAGAGTTAGATAAATAGGCTTTTCTTGGCCTCTGGATTCCATGTGACTTTTTGACAGCCACAGTTTTTGGCGTTTTTTTTCTTCAGAGGCTTGTTTCTTCTTTGTTCACCATAGGCTCTGCTGTTCATGTCATCTCTTTGACCCCGTGTGATCACAGTGGTGCTTATTTTAGCCACTTCTAGGTCTCTAAACCCAATCAGAGGCTGCGAACGGCACACATGATCCAGTTTCTGTTTGGAGTTGTTTGTCCTGGTCTAATAATAGAACTCAAGGTGACTACTGAGGACTCACTTTGGCTGCCATTAGTGACTATGAGGCCCCTGTTCCCTGCGTTTCCCCCCCCTGCTCCTGCCGTGGTGCACTCATATTATGTTTTAAAGAAAGATAATGAGAGATTTCATCCTAATACCTGCGATGCTTGACATGCCTCCGTATCTAAGCTCACTGATGTCTGCTCGGCAATGTGGAGCCTGTCCTCAATTTGGAGAGCAGTTTGACACCAACTCCCTTTCATCTGAATGGTCACATGTCTACGGCAAAGCGGCAGCAACAAAGTTAGTTATATATTTATATATATATATATTTTTTCCATCTCAACTGAAGTGGAAAGCATCTGAGCATGCCTAATCATAGCAACAACCCCTGTCTTGCTTAGTATTTATATACTTTCAGTTATATGGTAATAATAACATTTAATAAAAGTCAACATCCTAACTGCCACTAAACAAGAATACCCACCACTGCAATCACTGCATCTCCTCTGCATACTTATAACAGATTAGAGGTTATGTATATCAATTGCGCAGCTCATGCATATTGTTATGAAGGAGAAATGCAGGAAATGGAAATGTGCCATTTCAACGAGACGGCACAGCTTGCCAAAAGCGGGCAAGTGGGTAGTGCTTGTGGTGATGGTCGGGTTTGTTTTCCTCTCAGTGTTGGGGGATGAGAAGTCATGTATCTAAACAGAGCAGATATGATGTTTATGAGAGCCATCTGCTTGGCAGCCCTCCTGTGCCTACTGCCCTCCTCAATGTGAGAGCAGCCTCATTAAAACGGTCACATGCCTGAGAAATTTCTAACCGCTGTTTTTTCTTCTTCTTCTTCTTCCCCCCTTTAAAAGGAGTAGAGTTTAAAACTAACAAAGCCTTGGGAAATCCCCATCAGACATCCCTCCCTTAATCCATTTAATTTTGAAAGGTATTGTTTAAAGCTTTAAAGTTTATATCGTTTAATCCCCCTCCAACACTACGGGCAGCAAATGAGGCCGTGTCAGCAGCTTGAACAGATATAATCTACTCCACACAACAGAAAATCCTCCTTCAAGACAAGGTTGCATGGGTTTCCTGTGAACTCACTGTTTGATGTTTCTACCTGCTATTGAACATGACTTCTGTCTTAACCCAACTGTCACTCGCTCCCTGTCCCCTTTTATCACTCCGAATGTTCTCGCTTCACCTTTTTTCATCAGTAAATCTACCATCACAGCCATTTCACTCATTCCCCTTTTTCAGGAGAGGGGGGCAAGGAGAAGTTTGTTGTGGGCAGTTTTTTCATCTTTGCTATTGTTTAACCTCGGCCAAAGAACAAGATGGTTTGGTTTTTGGTTTGTGCACTTGGTTCACAGCACTACGCTTGCTCTGTTAACCTTGTCCTGTCTCCGTGTGTCCTGTCTCTTCCTCCTCAGACTTACTTTAAAAACATTTTTTTCTATCCCAATGCTTGATTAATCATTAATCATATCAGTCCACTAAAAATGAACTTACAGCCAGCACCTGGTTAGCTTAGCAAGAAGACTGGAAAAGGAGAAAAAGCTGGCCTAGCTCTGTACCAAAATACACCTACCACAACTTGTATACACATTGTTTTTTGTATGCACTAAGCAACAAGATATGACATGTTAGTGAGCTGCTGGTAGGTGGATTTTATAACCTTTGGACAGAGCCACGTTAGCTGTTTAGCCCTACTTCCAGTCTTTATGCTAAGCTCCTGTAAGCTAGCTGGCAGCTGGCTGTAGCTTCATTAAAGTTATGTAGCTGTGTGTACGTCACAATGTGGCGAGCCTCTGTTCCTCTAGCCTCCTTAACTGAGTGCAATCTTTCACTTAGCTTTTCTTTCATTGGTCTTTGTGTAGAAATATGGGCCTCATGTGTTCCATGGGCGTATTATCCATCTTCCAAGACAATTTAACATCTAGTAGCCTTAGCTTGCTAATAGAAATAGAAACATTTGTGATTTTACCAGAGTTAAACAACAATTACTTTGTGAGCACACAAAAAAACTAGTTCCATCAGAATTTACCAGGGTGGCAGCACTGATGGTAATGTTATTGATGATTTCTGTAAATTTTTCAACTTTCTAGCTGTAATATCTGATGTCTGCTGTTCTAAAGCTTATGGGAAATATGGTTTGTAAAAGGCCACTTTTTTTTTTTTTTTACACCATCATTATCTAGACATACTGTTGAGTAAGGTTATGATCCAAGGCTGGAGTTTTAGTTATTAGTGTTAATCAAAATGGGATTTTTAATGAGGTTTTTCTGGAACAGAACTTGAAAGTTTCTGTTTCACTTCTGTTATGTATACTTTACATATTTTCTAACAAATTCTTTTCTATACTAACATCTGATTAGTTAAAGCAGTAGTTTGATGGGGAGATAGTTTTTTTGTTTTTGCCTCAGGCTATATATATTACCTCTATTGTTCAGTAACACTAAGATAAGCTAACCAGCTGCTGGCTGAAGCTTCATATTTAACGGACAGACGTGAGAATGATATTGATCTTCACACCTGAATATTTCTCGAAAATGTCAAAGTATATCTTTGAGTTACCCCTTCCAGTAATGCTTACCTGCGAATTTTTTACTTAAATCACCTCAATGCAAGCTGATATTCTTGTTGTTAAAGCATTAGCATTTAATTTATTGTTTAATTTGTATAAAAAGCACAATTTCTTTGCAGCATACCAACTATGGCACTCATATATTTTCCTTTAGTGTATACTTTGAGCCATATAACTCCAGTATATATTTTCACTCAAGCATGAAATTACATTGTTTAGTTATCAAAGGCTTTGTGTAATTACATTTGTGCAATTCAGGATGACAGGGCTGATAGTGTCTGCACAAGATGCTGGCATACATAATCACAGCCAAAATCCCATTAGGGAGAAAGGAGACCATTATTATGGAAATGACCTTTGGGTGACAAGAATTCAGTGGGATAAAAGAGTATGTAATCCAGACAAAGACATCGTGTGAAGCCATTCTCTTTATTTTCTGCTGTGCAAATTTAAGATATTTAGGGTGTTTTCTGAAACTGTCAGCATTGTGTTTTTTAGTTTCACATTTTTATGTGAAACAAGCCTGTTAGTCACATCGAGGAAAGTGAGATTTGACTTATGGTGTTTTGGTAATTTTTCCTGCTTTTCTGTTGTTTGATACTGTGGGTAACTGCAGGGCTAAGATAGCAGAAGAAGAACTTAACAGTGTGGTTTTTTGTTGTTTTTTTTTCGCTGTGGCACCTTCACTGAGAGAACACACTCACCCTGGGATTACTGGAGTGTCAAGCTGTATCTCTGTCTGTTTGTTTTGAGCCATGCTTTGATACTCTCACACTAAAGAGGGAGCTTCATAAATTCACATTGTGTCAAATAAATCAATAGATCCCATTAGCTGAGGAAGTTGTGTAGTGCAGTACTTGAGGGACCGTGGCCCCCTTGTTTAGACATTTCTCCAGCAAAGGCGATGGCAGAGGAATATAGGGTTGGCTGTTGATCCATACAGACAGCTCCAGCAGTTGAAATGGTTTGGCTGACTGGTCCCAGTTGGTCTTTAGCGCTGTCTCCACTGTGCTGCCAGCCTGGGTTTTCACTTGAACAGGAAGAAGTAATTTACTTAGACATTCACAGCCTTATAAGCCTACAGCACCAAACTCTTCCTGCTCAATCAGTTTGTTGTCCTGCTAGGCTTAAAGTTTGTATTTCTGTTTTTTTAATCTAATAACTTTCTAAGATAAAAAAAAAAAGTTACAATTAATCTATTTTATTTTTTTATATATTTTTTAATGGCCAACAGGACTTTGTTGACTGTGAGGTTGCAACTAACAATTATTATCACTATAAATCACTTTTGTGTGACAGTCCAAAACCCAGAGACATTCAGTTTTAATGCTATAATGATGATTCTTGAAATGTAGATCAGAAAAATCACACTGACAATAGTGCTTGACCTCTGCACTCAGTGTCATCGTGATGGACGCAGGTTGTGGACTTTGTTTCTAATCATTTCCACCTGCCATTATAGCAGTATCGCCCTTAAAGAAAGTCATAGAAAATGACTACCTACACAGTTACCTAGATTAATGAAATAAATAATTCAGGCTAAAATTTTTTGCAGGCAAATGTTATGGCATTTTCACAAAATTAGATTGTGCACAGTGGAGAATAACAGGCAGATGAAAGAGAATAGGGCATGACATGCGCTGAGGTTGTGAGCCAGACTCAAAGCCATACTGATGTGAGTACATGGCATGCTTCCCAACCCACCAACTATCACAGCATGCTGCAGGAGATCATTTTTAACTCCATGACTTGAGTTGATGTCACTTTTTGCTGTTAGTAAAGTACAAATCAGAGCTTTTATTATTATGACAGTGGAGTTTCCAGTTTATTAGGTACACCTCTACAATTTAATGTTATCAGCCTTGCAATAACTCCCATTAAAGTTACTATGTTCATTTTTGTTGGTGCCTCATTTCATACTGGGCTGCATTACTGTACATTAATTATGTTTCAAATGTTTTGTCCATCCCATAATATCCATGAGGTAGGCAGAATATTAGAAACAGCTCTCTATATGATGCAATTCTGTAAAACACCAGCACCAACTATGCCCTAAATAATGAATAAATAGCTGAATGTCAACAAAACTAAATATTATAAGCTTTATAGAGGTACACTAATTTATGGCAGAGCCGATGTATTGGGTTGCATAGGTTTGTACAGATAATAAAGAGGCCATTTGAGTGTGGTTGGCTGTTTCCACTATTTTGTTCACCTAGTGCAGATTATTAGAAAGAAGGTGGCTTAAAAAAAGACTGTTGGCTGTTGTTTTGGACAGGTATACCTACTAAACTGGCAACTCCAGAGGTTTATCTATAGCATGTACATGTATTACAATTGCAAACATAATTTCTTATCACTGTTGTCTGCAAAATGAGATGCAAACTTAATGTTGTGAAAGACAGAAAATTAAACTAATGAAGGAAAAACAGACAGAAGCACATAACTGAGAGGTCATAGTTTGTTTTCCTTCGTTTGTTTCCCTTCGTCTAACAGAACATAATAATGATGATGCTCCTCCTAAATCTCATTTACCAAATTGAAAAACAAGGTGAGTGTCTTGGGTAAAACACAAACAGGGTTCGCAAAAACACACAGCAGATTGATGTGTGCATACAGCCTAAGCGTATTAAAGCTGATAATCCCTGTAAATATCTCCAGGTAAGGCAAAGTCAGCCTTTTAACATTTACTAAATGAAGTAAACAGAAGCAAATAAATTTTCAAAAATTGCATTTCTGTTGAACCTCTGTTCGTTATATATATAGAAGCGCGTTGTGTGAGTTGGCTGCTAATGAGGCTTGCACATTTTGAACCAAGATATTTTGATGGTTTTGCCACCCTGCCGTTTTGGGGTAACAGTGAAGTTTGCTTTAAATATAGAGCGTCTGTTCCCTCTTCAAACCTCTAACACCACAACAGATGGGGAGAATATGGAGCTTGGAAGGTTTTACCTCAGAGGTGGTAACAGTGAAGCCACTCATTAACACTGAATTTACCACTTCGTTAGCAACGCAACTTCCTGTAGAGAGCGACCAGCCCTGGATGTCAAATCCACTGAGCATACGTTTTAAACTAAATCAGCTTTGGACAGCACAGTGCAATCTGTGAAATGATGCAGCATACACATGTTGAACTGTCTGCTGATTATGATCCTATTCAATTATTCGTAGCTAACAATTTTAACCTGTTTGTCCACATAAAGATGAAATAAAAAAGAATCATGGTGCCTTAAATTCAGCCATTCTTAAAAGAATTAGTATGCCCGTCCATGTGTGTGCAAAGGTGTATGTTTTCTTTGTGTGCGTTTTAGACAGATTGTGTGCCTGCCAATTTGGCAGGATTCAAGTAACAACAGTCTCATGCTGGGATCTGTGTTGGCACCATCACAGAGTGATAAGACACAATATGATCTCATTGGAGGTGTACTTTGTTCCCATGGAAATTGGTCAATTTTAGCAGACGACTGAGAACTTTAGGTGGAGAAGCAGGAAGGTTATATCCCAGAAGTACGCTCACATAATTAAGCATCCTCGCCAGGGTATTCAGGGCTAACAGCAGGGTTTGTTGTGAATAGAGGTGGCGAAAGAGGGTGTTGGAAAATCATAATGCGGCACAGAATAATACCTCTCTCATTTTACCGAGCGGTGGGAATAGCCCAAAAAACTATTTTTTTTAACAGAACCATATTGTCAGTGTGAATGAGAAAAAAATAGATTTTATGGTACCTGTTGTACAGCACTGTGTCATGTTGTAATTTACATCCGCATTATTGCGTTTGGTAAATTGTCTTAGGTTAAAAAAATAAAGGACAATATGCTTGTAAGTGTGCTTTACTGAGCTTTCTTGAAAGGATTAGAAAAATAGAGAAATCACAATAACAATTTTATGATATTCTTTTGTATTTCAGAAAGTGCTACTATGTCTGATCTGAAGCCAAATGTACAAGAGGACAAAGACGTGGAATCAGTGTCTGACAGCCCGGGTCGTACTCAGGAGCCATTACAGAGTCACACATTTTCTCTGAAAAACAATACTGCAGGTCTGTCCTCAGATGAACACGAAAACCCTTTAAATGGAACCCAGCCGAATCCATTTGTATACAGCAGTATCCCTGCTGTTCCCCATGCAGACAATTCATTGCCTTCAGGAGCACTTGTTAATGGGCCTGGTTCACACCCCACCTCAGAGGTACACTGTGTCCTGAACAAAGGCACTGTTTTATCCAACAATGTCCTGGATGCCGCGTGGCAAGTGGAGAAGGACACGAGCCCCGAGGTGTTACCACCACCTAGTGAGCTTCAATCAGACGCTTGGAAGAACACAGCGGGGCTCGCTGTAAAAACACTGGCCACACAGCCAGGTGTCAACACGCCACTGTCTCACTCGGAGGAGAATGAGTCTAAACTGGCCTATTCCACACTGTCAGGTGACAGTGCAGAGCAAATGCACATTAGCCAACCTCGGACAAAACAGACAATAGAAACAGGATCTCGATGCAGTGTTGAATGGTCAGAAAGCTCCTCGGATGATTGCGATGATGTTGAAGTAATCAGATGGGATTCAGCAACAGAGGGCTTCCTGCACGATGACAGAAGGCTGGAGACCAGAGTGATATACCGAAGAGACAGGCAGCACAATACACATGTAAAAAGCATGGCAGGCTCTCTGGAAAAGGTTAACAACAGCTTAAATCACACACACAGATGTGGTAATGATGCTGAAAATGTTGACATCCTCAACACAGACAATTCTTTCGACACACAATGTGGTATTAAATATTCTGTGGTGCCATTCAAAGATCTTCCAGCTTTAGAGTCTGAGCACCATATTTATAGTGCGGCACAGGGAGGTTGTAATGAGGAAGATGACCCTGAAAATGAAGACAATTTCAGTCCAAAAGTGGAGCAGTTGAAGACAAAGCAACTCGAACAAGATCCGTCTTTCTTTTCATGCACAATATGCAATGTTAATTTCAAGGAAAAAAGAAATTTCCATAGACATATGATGTATCATTTAGGCAAGCATAATCAGGTGAACAGTGAGAATGTTTCACAGACCTTTATATGCAGGGAGTGTGGGCGTTTGTTCTGTGATAGCAACTCCCTCATGAGGCACATCATTATTCACCAAGATAGGCTGGAAAAACTTAGGGAGGAAATCAAGGGTCTCAAAAACACCGACGTTGAAGACCGAGGCACCGCAGTTCAGTGCCCTCAGTGTGTATTTGGTTGTAATTGCCCAAAAATCTTTGTCCAGCATGCCAAAACACATGATAATCTGAAGCACTACTATTTCTGTGAGGAGTGTAACTACATTACACTCACACAGCAGGCTCTTGAACTACACTTGCATGTCGCACACCTCGACACACACCAGCTTCAGTACAGGAAAAGGACTCATACTAATGATGCAGAGGAGGCAGACCATGTTCATTTTCAGTGTAAGATGGGTTTTTTCACGAGCGAAGACAAAGTAGTGTTGGAAAGACATTCAGAGCTGGAGAATCAGCGACCACACTGTGGTAATTATAAAAAGTCTCCACACCAGCCCAAAGTAGCTGGATGTAAATCTGATTTCAGAGATACAGCCCGTTTCGCCCACTGTTCAAGTAGAAATGAGGATGTTTACGTTCAAAAGTCTGATGACAAAACTGTGAGTTCTCCTCAGTTCAAGTGCCATATTGGCTGCACCACAAACACACTGTCACCATCTTTGTGGAGGATCAGCAAGCATGGAAAATTACTCCTGCAGCCAGTAGAAAAATTAGATGTGGCAACTGATCACACCTGTGTGGAAGAAGACGCTGAAAAAAATGACCACAAGGCTTTTGGCAACTCAAAGCAGGCAAACTGTCCTGCAACTGCTGATGTTTTACTATCAGCTAGAAGTCTTAAATTAGACCAGATGTTCTATCGGGGTAGCAAGAACGACCTGGAAAGCAGGAGTTTAGAAGCGAAAGCAAACCAAAATTCTGCATCAATGAGAAAAATGTCAACACCTTTGCAAAACACTATTGACAACATGAATGGTGATATATTGCCAAGGCCTAGCCACAGGCGTAAGAAACATTCTGCAGTTAGGGAGTTGGAGAAAGGCAGTGAGTGTGAGGGCGGCCATAACTTCAGTGATGACACCAGCAAAGCTACAGGCAGCTTCTTGGAGAGCAATGAGAATGAAAGGAACCCATATGCTCGGAAGTATTTCAGAAAGAGGCAGAGGTTTTCAGCCAAAGACCAAAGCCCCCATAAACTCACAGATGAAGATGATGGAGATGAAGATTGCAGTGACATAGAGCAACTCATAATCAAGGAGGAGTATATCGAAAACACGGTGTGTGATAATTCCCCAGAGTTGCCTTGTACGTCTACGAGTGACAGCTTTGTTGGTTCCGCTTCTCAAGTGGTAGAGCACAAGCCCTGTCCATACTGCCCCGCCATGTTTGAGTCTGGAGTGGGTCTGTCCAATCATGTGCGAGGGCACCTTCATCGTGTTGGCTTGAGCTATAACGCTCGGCACATGGTTTCGCCGGAACAAGTGGCGCTGCGGGACCATCAGCCACGAACCCGCAGGAGGATCCCTGCCGGCACGAGAAAAATGAGAAGAGGTATGAGCTTTATTTCAATTATTGTAACAGACAATTATACACTGACAACTCAAACAAAGGAGATATGAATGGAGTGTTTGATAAACCCCTGCCCCAAAAACCAACTGTCCAGACATAGCTTAGCAACCTTACCAGGCATAACAGGCCCTTTTTTTTCCTTTTCAAATCCAAAAATACACAATTTTAAGGAATGGCATAAACAACATAGGTCCATCCAGCTACCTACCATAGCAAGAGTAGTAACCTAACCCGATGTTACCTCCATGGGCAAGGAGCACTTTAAAAAAGCCCAGTTCACAGCCAGCACATCTACTGTGTAGTTTTTCCTGATTATATAGGAGCAAGTTCTGGATGCTGTTATATCAGAGTTCTCTTTACTAGCATCCCCAGCCAAACTAGAACTAGTGTTTTGTTCACTAGGTGGGGTTAGTCCTTTTCTCTTGTTAAAGGTTCTGTAAACAATCGTCACTGCCGCTAGATGGACCACCAGCATTTTCTGACCAAAACAAATTCTTCATCAGCCACACCTCAGGCCTCCATTTGGCCCTGGATTCATCCGCGGTCACACAAACAAACTTTCTGGAAGTTTGGACAGTCCACTGGCAGACTGGGATTTGAGCCAGTACTTCCCATTGCCAGTCGGCCTGTGCTCAGCTCTCGTCTCTCTTTGTCGGAGGCGTTTTTAGGTTAAAAAAAGTGTTTCTTCAGTGGAGGAAATTTTGGAAGGTTGCTTTCACCTGAATGCTGCATACCACACTGTGTCAGCTTGCATGTGGGCGGTGCCTGTGTGTATAAACATGGGGAAGGCCAATGGTTTAACAGGAGGGACTCAAACATATGAACATCCCACTTTCTCAGCCCGGTTACCAGAACAGAGAAACTCAGATTACAACACCTGGGAGGGAGGGGGGGTTCTATGCTCAGGACACAATTACTGCACTATATCTTTATATAGAAAATAGTTGTTTAAAATTGTTGTTGAAAAACTCATTTACAGGACCTTTAACAGTGAGACATACTCCAGTATGGCCAGTTACATTTCATATCTGGACTGCAGTGAGCCAGATTTTGCCATTATTTTTACATGGCTGCTGCAATTTCTTTGCTAATGCATGATATTTAAATTCACAGCTGCAGCATGGGATACTGTTTTGATCCTTTCATTTCAATTATTGTGACAAACTTTATCTTATAATACAGCTGTTAAGCCAGAAACACAAGGAGAGCACACATGCCCCCTGTGCTGGGGTTGGTTTGATACTAAGACTGGCCTCTCCAACCATGTGAGGGGACACCTGAAGCGAATAGGCAGAAGTGTCACCAGCACAAGTAAGTCCCCGCTGTGCATCCTAAATGAACTGCTACAGGACAAAAAGGAACATGGGAACATACTCCAGGTTCTCAGCAAGGACCAGTTCCCACCAGGACCTTCAGTCTCTCAGAAGTACATCAGCAGCAGTGGTCTGGTCTTGATGCGCACAGCACTACCAGTGAAAATCCAGTATGAAATGAAGAGTCCACAAGCCATGGGGGGTAGATTTGTACCAAAACAGGAAGCACGGGCCTTCTCAGAGAGGAGTAATCTACAAGCAGAAGCACAAAGAGGCCTTAAGGCCTCCTCAAGCACTTTAGTTGAACTGCTCAAGACAAGACGGGAGAGTATGGAGCTCACAGCGAGAAACCACCAGGACGCCTATCCATCCAGGAAGCTCTGTGTTATGACCAAAGATTACAAGGAGGAGACTCAGATGACAAGTGTGGAGCCAGACTGGACTCACGGTATGGGGCCTGTGATTTGAGCATGAGAGCAGTTTCATGCTGAACAGGTTTTGCATGTTTTAGCACAATGTACTCGACATGAACAGTGACTCACATTACTGCCAAAACATCTCAGGTAAGTTTTGAGTCTCTGCAAGTTGATTTCCATTTTGTAGGAAGTAGAGTAGCAAATGAATGCTAAATTCTTGGAAATTGGTCAACATTATGTAAATATTGTTATTTGTAAATATTTGGCAAAACCTCCATAAGACATGAGGAGCCCTTCAAGAAATGTCCCTCATCCATTGTCTCGAAAGTCAAGTAAATTATGACTCAGTTGACTTATTTGTTTATTTATTTATTATTCTGTACAAATGTGCAGTGTGGGGGTCACAAAAGTTATTACAACATTATAACACATTCATAAGTTACTCTCAGCAAATACACTCATGTCCTTTATATAATTTGGGGTTTGGTTATGGTCACTTACTCTCTTTATATTGCTGCTTTAATGGCATAGAACAAATTTTGTACACCGTGTACATGTATAACATCCCCCTTAACATCTTTATCTCATTATAGTCTTATTTTAAAAGCTGCATGTTTATTTATTTATTTATTTTTTTAAACGTCAGCATTTCCATTCAGGTTAATCAAATTAAAGGTAAAGTTCATGTGAACCCTGCGAGGGTGGGACATTATTTGTTTGACAGTTAGAGTTATTTAACTGCATGCTATTTATCTCCTGTGCCTGGTGCTATGCACTATTTTGGGACAGGAGGATTTCACATCATCAGTCAAAGAAAAGAGAAATATATTACCCCTGAAGATTTGGCAGTGACAAAACTTGACAATGCCAAAATAAGGGTAAAGATAGAATCAAACTGCAAGTTTTTCCTCCCTTATTAACAGTAGAGGAGCATTTTGAGCTTTGTTTGACTGAAGAGCACTGTACTATTTATTGTAAAGGGAATAGAATTTGTTTAATCATTTTTTAATCACCAATTTACAGTATCTCAGTACAGATACCTGTATACTGCAGGGAGAAGCCGCTTAAACAATGTGAGAATAGTTCACAATCATTTGATTTGTGGAAAAAAAAACACATATTGTAGATTGAATGTCACCAAAGAGTTTTTGAAGTTCATATTAAAAAATCATGAGATCCTCTTGATGTCGAGTTGGAAGCCCATCATCCGTGTTTGCACATTTTTGATTAATGTCTATCCAAATCAAACTTCCAGTCAGGGACTGAGAAAGATGTTGGTAAAGATTTAAAATCAAACTGCTCTTTGTTGAGCTTTATTTTAAAGTGAATATTATGGTGCTTGTCATTATTGTGATGTAACAGTGGCAGCTTAAATGTACTCCCAAAGATGGCTGTCTGCTGTGTGTCCTGCCCTGAAAGCTGATCTGGATTCCAGTTTCTTTTATACCATTATGTACATGATCTTCTATCTATTTTTTGATAGTTTTTTGATCAACGTTTATATTCTTTCTATTAAGAAAATCAATTAAACATTATTCTTAGCTCTTGTTTAAGCTATAACTACTTTGAAAAGTCAAATTAGGTCATGTTTTAACATTGAAAGATCTTTTGGGATAACCACTTAACCATCCCAGCTCTGAGTATTTATTAACAGGTGATGGAGCGCAGCAGTATCACTGCCAGTTTTCTGTCACAGGACGAACAGATCTGTGATTTTTTTTGTGTGGTTTATGAATCCTGCGTGACTCTCATGAGGTGGCGTATGTGAAAATGGCCCCCCTGAAGACGCAGGATTGTGTTAAACTTTGCCGGTAACACTTTTCAAACAGGAGAGTGCAAATCAGATGTTTGCAGTGAAACCAGGTGGAAGAAGACTTAAGATGACACTGGGAGTAACAGTCTTTGCTTGATAATAAAATTACTGCATGAGCTCAAACACTACCCGACAGTGCTTCTCTCCTAAAATGCTATCTAACTTTTGATGACGCTAAACCTTGATTTAAGGCATTAGTATCAGATAAACTGTTTCAACATCATCCAATCACAATTTCCATTAAAGCATAAAGATTCATCATAATTTTAACCTAGATGTTTTGATCCCTTATTCTCTTTGAGTTTAATTTTGCTTTTCCATGTTCTATCTTTCAGGGGAATGTAATTCAAGTCAGATTTGTGTTCAGTGTAACAGCAGCCTCCCCACTGCTGTCAGTCTTTCTGGGCATCTTCAGGCCTATGCCTGCAGGAAGAGGATCGCCATTAGTGAACAACCAGGTAAGTTTCTGACAAAAGCGAAAATGTCAGCGTATGTGTTTCCTGTGGTTGTGGTTTAAGTGTAGAAAAATGTAAGATTAACACAATATATTTTTGATGAATGCTGCATTAGGAGACATTAGAAGAATTGGTCTGTCACACCAACATACGTCTTACTTTTAAAAATGAGATGTTGACTAGAATAGATTTTTTGCTGTGAGATTATTTATTAATATTGCCTGTGAGTGATAACCTAATACGTTGCCTCAGATAAAGCTGTGTGCTGTTTTGTGTTTTAGGCTATGATTATAAACAGAAGAAGCCGAGACCAAGGCCTGGGCTGAAAAAGAAGATTTTACCCTCCTTGAATGCTCAGATTTACACACTCACCTGCAGGTACATAGAAGGTTACACATGTAGACGTGGTAATCTGAGTGGAGAGTGAGAAATCTCTCTACCCAGTTACAGATTTCATACACAGGGTACAGGGCCAATAATTCACCAGCCATGCAGGACACTGGAAGACATGTAAAAGCCAGTTAATGGTTTCTGTAGCTGCGTGGCTGCAGCGGTCTGCATGGACCCATATTCATTTGTCATTTGCAGCCTAGAATTTGTGACTGTGGAATATACATGTGTCAACAGCACATGCGTTAGCAAGCTGGATGCTTGTTTCTGCGCTATATGTTCACACCGTATTCCACATCCTTGGTCCTGTTCTCAACAAGTGACCACATGCACTGCTTTCTTTTTTATCGACTTTCTTTTTTTCATTCAGCGGAACACAACAAAGGAGCTCTTCTCCTGACTGTCAGGAGGTCACCATCATGTTTTGTACTGCGAATGTGTGGAAGGCGTCTGTGTCTGCAGACCCTCAGTTACAGAATGCAGAGAATCGTATGCATGTGTGTGTCTGCATGAGAGTCCACTGCAGTCTGAAGGAGCCGTGTCGGACTGCCTGGGCGGTCTTACCACATTCACCTTGCTCTTCTGAGAGGCAGAAAATGAAGCCAAATTATGGTTACACTCTGCTGTCTTGGGATGTTTGGCTTATAGTCAATTGGGGACTAGTGAAGACCTTCACTCTCTGTGCAGGATGATGCACGACGAAAAGAGATGCACCAATCGGAAAAGGCCGTTTTTTTACCGTGATCTGTTATGATTGGTGACAGGCCCGGAATTTGTAAAAGGCCAAAGGAAGCTGTGGAGGAACAACAAACTTAAACAGACACTTAATACACCATCACCCCGCTGAACATGTCCAATTTCAACAAGCTAGCAAAGACGAAGCAGCTAAAACCCGTGCTGCACCGCTTACCTCGGCTGTGCTTGACAGCTACCTCACTGTGTGTCCACGCTGCCAGCCTTGCTGCTGTGCCTCAGATAATGGCCATCAATAATAATAATGATAATCCATCCAGTTGTAACCAGGGAGCAGTCACATGGTTCTTGTTTAACTTGCTCAGGGAGACAGAGGCCCCCTTCACCTTGTTATTAAATAACAAATTTAATACATACTTAATATATTGTGAATGTTTTATTATGAACATACATTTGAATTGTATTGAGAGAAAGAGAAAATCTGGATCGACAGGTGAGACTTTTTAAAAAAATCAGAAATGGGAACGGACCAAGAAAATTGCAGTCGGTGCATCTCTAATGATGAAGGGTGCCCCCGAGCTAAAAAGGTGTGGCATTTCAACCATAGCTATTGTGTCAGTCCTGAGATTTTGCACTCCATATTCACCTCAAATATGGACCACATCACGTGCAATATCTGAAATGTCACAAAAGCAACAACTCTTTTGAGAGTGCTAACGTGGGAGCAGTGGCTTTTTCTTCCTCTGTCAGTGTTTTTGTCAGTTTTCTTGGGAGAGGTTTACAGTCTACAGCTGCTTGGAAGACCAGTCAGCTGGCTTAACAGTAAAAAGGGAGTGAGACACTGTCAAGACACAGTGTAGTCAGTAGACAACTGTTTCTCTTCTTCGGATTATACTGAGGAGTCCTATGAACACTGGGTATGACCTCTCTAGCCCAGGTCAGTCCCTGTACCTATGGAATATGTAACTGAGTGGTGGAGAGATCTCAGTACAACAGAGAGCATCTTCTGACTGGATGAAAATGTTTGTGTTTAGAAGCAGTGACTGTTTGTTTTCTTTTGCAGATTCTGTGACCTGGTCTTCCAGGGTCCCCTGTCTATCCAGGAGGATTGGATCAAGCATTTACAGAGGCACCTTCTGCACACTAACGTGCCCCACTCAGGAACAGGGATGGTGGAGGTTCTGGGTCTTCGCCACAAAATACAAATAAGCATGACTCATGAGCACCCAGACGCCGTGTAGAGTTGCACCAGTTTGGAACATCCAGTTGCCTCTTGATTTTGCACAACTCACTACTTTAGATTAATCTGCAACTGCTTATAAAAGTATACAATATTTAATTCAGACTAGTTATTAATCTTATATATGAATAATACTGTATATATGAGCAATAACTTTATTATAGGATATTATAATGCTATGCTTTGCCTTATCCACTACAACATTTAAGATTTATCTTTTAGGAACTATCCATCTAGCTTAATTTGAACACAGTGGCAAAATATTAAGACACAAGCTGGTCTGCATTATCAGAAAAACATTGTTCTCATATGTTTGTCATGATAAAAAAAAGTGCCTTGTTATTATGACAAACCAATAAGAAAAGATTATCATTATAAAATGAAAAAATATTCAAATATTCTATGCCAAAAACAAACAAACAAAAAAAATTAAAATATCTTACTTTTTTATAAGAAACTTTTATGCCATAACAACAAAAGTTAAGAGGAAAATTGCCACTGCTATATTGGTAAACAATACATGAGCCTGAGCATTTGAATGAAGTCTGTGTCTCACTTTCTTTTAGAGCCACTGTAAGATAAATATCGTGCTCTTTTTAAGCACAAGGGGCTGTCATTAGTTTGCAGAAGCTTCGAAGGATCTCACCTCTCTGTGCCTGCAGCAGAGAGAATCTCTCTTAATCAAAGTGACGTTCAAGATGCTGCGTTGTTGGTACAACTTGTTCTGTCATTGTTTGTTCTTCTGCTCAACCTCCAACCATCAGTGTCATTTCTGAAACCTGGCTCTCATCATCGCTGTGATATCAGCGTCTGTTTATGATCTAGTTATAACAAGAAAACTTTACTGTTGTAACCACATGTTGTTATTTTTCCTCATTGTGGCAGCTGTGATGTTTGAAGGCTTTGCTTCTCATGTGAACAAGAATGTCTTATAATCAGTGACATATTTCTTAATATTCATGTCACCCACTGGCATTGACCATATACAGTGCATGCCAATAACCTGTCGTCCAAACTTACCACAGCTCTTCACAATTTGGTGCTTATTTTAGCAGAGGCAGGAAAATGGGCTATGCAATGCACAAAGATGGCAAATCATTTTGAAGTGATGGTGCACTTCAAAATAATTCTACTTTTTCTTTCCTGTTTTTCATTTTACTGTTCCACTGTTCCACTAATCAAGCCGAGAAGACGGCACTTTTTTGTTGTTAGTGTGCATCATATGCATTAGCTACAGTTTGTCCTTCCTTAGCTCCTACTGTATGTGGTCGAGTCGGCTGAACTCAATATAACAAAATGCACCTCACGCTTCAAGAGTTTGACTAATCCATATAAAGAAAATCAGTATTATACACTCATTTGTCAGTTATGCAGTGTAATCCAATCCTACTTCATGAAGATTATTATGTTCCGTTTTTTTCTGAAACTGTGTGAAATACAGCACTGTGTGATGTTGACAGGTGTTCCCATTATTTTGTCCAGCCCATTCAAATCAGTGAGATGTCTCTGTATAATGCAGTACAGTTCAACAGCAACACAAACTGCAAGAATGATCACACAGAAGAATCAAATACAAAGCTTAACATTACAACCTTCATGAAGGAGGATTTGCTGCAGGACTGTTGGGTTAGTTTTAGCCCGGTGTTCCTAATAAACTGCCTACTGAGTGTATACTGTATCGTCATTGTTGAACGCATATGAATGTATATATTGCTGTCCACTTTTTCACACTTCACACTGCAAAAGCCAATGACTACAATGTAAGGAAAAAAAAAACAGAGCTGTAAATTTAACTAAACTTAACTAAAGAAGTATTTACTCTGGTTTCAGGACCAGATTTCATAAAAGGTTAGGTTTTTTATGTATTTAACCTTGAAATATTCAACTTGTTACACTTGAGATTTTAAAATCGTAGACATGTAGCACAGAACTATACAACACTACCCTGATTTTTATCATTAGCCTACAAGTTATTAAATTATGAATGCCTTTCTATGTAATATATAGCTAATTTCTCTGCTCAGTTTTGGTTGTTTTTAGACTCAGTATCGAACAGATTCTAATTTAACTTAGAAATCAATGACATTTATTTGCATGATACAAAAGTGTCACTACTTTAAATTTAGTGAATTATACTATATTATATTTGTATCAGCCAAACATACTAACTCATCAGTTCCAGTTGCTGAGTTAAATGAAGTAACATCGGGATGTTGATATTAGTAGTATCTCTAACTTCACACCAGTTTTATCACATAGAGGAAACAGAGAAGCATCTGACTGGTTGGTTATTGTGCTGAGATTATTTACACTGGCAGTTTTGGTAAAGCAGACAAAAGGTTTGACAAGTGTGTGAAACAGTTCAGCAAAGTGTCTGAGATTTAAGTAGAACAAAAGACTTTGGGGTTTACAGTTGAAAGCCTGATAGTGATGTTGATTGATCGGTGTAATCACAATGGACACATTTCTGATTTATGTGGAGGTCAGAGCAAAAACACAGGAAAGACAAAACAGCTTTACACAGAAACAAAAAAGAAATGCTATGGATTAGACTCAAAATAATAAATAGTAGCATCTGCAATTAGGCCTACTTCATTCTGTTTCCAGGGTTGGTCCTTGTTTGGTTTCACTATATCTGTATGTCATCACCATCATCATTATCATCATCATCATCAAGAAAAAGTGAATACCGGTTACGCAGCTGATGTGTGGGAGATACACGGCAGTAATTATATAGTAGCAAAGTACAAACAAGATGTTTTTCTGGTGGATTTTATAGAAGAAAATTTAAGGTTGTCAAGTGTTCATCCTGTGCATAAACAACCTCAAACAAATAGAGTAATGAGTTTTGGTTGAAACTAATTTCATTTCAAGTTAAAGCATCTGATAAAGTTTAATTGCAGAGTTTTAACAGCAGCTAGAGTTGCCCCTCTCGGTTGTTTAAAGGTGTGTTATGTGATAATGAACCATTCCCTGCCCACAACACACCATCCAATTTTATTTGTTATGTTTGACAAAATTCTGTTGCAAACCTTTTGGGTAAAAGACAGAGATTTCAGTGTCACTTTGCAGCATTATTCCCACCAGGAAGTGATTTTAGGGCTATGTGCTATTTTAAACTCTGGTTTGTAGCATCCCAGGCTGAGTGTTTGATGTATCCAGTGCTTGATAGCCACTTCTGGGTTTTCGACTTACCAGTGGCAAAGGGGGCTAACCCTGCAGTTTATCTTGGGCAGTATTTAAAGCAGCGATCAAAGCTGTACAAACCAATTGTCATCATGCTTCTCCGGGGGGAATTTTGAAGTACATTAATGCTCCTTCTTTGGGAAATAATTGTGCCACTCTGTGACTTCATTAGGTCTCCTGGCTGTTTCAAAAGATGTTCTCTCTGGAGGTTGAAAGCCACATCGCTGGCAGACAGCATCCCAAGGGGCCAAATGAATAAAAAAGGAGAGATTATAATGAGATTGAGTTAGCCATGACCAGAATTGGGCTTTTTATTATTCCACTGGCTGGAGAAAGAGAGAGAGAGGGAGAGGGACAAGGCTGACATAAAGAAATGTGTTGTTGCAGGACGCACACTCGCCATCTGCCATGGGGGTCCAGTGGTAGGCAGCCAATGCATGCTTATCATTGCCATGGGTATCAAAGGGGCCTCCTCTCTGGAGATTGCTCCATTAAAACTGCAAACCCTGTACACACAAAACAGACACAACCTGCACTCCATTCAAAAGTAACACTTGCTGTTGATTTAGCAAATTAAAATGGGAGGAAACATTGGAAAACCTTGACTTATTTTATGTTTGGGGTATGTTTGTTGATTACCCTGTGAAGTATATTGAGTTATTTAATCAAAATAGTGACAGTATGTCTTTATAATTCGTCTTGCAGCATCCTGAGATAGTGTACTAACTAATATGACTTCTCTGTCAGCCAGGCTTATGTTTTTATCCCCATTCATTGTCTGTGGCAGCAGAGATCCAGAGATCAGGACCATTGATCATGACCTGTCCTTTGGCCAGTTATCCATAAGTCCCACAGACTGCCTGTGTGAAAAAGAAAAAAGGAAAAAAAAAGAAGAAGAAAAATCAATAGGTTTCCATTATCTGGTTGGGCAGTGTCACTGGCCTGTCAATGATCCTGTTACAGCAGTGGTACAAGGGTGACACAGGCCCACACTCAGTCGCTGCTGACAAGAGGAAAACATGCTGACAGGCACCGGGAACAAGTTGGAACACAGATTTGCACTTCAAGCAGCCGTCCGAGGAGGTATCGTGCAAGGCCACCACGCGGCAAGGGGCGAGCTCAGTTGGGGTGGGGTGGAGGGGTTGAGTGGGTGGGAAGGAGGGGAGGGTGGGGGGAATTCCCAGCCAGCCTCCTTCTACTGTCTGACTGTCTAGCTCTCTACCACAAATGCTTTTATCCTCCTATAAATTATTCACCTCTGGATACAGCAAAGGAAACTCGGTTGCACTGATTGTGGCTGAGGGGAAATTCATGAAACCTATGGCCCAGTCTGCAGCCAGTGCTCGGCCACTCCAGACCCTATCTATGCTATATAATTTATGTGTAGCATGCAGAGGAATATATAACATACATTTTCTGTTGTAAATGGCCATGTAGGGAAATTTCAAGGCATATGTCAGTTTTATGGGAAACGGTCACTTTCATACTTATAAACTGACTCATTAGGTCTTTGACATATTAGCCCATCACCTACAAAGAAAACAGGAGTCTCCCCTCATCAGTCAGTCCAGATGGCCAGTCAGAAATTAAGGAAGACATCAACTGTCTCTTGAAACAACATGAATCAATATATTTTGACAAGGATCAAATGTGCTTCAGATGAACCTCTTGGCCCTCCCAAAACAATCTTTCTCCTCTTGTCAAACCTCTTTATTTTTGTTTGTCCACATGAAACGATCAGATATCCCATGACTCATGATTTTTGAGATGCTTTCAGCAATGTAATTTAATATTTATCGCCTTAACTCGCAGTATCTTTGTCTTTAAAAACAGTCATCTATCAGTGGGAGGTGGATATATTTCAACATGTAAGTGCAGCTTGCACGGAATTGTTATCATTCATGCTTTTATTGTCTAAGCCAGGCCTTGGGACATTATGACGTCACGCTCCTTGTTAATATGCTTAAGAAAAACTACCCTACTTTTTTTTTTTTTTCAATTACACATACATATGTGTACTTTTTTTTAAATTATTTCTTGTGCAGCCAATTCAGTCCATAATGACTGGGGAATTCAGGTTAATATGTTGACAAGGTTTAACAACAGCGGGTCATGTTGCACAACACGCATGGCTGGCTCCGTTCACTCCGGCTGACAGGTCCTAATCATGCGCTGCCCTAAAGGCACTGGGGCAAAGAGGGTTTTAATCACTGAATTACAGACCAGCGCCAGGCTTCAAATTGAGACGTAATTGAGTGGTGCCATTAGATTATCTGCTGTAATTACCTGAGTCAGTGGAGGAGGAATAGTGTGTGTTTTTTCAAATGACTGTGGTGTTGAAGATGCGTCATGATCTCTGCGCTACGGTGCGCCAAAAAAAAAAACAAACAAAAAACCCATGTACGTAGGAGTATTTTTATGGCTTTTTGATGCCAAAATAAAGCAGAAAAATACAAAAAGGTGGATTGTTTTGTATGTTTTAATGAACTAAGTTTCTGCTACTTCCCCTATTAATTCGTCTTAGGCAACTCCATTACATGCTGTACAAATATAAGCAATCTGAGCATCGTCACCCGTGTGTCGTTTACAGTGAGGACATTAGTAATGCAGCCGACAATGTGCGCGCTCCTGACGTCCTCCGTGGCGATGCCGCACCTTCCAAAACATCCTTATTTCCCATTAATTAAGCGACTCACCGACCAAGTGCCGCAGTAGGTGTGACGGGGGAAGTGGTCAGGGAGCAGCTGCCCTGCATCCCGCCGGGCTCAGCCTGACCTCCTTTTTTCTTTTTTTTTTTTTTTTATTTCTAACATCACTAAACTGAAGCCGTATACGAGAACAGTAGGTTTTGATATTTGGATGAGGCGAGAAATGTAGAATATGAGCCAGAAATGACGAGTCAAGCAGGATTTCGGCTCCTGCAAAAGAATAAATAAAAAAAAAAACAAAAAACAAAACTAGATCTTAAGGTGTCTGTTTTTGGGCGTAAGTGTCTGGAGAGATCCATCACATTATAGTTACCCGCACTGCTTCCATCCACACTCATTCAGTCATTTTGTCCATCTTTGTGTCTCATTCAACAAAAAAAAAAGAGAAGAAAAAAAGATGAGCATGTGCTGTGAAATCCCGCAGTCATTCACACAAAAAGAGGATATGAGCGCTTGTGATTGTGTCTCAGTAATCACTCAGAGGGGTGTGAAACGGCTCTATGGGATTAAAAGCTGTTTACTAACCACCGGGCCCAGGAGCCCGGTGCGGTTCCATCCCCGGGCGGCAGGGGCCGCTGCTCATTTCGTTGTGAGAGCGACAGAGAGAAACCATCAGCTGGGTTACACACTGAAAGTGATAACAAACAACGATAGCAAAATACAAGACGTGGAATAAATGCAGGAAATTAAGCTGGTGAATTAACAAAATAAAAGCCACGAATTCAGCATAAACAGTGCTGAATGTTGAATTTTATTTTATTAAGTTGTCTGAGCAATTCCTGTTCAGTTTAATGTGCTGCTTTTAGACAGGCCTATCTCTGATATAATATTGCCTGGATGATGTTGGCCTATTACAGCCTGGATGGGCTTCCAGGACAGTGAGCCCCCGGCACTGGTGCAACATCAAGCTGACTTCCAGACCTCCTTTAAGGCCCCTTTTTTTGCATGCAGTTACACTTCCTTTTTATAAATCTGTTGTGGCCACTGAAAGCTCACATCCCTGCTCTCTGAGGTCTGCAGGAGCTGCACAGATTCTCTCAACATCACATCTGTAATCACACACATCTCAGAACAAAAAAAAAAAAAAAAAAAAATCTTTGCCTTTGTCGCATTTGAGGAAGAAATTTAATTACAACCGCGGGTGTATGCAGGCATTGAAAGAAAAAGAAAAAAAAAATACCAGGCGACATTTGAATATACAGAGCAAATGACAAAACATGAGGGGGAATAACTGACAGATGAAAAGACAGAGGATGTGCAGCTAACAGGCAATACGCGCCGGTACAAAGCCGTGCACACCTTTGAGAGCAAGAGTTTGTTTTATTGCGCTTCTCCCGGGTTGCATCTCCTGTCGATTTGCAGAAAAGGAAAGGGGGATAAGCGAACATGCCCTGTTTAAGAAACAAACATGCAGATTAGATGGGAATCTGACAACACACAGCTCAGACTTCATGTCCCACAGCTCAAATCTCAACAATGAAAAAAAAAAAAAAAAAGAGGGTTGAAAAATCCACTCAGCACGGTTGACAACACTTACCGTCATTCTGCAAAAAATAAATACATAAATAAATAAATTAAATAAAT
Source organism: Trachinotus anak (assembly GCF_046630095.1). Taxonomy (NCBI): domain Eukaryota; kingdom Metazoa; phylum Chordata; class Actinopteri; order Carangiformes; family Carangidae; genus Trachinotus; species Trachinotus anak. The sequence continues at coordinate 7,035,109 of NW_027273861.1, read as the reverse complement.
GCAAATAACGAGGTGGCATCTGGAAATAAACAGCGGAAGTTAAGACAGACTGATAACAACTCTGGTCCGCTTAAGACCCAATGGGTGGCACTCAAAATCTTTATTTAGACGTTTCAAGGGTATAGACACAAATGTGAAATAATACAAGAAATACATAATGTGAAAACGCGAATTTGATGGATTTGGCGCACTCACATATACTCATATCTAAAATAGGAATTAAACCTTAAAAAGTGTCTCTCCAGACGCACAGTGGATCTGGGCGTAGCCAGCAGGAAGCCTTTCTGAAGAGGAAGAAGAAGAAGGGGAAAAAAATCAGACCTCACAAGGCATGTGTAACATTTACTTCAAGTGCAGGGAGTTGTCACCTGTTATGTGGTACCAGGCTACATGTCAGCAGCAGCGTTCACAGCTTCCACTCACCCACCCACCCACCCGCCTTCCAGGATGCTGCTCCACTGTGGACTCCCACCCTCCACAGGCCGACATCAGCCGCAGTGCCTGCACACACCCCGGCTCACCTCACAGGCTCCACACCCCCTCACTGCGGCTGGACCTGCAGAGCAACACAAAACTACTGGTATTTTGTCGGTTATGTGTGTCATCACCCACTGAATGTATTATTATTATTATAATCACTAATAGAGGCTGAGGCTACAGCGCTTTTTTTTAGGGTCACATGACCCTACCTACCAATTAAATAAATAAATAAATACTTCCTCATTGAAACATGTTTAGGGCTTTTTAAAATTTTAAATCCGATGTATAAAGTTTTAAAAAGTCACCTGACCTCATACTTCAGGTCATGGCCTTGTGTCAATCCCGGAAGTCCAGGTGCGGCTTCGTGTGTCACCGAAAAGGCGGAAAATACAAGTGAGGGGACCTGGAGTCTCCGCTGCTTTGCGCTTCCTGACTTCAGGGCCGGTTAATCCGGTTTTACCGCGATAGTTTGCAAAGTTAGTGCCTCTAAGTTATCAGAGAGCTTTTTGCTAATGAGTGAGAAGCCGCTGAGTTGGTGCGGGTGTGTCTGATGGATTTCCTTCCTGTGGACGTCGGTGGGAGCTTCAGGCTGAATGAAGACATCTGGTCTGCGGGAGGTAGAGCTCATTCCTGACATTACACCTCCCTCTGCTCTCTGATAACCCGATGAAACACTGTGATAAGTCACCTTGCTGCTGGTTCAGTGTCACCGTGGCTTGTTCATTCTTCACTATCAGGGGCCTGATCTTCCAACACGGCCCCTCTGAGCTGGTCCGGGGGTAATTCTGGGGGTTAATACCCCTCCCCACCCCGTCAAATCGCAAGATAAATCTGAAGGACCACAAGCCGATTAGGAAAGCATGAAAGAAAAACTGAATACATTTTTGTTTGCTGGTTATCTAATCTGAGAAGCCAAAATCCAGTCATTTTAAAGGCCCCTTCCACAAAAAAAAGTGCTTTGCTTGTTGTCACTAAACACATGTTTGTCTGTGCAGAATGATGTATGCGCTGATTGTGACACTAGAAGCAGGTTTTCACATTCACCTGCTGACACAGCTTCTCTGTGCTCATCTGGTGATATCACAACTCTTTTGAGCCAATTGTGGCCCGATATGAAACCTTGTTTTCAAGACTTTTTAACTAGTTGCTGTGTTTTTTTCTTTTGTTTTGTGTGTGTGTATGAGAAAAACACAACTGAGACTAAATGAAATAGCTACAGATTTGGTGAAAAGTCTTTTATAACCTGTATCTTACATTCAGTGAAAGCTAGCTTGCACAACAGCCCTAACTAAAACTAAAGTTTAGTTATTGGCTTTCCCTCTAGTTAATGTCTGTTGTATTCTTTTCACTTTGCAAGTCTGTGTGTATGGGTGTCATCTTGGCAAAATGTGGTCCTGGAGACACCCACTGCAGTGGGAATTACCACAGAGGTGGGTTCAAACACTTTGGCAGGTGTTTATGTGGTTAGGCTTCCTTTACATGGTGTACTTACATATATTGAATTCATAAATGAAGATTTTGAATGTTTTAATTTCAATATAAATTTAAAATTTCAACACTTGATTTCTTAGCTATGGCATCTATAGCTTTATACTCCATGGTGTGGTTTTTAAATAATAGTCAAGCTAAAGTAAATTTTCTCAAGCAAACTCAGAAAGCTGAGAGAACACAGTTAGTTTGAAGATACTGCAATTTGTCTGAGCTCTCTGTGAAGACTATCCAAAGGCTGAGGGCACGATGTGTATCAGTACTTTCTGGGTATTGTGTGGCTTCTATGGTGATAATTCTTTTATTTAAAATAATCTGCCTAAAAAGGAAAAAAAAAAAAAGCATTTTGACCTTCCTATTTGTTTCATAGCTTGTTGTCTTCCCTGAAAACTATCAACCTTTTTCGCAACTCCTCTGCTTCTGTACTTAATACTCTCAGAACGATTATTGAGGGAATTTTTAATAGCTCCATGTCCGTGGGGACGGCATGTGTAAGTGGGTACAAGCCCAAAAGTTTGAGAGCCACTGTTCTGTTGTGTGAGAATGAATTGTAACACATAATAATAAATAAATAACGAGATGACATAATTGTTGATTTTCTAAAAGTAACAATGTGAGCTTCTCTGAATGAAGAGTTTTTCTTGCACCCCTGTAAATCACTCATGGATATTCACAATAATGTCCTCATAACCTTTGGGCCAGGGTGAAATAATCTTTATACTACACTTTAGAAGTGTTGCATTTTTTTTGCCCAATTTCCTGCTCTGTGAACTGTAACAGTACACAGTGACAGCGTCCCCACAGGCCTGAACATTTCGGGCTGCCGTGCATCAGATCTCCCTGGCAGCCTCATTATTCCATTCTCCTCCACCGTCCAAGGTTGATCTAATCACCAGATCAACAACTGCGAAGTGTGAGAGAACAAATAATGGAGCCAAAATGAACAAATGATTAGTATGCTGTGAAAAGTACAATACGTTTCTTATTTAGCATTTAGATAACTATCTGTCCTGAGGAGCAAGCTTCAAAGTTGAACTCAGTTTAGGCGAGGGGGATTAATTCTCTCTACTGCATGCTTCATTGAATCTCTCATTACCAAACTTTGTCTGTATTGATGTTAGATTTGATTGAAGATTAGAGCATTTAGCAAATCTTGCTTTTCCGCATGTATCAGGCTTTTTCAAGCGCGGCACACCACTCGCTGGTCAATACCCTCACTTTTATCCAGTGTCTGCTTCATTTAAACTTAATCAACTCCATCAATGAACTGGAACAGCGAAACGTCCCCTGGAACAATAGCTTTTGTTGGATAATGCTTTGGTCTTATTCCCAACCGGCTGGCGATAAACCTAAAATTACACTATGATGAACTATTTCAATCAATATGATAATGGAAATTGGCTTGGTGACTCTTTGCAGGGCTTAAGGAGGCAGGCTAAAGCCTATGTGACATTAATACATCTCCCTGCTCTCTCCCTGCTGTTGCAGCCCCCTACCTCACTTTATTGTCCCATCTTTTCAGTGACATTGACTACACCATATTGCAAAGCGCCTGGTAGTTTAATGATCTATCTGCACCGGGGAATGCTTGTGCTGAAATGGATGCACGAGCTGACGGTCTCATGCATTGTTCTCCTGCTAAATTATAGGCTCTATAGTTTGTTTCCTGTAGTGGCTCAGCGGGGTGTAGATCAATCATTGATGGCACCGCTGTAAAGCAGCCGCAGCACGACTTTTGCTGCTCATTTGGACGTTTTGTCCTTGTGTGGGATCCGGTGCCTGTTATAGGCTACAGTTCATCATATTTATACTGCTACCAAAAGACCAATTTCACAAGCCTTAGCAAAGAAAACGCATGCTCCCCATCTGTTGCATGCTAATAAATATGCCACCTTCTGGGACAATCCAGGAGTGATCATGATGATCAACTGCCAAGTGATATGACTTACCATAAACCTGTTTATTTGAAAAGTTTCCCCTCAGCCAATAATTGTCATTTTATCTCCGCATCTACTATTATTTTCTGAAATGATTTATAAAAATACTCACAGACTTGTTTTGCTCCACACCTCTCGCAGTCATTTCATTATCATTTCTGAAGCTGGCGCTGGCACACGGTAGGAGATGGATGCCTTTGTGTTGTTTCACACACACCTGAGCATTTATTACTGGAGCTTAAAGTCACAGCTGTCATTTAGAAAGGACTCCATGATCAACCCTATCTCCCACAAGTTACATGTGCTGATGGAGTCATCGGTTGTGTTTTCCCACACGTCACAAATTTGTCTTTGAAACCAACAGAATTCCTCAGTCTGATTTATACATCTTGAAAATGTCCAAGTTACAGATAGCAATGCAGAGCTATATTCAGGTAGCATAACATTAAAGGACAACACTGGTGTTACCACAAATCATGTATACTGTACATCTCTGTTGACCATTCAACAGACACTGCAGTGGTATTTTGGATTACTTCATGTTTTCATACCTTTTTGGAGTGCATCACCATCTGCTTATATTGTAAATAACTTTATTGTGTGCTAATGTAGGGCAGAATTAAATGCACACTATGTAACTTCTGCTGCTAGGGGGTCTCTCAGTCAAAACAATAACAAAAGATGGTGTTGGTTGATGTTGGGAAAAAGTGTGGGATCATGGGAGTCGTTGTCTTCACCACCCTTGTCATAAGCTTCTCCCAGTTTGGATTTGTTCAGTGCCAGGCGTTCAGGAGGTTTTTACCTGGAGCTGAATTTTCCACAGAGGTCTCCTCCTCGCCATAACAAACGGACCAGGGGATTAAAACCAGTAGAAACGCTGAATAAAGCAGTTTCGCTTAAAGAAACAGTGATTCCCTGATGCTCTGCGGTGGACACAGGACACCTCAGAGTGGCTGGGAGCTGAGCTGCCATTAACTTGAAATGAAATGATACACAACTCAAAAAAATATCTAACATAGGTCTAGTCATTTTTAGACATTTGAATGTGGAAAAGTTACATATTATAAGTTTTAAGTACAGCATATATGATTTGCAGTTAATTGGCTAAAACATGCAAAACAGTAGTTCTGCCTTTTACGGTATTCTGCACTGAAGAGATGAAGGTGCAGATGAAGCAGAAATTACCAGTAGATTAAGTGCTAATTAGTGATGCCATCTTTATGTCATCACCACATAGGGGCTGTGGAGCTGTATGATGCATTGGCACAAGTTGTTGGAGAAAAAATGTCCTCACATCTTTCAGCAACCCTTGTTAACACTGTTTGCTTTACTGATTTAAACCACCCGTAGCTCCAACCACCAGTTTCAGCAGCCATCACATCACCTAAACCAACAGCTTCAGGTTTTTTGACAGTCTGACAGATACTGGCTTTTAACATTGCACAATACTGATATTTGAGAATAAAGAAATATAATAATGACATATTGGCTATTGGAGAATTTTAACCAAGATATTTATTGAGCGAGACATTTTATACTTTGATGGCCAAACTGTGTAATAACCTCAAACATTACCAAAGCATTCCTTTGCTGCATTTTCTAATCAGGATACGAATATGCCAAACCAATAAACTGTCTCTGTGATAAGATGTGTAAATACGCAGCTAGCTAACACAATTGCCAATATCAACTTTACAAGGTGGTAATCTCAGTGTTGTTTTTACAGCTTGTTCCAATGCGTTTAAGTGGCTGGAAAAAAAGTGTGCAGTCAGGTTAGAGTCTTTATTTTCCTTTTTAATTGTAAATTTGAAGCCTTTAACTATTTATCCACAGTCTAATTAGAGTTAGTTTTGCTGGAGGACAGTTCATGACAGAGATGGATACTCCCTGCCTCTGTAACCTCTCACCTCCTGCAGCAGCCAGTCTCAATTAGCCTGTCCTGCATCTTAACTGAGTGAAGCTGCTTCCATGTCACCATCATCCAGCTAACATGAAACACCAGATGTGTCGTTTGACACTTCTGAATATGTTGTTTGCCTTTGTTTCCATGTTTCTACGCTCAGTGCTGGAAATGATTTGAGAGGACAGACATGCACAACAGATACAGCACCTTGAACATCAAAGACCTGCACTTCAGTATTAGTAACTGTGTGTGTGTGTGTGTGTGTGTGTGTGTGTGTGTCTGTGTTTCTGGTGTAACTCTGCACACACTCGTGCACACCCGCGTAGCTGCTCTGAGTTTGTGTGCACGTCGGTGCGCCTGCCGAAGGAAAGCATCCGAGACAGCCCAGAATATAAAAATTTACAGGCCTTTTTCCTGCTTTGTCTGTCTTCTTTCCCATTCTCTTAGGTGAACGGGGCCTGAGTGATAGATCCAGAAGCTTTCATCTCACCCAGTGAGTGTAAATAGCTGTCATGTTTGATTGACGGTCTGACGCGCACATGAGATGCTCTGGAACAGGGGAAGAGAGAGTGAGAACATGGTACATGATGGTTCCGCTGTCTTTAAACCAAAGTTGTAATGAATGAGTAATTACACAAAAACTACATCTACATTTCCTCGGATGAAATCTCTCACGGCGCATGCAGGGAAATTTGCATAAATTCTATAACAGCTTAAACTGAACAAGACTGGATCCATATAACTAGCTTAGATCTTATCATAATAACACAAATCGTAGTGTTTCATAGTAACTAAGCTGAATCATTTCAAAAACTGCATCAGTGTTTAACATATAATTCTATAAAACAGAAAGGCATTGCTTTGTTTCTTAAACACTATCATGCAGTCACTTTTCATTTTGGATCTGCTTAACATGTTGCAGCCTCGGGAGCACAATTAAACTTGACTCATCATAATTACAGCTATGATATGTATGCTGTAATATCCAGCATATTGTAGTGTGTTGTTGTAAGGTAGGATGAGTAGGAATCACAGCCTTATATTAAATCTGCACAAATCAATATTTTAATATCAACAATGGACAACCCGACTCTGCGGTTCCCCACAGCTCTATGGAACATTGTAGCGTCTTTCAGCTCATTGTTTTGGTTTTTGGTTCACTCTCACAGCTCTCATCATCTGATAAACGCTCTGATAAACATATTGTATGATATCTGCTCTGTGCCCATGGCAAATAGATAAAATTAGCGACTTGCTAGTGAACATTTTGGTGGAAACCAAACGGAGCAAAAAATAGACTGAATATCGTACTTTGGTTTGTCAGGTGTACAGAAACATGACTGCAAATGAAAGGTACTGGTAATCCTTGTGTGCTAGATGTGTAAATAGGCACCTGACTCATAAAATGTCATTAACATCTTGTTGTGCTGCCCTCAAGTGGACAAAAACTCTAGTGATGCTTCTTTAAATTAATCAAATTTAAAGGGAGCTATTTGTAAGTTTTGCTATTACAGAAATGTTGCAAGTTGCATGTTGCAGCATCAAACTTCATTCCTTTACTCATCTCTAGAGGTAGAAAGCAACACCATTGTTAACTCTTGTCTTTTCTTCTACTGAAGTTAGCACGCTAATCAGCTAGCCCCGGCCCACCTCGTCACTTTCTGATAGCGACTCACTGCAGCCTCCAATCTGCCCTGAAGACGTAGCACTGCTCAGAGGGCGTATTATAACCTCTTGTCTTATAAATGCAACACTGGCCGAATGTCTTGTCAACTGACAATCTCCACCACCTTTAAGAAACCACATTTGGCGACAGTTAATGTTTTTCTGAGCTTGAACTGCAACAATCTTCAAATATTGTTTGCTCTGCAGGCTTCTTGTGCCCTAGTTTTTCAAGTTGAAGTCATAATGATTGGGATTGAGGTGAGGAGACTCAGTGTCGTGCTTCATTGCTCTAAAATTGTGATAATCAATAATAATTGTTATTGTGAAATCTGTGATAGAAAGAGCTCTGTGTCCTGTACTACTCACCCTCATCCAGCATGGATGTGCACACCTTCAAACACACTTTAACCTAAAAGTCAACACTTGAACTCTATAGTCACTGTTTTGCTTCAAATCCTAGTGTGCTGGAATATGACACCAACCCAACAATGTGACACTGTCCACACAGCAGTTTGATGAATACCCTGCCTTTGATTTTAAAGAGTTAATGTATTGTTTAGTATACATTATGCACTGAGCTTTGTGATGGCTGTGTGGCTTGACACACATTTCTTTGTTTGGTGTCAGAATGTTTCGCTGATGTATTTTACAATAGGCTTTTGCTTTGATTTAATGCACCAAAAAGCATATCGCTCTCATCTGCACTCCAATGGGCTGGAACTGGCGAGAAGGAAATAATTTAACTAAAGAGAATATATGCATCAAATGAAAAGCAGATGAAAAAATATGCAATTATGTTCCTGATTGGGTTAAGTATTTCTCTGCCAGCACATGCCAGCTACCACTAGAACCTGTCCCAAATGGGCGGCTTCCAGGCCTGGGCGAGGCCCCAGAAAACGTCACATCAGAACGGTGCCATCTCCCCGCTACATCTCCTTTTCCTCAGATCCACGGCCAGTGCGTCCCCCTCGTTCCCCTCTCCTGTTTGCTCCGCTCAGCTCGGCTCCTCTCTGCGTCCCAGATAATGGAGCTCAGCTTCTGTCTGCCAAAGGGTCCGTAGCTGCCCGCGAGTAATGACCTGAGGGGGTACTTTGTGACAACCAGGGTATAATAATGCCTCCAGCCACAGACAAAGCAGACCCTTGGGGTCAATTTTTAAATACTTTTATGTTTTTCACCGAGGGTAAGAGTCATTTGTTTTTATTGTAGGCCATATACTACACATAGACCGCAGAAACAACAAATTTATTCCAAACAAAGGATATAAAGTGTGGTTAATGTTGTTTAATCCAACAAAATGTGGTTAAGTTTTGATAGAACAGTGCTTGTGCTGACCTATCGCTTTTGATGAAACATCTTCCACTTTTCAACAGAATTCATCCGGCAAATGTCTGTAGGCCGTAGTCCCGCAGATCAAAATAGAGTTATTGAAGCACGCCAGGGAGTATGGAATCACCTGCGAATAAAAGACTTCTCCTAATAGGTTAATTGTAACAAAAGCACAGGGTCTTGCCCCATTGAACAGAAGAGGGTTGTCGAACACAGGCCTGTGGAAATGATGTCAAGCAATGTGCTGCCTGCTCTCCCCTGCAGGGCCAGAGTTTGTCTGTCAGCAGTTAAATGCTTACCTCCTACTCCTCCCCTAACACTCAACAATCAATTTACCTCCTCGGGGTCTATGAACCCAAAGATTTGACCTTGCAGACTTCAGCTTTGTTTCCCCCTCATCTCTCACACCTCAAAGAGCACTTATTAGAACACAGAGGAAAGGTATTTTGAAGTCGGGTTTTTATACACGTAGAGCAGATGTAGTCAAATGTTTCTGTGGCTGAAACAACAGGGATTCATTTGGTAAGTGAAACCAAAGTATCCATGCAAATAACTTTTGACAGGAAACTATACAACAGTGGTACTGTTATTATTTCAATTCCAGGTTCAGTCCCAGTGAGCTGTTTTGTTTTAGTGAATATAATCAGGTGCTTGAAGGAACAGTTTCACATTGTCAGAAATACACTTATTCGATTTCATGCAGAGTTAGTGGAGAGGACAGATACCAGTCTGTATGCTAAATATGAAGCTACAGCCAGCAGCTGGTTAGCTTAGCTTAGCTTAGCTTAAAGACTGGAAGCAGGGTGAAACGGTTAACCTGGCTCTGTCCAAAGGTAGCACCAAAACTCACAAATTAACAATTAACATCTTGTTTGATAGATTCATAAAACCAGAAATTGTAATTTTTACACTCCCGTTTCTGTATGAATTAAACAAACTACATAAAATGTGTTACTGTGTGAGCTTTAGAGTTGTTGTCAGGTATATTGCTTTTTCCCTTTAGACAAGTTGTTTGTCTGCTTTCAGTCTGAATGGTAAGCTAACCTAACTGGCTGCTTGCTGTAGCTTCATATTCACCAAATATGAGAAGACTGACACCTCTCCTCCCTCTGTGTGTGCTGTAAACTTAACTGATCATAAAAAGTGAAAGTAGGTGGAAACAGCTAGCATGGCTGTGTAACGTTTAAAACCTCTTCTGAAACCTTCACAGTTTCTCTTTTCTACATTTTCCTGTTTAAAAAAACAAAAAACAAAAAAAACTTAGGCTCATTGCACTTAAGTGGTTTAGGTCTATTTGTGAATTTTGGGGGTGAGCTAGGATAAGCTATCTGTTTACCCCCTGCATCCAGTCTATGCTAAAATAATCTAATCACCTGCTGATTCTAGCTCTAGATGGAACCCAGTATTAGTCTTCTCATCTACCTTTCATGAAGAGAGGGAATAAACAAATTTCCCCAAATTTTAAGAGTGAATGTAAAAGTAGCAAATCACATGCTTTTGCACTGTCAGGTTGTGGCAACCAGTGGAAACCACTCATGAAAGATGTTACTACTGAGGATTACTGAGTCACTCAGTCCTCTGCTATCCACGTGCATTATGTATACAATCAGTATGCAGTTTTATAGCTGATACAAAAAAAGCCAGTTTGTGTTGAAAGACTTTGCTACAGGTGATGACGATGTTGTCAGAAATGAATGAAACTTATTTCACTGACAAAAATGTGTCAAAACTGATGAGCAGGTTTTAGTATTTTGTATATTTTACAGCTGATGTACTTTTATGTTGATAGGTACACAACCTGGAGGTGTCCCTGTGTCAATCAAAAACTTCAAATCGCAAGAGTTATTCAGTCCCCCTCCCATTGGTTTAGTAACCAATGGATAGAGTGCAGCCGCAGCAAGGTGTGAGGTAATTGGGCATACTCTGAATAAAAAAGAGGAAAAGCTGCACCTTTTTTTCTAATGTGACATTTACTGAAACTGCTGATGGTTCACAACAAAGCTTTCTTCAGGGTGTGAGAAAAGAGCTTTTTAGTGAAGTATCATCTGTTTCATCAGTTTTTAAAGATTATTTTTATTGAGCTGTTGCATATTAATTTATGGTGTCTTAGTTTACAGAGTGGAAGGTAATAGTGTATTTGTATGGTGGAGGTGAGGGGGGTGGGTTTGTTTACCTGGTTCCAAATTAAACTTGCATATAGACCGACAAAAAGGCTGTTTGGAGGATTGATTTCATTTTCATATCATATTGAAATTAAATGAGGTATGCAATATGGCGAATACAGAAAGTATACAAATGGCAGCTGCCTCCCAGAACAAGAAGTGAACATTTTTTAAAGGAGTAGTTTGACATTTTGGGAAATAGGTTTCTTTATTAAGATGCACTTTCCTGCCCAGGAGTAAGTTAATAAGACTGTCCCATTCTTAGGTCTCTAGCCAGTTAGTTTAGCTTAGCATAAAGACCACAAACAGGGGTAAATGACTTGCCTGGCTCTCTACACAAGTAAAAAAATTCTATCTTGCAGCATTTCTATAACTCTCTAATTAACATGTTGTATCTCAGTTCTTTAATAAGGACAAAAACAATGTGTGGTTTCATCATTGGCAACATGGCTGCAAACCCACTTGATGATGAACTGCTATAAATACCTAACAATAACTGGAGGTCTTTGTTGAGGGGTAGGTGGATTTTGTTAGCTCTGGGCAGCCTTTATGCTAAGCTAGCTGTTTATAGCTTCATATTTAGCATACAGACATGAGTGTGGTGTCCATCTTTTCATTTAACTCTCATCGGTAAAGCCTGACATATTTCTCCTGACTTCTCCATGTTGAAGCTTCATTTTTATATTTACTTATTTTATCATCACATGTTGACTTGTTTTTTTCACTGGGCATTCATACCTTAATGGACTGAACAGAATAGAAAATAGAATCACTAATATTAAAAACTAATTACAGACATCATGATTTTGTTTTTTCTCAAGTACACTTCATCTGCTCCTGAAAATCAGCGTTTGATCATCTGTCATGATCGTCAATGATGTATAATACTCAGCAGCTTCCACTGTATGTGTTGGTGTGTTTCAGTATGAAAGAGAAGCTTCTGAGATCTTTCTCTGGCAGTTGTGCCGAGCCTGGGCTTGTTTTCACTGCGGCGTTAACCATTAAGAGAACACCATATAGTTTGTGCTGGTGGAGTTTTCACTTGCTGAGGGGAAGACTGACTGGTTGAGGATGTATACACGCGGGGGAAGAGCTGCAGTAATAGAACTCAGCTGGAGTAGGTTACTTGAGGGAATGCTTCAGGAGCGGGAGCGGAGCCAAAAGAGCAAGGAAACATACTTCACTTTATTGATTTTGTCGATCGTCTTAAATGAGGGGCACTCCAGGCCAAGGGCTCACCTCTGCATTTTCTCCCTGTGTGCCTGAGCTGTTTGGTGGACAACAAGCAGTAGTTACAGCCACTGGGAGACAGGAATTATCCATCTGCTTGTGTTTATAAAGGGAGGGAGAGGTTTGTGTGCACTGTACTGAAGTTCTGACTCAAGTTTATTATTTTTGAAAGTGCTGGACATCAACCATTTATCCTTATCTTAAAGTGTTAATGTCGGCCGTCTGTGATGTCTCTTGTTTGGATCCCATCTATCATCTTGACGTGTGTCCAGGAAACACACCGGGCCTACACCTCCCCCATCTTGGATCACGACCTTTTGCTTTACACTAGAGATACACACTACTGTTGTGACTTATTCATCAACTGTGACTTGGTTATAAATGGCTTGTTAAGGCAAATATTGATTAAGTCAAGTGCAACATCACTTGGCTTAAAGCAAATGTCCATAAGCAATTATGGCTTGTAGCCTCATAGTGTTTTCCATTTTTGCTTTGGCTGACATACTCGTTTGTTTTATATTCCCATACGTCCTGTCAGCTGGGACAGGATTTCTTTGATTGTACAGTCAGTGTCAATAGTTATTCAATAACCAGTACCCTGAAGTTTTTACCTCTGACCCTAAAGACAAATGCACAACATTTCATTCACTGAGAGTCATTTCAGAGCTTTTCAGCGAAACTCCACACCATAGGTTTTTAAAGTTTTTTGTTGAGCTATAAAAGAATTCTCAAAAAACTCATTAAGGGTGGTTGGCAGTACAGGACAGTACATTTATGTAATGTGAGTTTATAATTTGATATCAATATATTGTGAGAAATAAATTCAAACAAGAAGCTACAGTGATGATTTCACCTCTGCTCACAAACATGTTTTGCACACTGTTCCTTCACTTGGATGTTTGACTGTTCAGAGTGATGAATGTGTTAGAGTTTGATGCTTGAAAGCTGTTTTCACATTTATCTATTGAAGGGAAAGTTTTACTTTGCTCACCTTTAAAAGTGTGGTGTAGACACCAGGAACCTCCAGTGCACATACACTGAGAACAGACTTGTCAGTGTCCAGCAGTCGCATTTTTGAAATTAACAATATTTTCATATTCATATTTCTGGAGTGTTGAAAAGCAGTTGTGTGTTTTTGTGGAAAAACCATAAATTCACCAGATTATTATTCAAAGCAGAGTATTTTTATATGTTGTATAATACAGATCTTTAAATACACGACATCTTAATATACTTCATCACGTTGCTGCAAAAATCTTGGAATTCCAGTTCTGCCATGAAACAATCCTGAAACATTATGGAAAACTCATCATCTTACAGTATACAGTATACAACCCAACTAACTGTTTAGTTGGTCAACCCAAAACCAATCGACTATTGATAATCACAGGTTTTTTTAGGCAAAAAAAAAACTATTTGGTGACTTTAGGATTTTATAAAGGAAATTGTTCATAATTATCTGACAGTTTATAGAGTAAAAGATTCACCCATGAATTGAAAAGGAATCTGCAGATGAATTTATCATGAAATTAAGCTTTTGCAGCCACAGAGCTCATTATGCTCTCTTTCTATAAGTTGCTGCAAATTGTTGTATTTAATAAAAGTGCCCTGCTGAGCACTCACCCACTTGTGCTGGTGAATTTGACTGTGTGTTGTTCCTTTGCAGTGTTGTTTTTTGCTGTTGTTGTAGATCATGACACATTTTACAGGCTGGATGTTTGGTCTTTGCTTCCTAACAGCAGGCTCAACCTGCCTGAAGTACCTCTCTCTGATCTGAATGTTGTTTCTTGAATCTTTGTCTTATCCGCTATGATTACCTTTTTCTGTGGCAATAACAGTTTAGCTGCACTGAGGGAATTGATAGGATTTCTTTTTTTTTTACAGGGTCTCCCCCCCTGCATCCTCATATTCTTGTCCTGCAAATCATCTTCATCTGTGTCTGTGTTATAAACTACCTAAGCTTCCTTATCTTTTGTCCCTCTCATTTCATTACACAAAATCCCACAGAAAGCACTGGGCAGGATCACTTAGTACCAGCCAGCTCAGTGGTTTTCTTGTTCTTTATTAAAGTGTAATCAAACATCGGTTTAAGTGGAAAATAAATATCCAGATCTAATAAGCTGCTCAGCCGGATCATGTAAATGCAAATTTTCAAGCTGGTTCCCATCCGTCCCACTGAGGGGAGAACAAGCCACAGCAATCGCCTCCTCCACTCGCGATTGTAAATCAAGGAAAATAATGGCTGGATAATGACCAGTTTGCGGTCTCAAGCAGATTGAATGATAACAAACCGCGCATGTTGCACACAGCTTTTCATTTAACATCCTATCATGGGGAAAGCCGGCGAACAGCTTGGTGTGCCTCATTAAAGGGGCTGTCGATGCCTTGTAAATTTTGTGGAGCAAGGGGTAGAAAATTCACAAGACAAACTTCCTGATAGGGGAAGACAGGGTTTATTCCCCGCCCATAGGGGCCTCCTGCGCCGAGGCGGGGAGCCCGGAGATCTGAGAGGACCGGTGAGCCGCCAACTGCATTGCAGTCGTCTGTTTTCTAATGTGAAGGAGTAAGAGTGTGAATGAGAAGAGAAGAAAAGCCAGTCAGACAAGCGCTAAATAATAGACATATAAATTGCTTCGTTTTCTTGTTTGGGGAGACGCTGATTTAGCTGCTAATTGGTGACAGAAACTGTCAAACGGGTGGCAGATAGTGATTGTGGTGTGCTCTGTCAGGATTAGGTGAGAGGGAAGGAAAAAAAAACAAAAAAAAGCGAGCTTTCTTCTGGTGAAGGCAAAGACAATATGACGGCAGTCCCCTCCCTTCCCTTGTCTGATATTTACCCAAAACACATTAAACAGATAAAGAAGAGAAAAGAAACAATAAGCTCGGGATTATGGACCCTGTCTCCTGCCTTCGTCTGGTACTCTCATGTCTTCTCTTTTCTCACTCCTCTAAGCTGTCTCTGTGATTGATTAACGTGTTTGTTTGAAGAAATTCTGAATGTTTGCTTGCACAATAAAACACACACAGACGCACAAATGCATGCCGGATGTACACAGACACGAGCGCCCGCCCGCCCGCACAAAGACAATGAACTGGGCTGTAAGCAGAGAGACGGATAAAGACTGACTGACTGATCTCTGGAGGGCATCTTCCTCTAACCCTGCCTTGACTCTCCTCCCTTTTCTCTGGAGCATTAAAATGAACAGTAATTAGGCTTTGATACTCTGGCAAATGAACAGTAATTAGAGTGTGCTACTGTGGATCCTCTGCCTGGGCTGCTCATTGAATATTCACACCATTATTGAACGTTAAGATTAGCTCGCCGCTGTCGTGCACAAACAGTGTGGCATGGCAACGGCCCTTTGCAGATGGTGTTAGGGGGATGGTTGAGGCAATATGTGTGTGTGTGTGTGTGTGTAGACAGGTCGCCCAAGCCCGGCGGACCCTCAGAGGGGATTTTCTGGTTATTAGATCCTTGCCAGATCATGGGCCAATTATAAAGAAAACTGTCAGTCAAGGCAAAGTGGCTATGTGATTAGCGGAAAAGGACAAAATCAGGTGAGGAGTGTGAATCTTTCTGGAGGCAGCTTTGATTTGCTAATAAGAGGGAGAGGGAAAGGACTGGGGCAGGGTCCCCAGCTGTAGTCCTGCTTTGCTCTCTTCATTTTCGCTGTGACCTTCTTAGCACTGCTGGTCTAATCTGCACTGCAGAGGAGACATAAAGAATGGCTCTCGAGGGGGTTTTCGGGGTCCAGGCTCTGAATGAGGCACAAGGGGGTTGGCCACCAAAAATGAGAGCCGTACCCCCTACTCCCAACCAGAGGGACATGAGTAATCAAATAGTTCCTTCATCGCGACAGGGGCCAAATGCTGCTTAATTACCCTAATGGTTTTTAAAGACTTTTTACTCGTGATAAAAAAGAGGAAAAAAAACACCTATGTCACAGAGAGAAGGAGGAGTGAAAGGATAAGAGGAGGGAGGGAGAGTCGCTTGTCTCCGAGAGCATCCTCGACAGACAGAAGCTCTGTCCGCTCCTCTTCCTAATTTCTAAAAGCACGACAGTGTATCCTAATTTAGTGGCTGGTGACCAGGGCTGACATTGAGGGGCGTGGTAGGGGCCTTTTTCTTCCCCGGCCGTGGTTTCTGGCTGGGGAGAAGCGAGCGCAGAGGGGAGACAGGCAGCACAGTGCCAGCTCTATAATGAAGCGCGGTAGACAGCAGGCCTGACAGCTTTGGCAGGTGATGCATGGGGCCCATGCTAATTCTTCAGCAAGCCAGTGATGGATCCTGAAATCTTGACCACACATCCCATTAGCCCCTGTCTGTGACAGGAGAATAAAGATATTAAAAAATCCAGGAGAAGTTGGGAGAAGGGGGGGGGGGGGGGTGCAGGGGGATGCGGAGCGGGACATGGACAGCCAGTCAAAGGACCTTACGCAAACCTCCAAGTCCTCTGCAATATTTTCACCAGCAAAGTTATTGATGACTTAACCTCTGGGGTGCAGGTTATGGGTGATGGATACTGTGCGTCCCCAGCATGGAACAGCAGAGGATAACAAGGTAGACAGTGAATCACCTGCCCACAGCTGATAAAAATAGAATATGACATGTTGTACAGCATATACACTGTATTATTCCACTGTACATCCTAAAGAGATGAGTGAACTGGGCGTTCCTGTAAATAGATTAGTTCATTGAATGGGTTTTCTATGGTCTCAGCTGTTCTGCACGTTCCCACTGCCCTGGCTTTTGTATCTCAGCACTATGAATGGAGGGACTGTTTATTAGGCAGTCCCTGCTGACTCCTCTGCGACCTCTCCTCCTCTCAGGAGTAAAAAAGACTAAGGAAATAAAAAGTGGAGGAGGGTGTGGAACTCCTCAGCCATCAAGCACTCAGATGTGTTTACCATATATCTTTTATCTTCCTGTGCAGGATGAGGCTAATATTTTTGACAAGTTTTGTGTGAAATATAAATGACCCAGTCTTGATACAAATAGGAAAACTGGTAGCGAGGCGAGCCGAATCGCAGCCAGGCCCCAAGAATCCTTCCTATTTCTCAGGGTTGACAAATAGCACCGAGGAAGTTCCAGGGGAAACTGAGAGGTTACTGTGACAGACAAGGAGCACAATTATCACACTATGATGAAAGAGCCATGGCGAGCGCGCGTCGCACCGTTAATTACCGTCCTTTTTCCACCAGCCTCTAATGTGAGGAAAAACACGCGATGACAAGTGTGTAAAAGAGCAAGCACTAAATTACTGTCAGGAAAAATAAACGGAGGATCGCGCGGCCCGCACAGTGATTTACGGGGGCAATTAGTCACCGCCCCACGGAGATGCTGAGGACAGCAGTGCGGCGGGAGTGTGTCAGGGAGAGGGAGTGTGAGAGACACCTCTACGCTCCACCCACACTTCTAAAGAAACGGCAAGTAGGAGAATGTTCCCTGTGCTCTTGGCTGAGTGACCTTTGTGAGGCTGAGGGCCGTTATCCAACTTTTCACTGGTTTAAATGAAGTTCAGAAATAATGATCAAGCAAAAGACAGTGCGGCGAACACCCTACTTCAAATCAGTGCCATGTTGTCATATGTACGTGTATCATAATAGAATGAAAGAAGTAACATCAATGGGAGATATGGAGCAAATTTAGGTCACCATTACTTGTTTTATGCTGAAGCAAGTTGATTACGACTCAGGTGTAAGACAAGTTAAGCAATGTCTGTCATTACGCTATCACTAGGATACAGCCTTTTGTCTTAAGTCGAATGTGTCAGCATACTTCAAATGCTAAACGTCTAAAATGAGCAGCCCCATCCCCCCCAACACTCCCCACTCCACCATCAAACATCAATGGGCTCTAATTGTTTCTAAACGTGACACAAGTTAAGATACTTCAGTTTAAAGCCCGTCGTCACATCTCAAAAGTGACGCTTGATTCCTCATCTCGTCTCCGCGGGCAGCTTCTGAGACAGGAGGTTGCATCCCAGTCGTCACATGTCCCTCATATTTCATGCTCGGCTATGAAACGAGCCTTTCATCACACATTAAAATACCTGTACTTTTAAGGAAGTAAAACCACTGGGAATATGCCTGAGCGGGTGGAGAGCCCATTGATTTGTAATGGCTGATGACAGACAGTGTCACATCATCTTTGTTAATTTCACTCATTCTGAGCCATTGAACAAACATGGCGTGCCCGTTTTTTTTTTTTTCTTCTTCTTCTCTGAGTGAAATTTCTGAAGTGACGAGGCTATTGTTGAATAAATTTGAAGTGGGCCTTGTTAAGAGATTGTCACACCGTGTGATATCTCGTGGACGTGATGAAATAAAATAAAGATGGAAGGAGGGGGAGGGGGGCGCAGTTAGAAATGTATCTTAATATATCCATCACAGCCAACTAAAGACAATTACAGTTGAGCACTTTAAAAGAAAACCCTTAAACACAGACTCTTGACTTGCGAAGCCTTTGAAACGTTCACTTCACTTAACGCTAATACTTGATGCTAACATGACAAAATGTGTTGGAGGATATTGACATTTTAATCTGCCTTGTCATGCTCGTATACGTATTTAGACTGAGCAGTTGCAAATGTGTTGTAGGACAATAACAACACTGCCAGTAAGCTGAGGGGTATGGGCAGTGTGATATGAAGTGGGAGGGGGCTTCACATTCTCCCGGCCATACAATTCCAGTAGGGGCTAGTGAGTGGGCTTGCAAGGTTGAGCCACATTTCCAGGTCAGTGGCCTTGAGCATGCTTGGTTACAGCTGCCGTGCCCATTCTTATTGGCAAAGGTGCCATAAGACGGGGTTGCGAGGGGCCATAAGTGGTGAGGAGGAAGCGGTGGAGAAACTAACCAAGAGAGGACCATATGCATGTCCAGTGGACTGCTTCCCTCAGGCTCTCTTTCTCTCTCCCTCCACATCCTTCACTTCACTGCATTATCCACTCCTTTGCCAGGGCTATAAGTGCCAGGACATCAGACTTCCTCAAGCTGTCAGCCTCGCTTTTGCCCCGAACAACACGATGTGAGGTTGGAGGAGAGTAAGTAAAAACAGCTGGTGGTGCTGGAGAGCAATGAGTAGAGAAATCCTCACAATCAGGCTGAAAAAGGGTCCAATCTGTTTTAGCTTTGGCCGCTGCCGCTGCCGCTGCCAATTAAAGGCATTTTTCTTTGTGGTTGTCATGGACCCGTGTGTCTCAAACCTTATTTTACATTTACTATTCCCTCTGCAATGTTACTGCAACCAGTTTTAGTTTGATGTTTCTCCAAACTACTGCTTTGTAATTTTAAAGATGTGTAAGCAGTAGACAGTTTACCATGACATGTATGATATCATTCTCCGGTGGTTTACAGTTACACTATGTATATATTTACATATAGAGTCAAACTGGCGAGCACCCAATATAACCCCGCAATAATACTCAGATTTCAAATCCTATGGACATAGAAGGTTAGAATTTATTCTGGTGATTGAATGGGTGTTGTTCTAATGCACATTTCATTATGATGAGTAACATTCATTACACTGAGCTGCAGTGAAGCAGATCAGGTAGCTAAAGCATTCATTTGGCATTTTGGGAAAAACACTTATTGCCTTTTGTCTTGTGATTAAAATTAAAAGATTAAAATTGAAACTGAAAGTTAGACTCATCTGTATGGTAAATATAGAACTGGAGCTAGCAGCTGGTTAGCTTAGCACACAGACTGGAAACTAGCTTTGCTCTGTCCAATGGTAAAAGTGGTGTAATATGTCAGTTAGCGAGCTTTAGAGATGCTACTATGCAGATGGACAGAGCCATGCTAGCTGTTCTCCCTTGTGTCTTTGTGCTAAGCTAAGCTAACAGGCTGCTGGCTGGTCCTATATTTGACAGAAAAACATGTGAGTGGTATTGGACTCTCTGCCAGAAGCACATGTAGAGAGCTAAATGTTTTTACATAGCATTGTTTTGTAGCATTTATTATGTTTGTTGTTAGCTTGTTGTTTGTAGCTCAGATTTGTAGGCTAAGAAATGTTAGCATGACACAAATACATT
The DNA here is from genome assembly GCF_046630095.1 of Trachinotus anak. Lineage (NCBI taxonomy): Eukaryota > Metazoa > Chordata > Actinopteri > Carangiformes > Carangidae > Trachinotus > Trachinotus anak. Next base: position 7,014,878 of record NW_027273861.1, on the reverse strand, counting down.
GGGTTGAGAGGGTTTTTAGTTGCAGATTTTGACTTTAAAAATCATATGGAAACACATTTATCAGCAGTGAACTGAATGTTTATGTTTGAAATGTTCTGTATGTAAAACAGATTGATGTTTGGAGTCATAATAAAGGAAATGCAAAGAGCTTGTTTTCCTAACTCTTCACAAATCTGTGTATTCTCAAAATATCCTGCACAAAACCCACACTGGGGATTTAAATGTGTAATTTTATCAGTGTTAAGTTAGTAATCATCAAATTAATTTTGCCACCCCTTCTGTAGTCTTTGTGTTGTGTTTTTCTGGTTTATCAAGGAAAGCAATTTGAAAATGTATTGGGGCTTTTCTTCATAAAAGAGATGCAAGTGTGAAAACACTCGTCGACTTTTTCCATCTTTATGGCTTCTGGTGTTCTGTGAAAACAAGCTTTGGAAATAGGCTCTACTAACTGGCTATGAAATAACAGACAGCCATGGAGAAGAGGAGGTAAAAAATAGGGTCTATGAATCAATATGGGCAATGGGGGAAGGCCAAATGTAATAAATAATACAATAACAAGCCTAACTAATGAGCTGTTGCGACGGTGCAGTTCACAGAATAGTCCCTTTGTATGAATCCCTGCTAATAATCTTGGGGAGCTGGTGGATGATGAAGTGTTGCCATAAGGCAACACCTGTGCAATTAAAGCAGCAGATTCTTTTGCACGTAACATTAATTTCAGCCCTTTATAAAGGCCCGATGAGCACACTAATAATCTAGTCTACTTGACTCCATGTCTAGCTGAAACAGAGCATCTAATTAGGTAAAGGTAATTAATTAGAGATAAACGGAGCTAATCAGGGCCCGTTAGCACTCCCACTTTCTTGGCATTAAGACACAGAGGCTCTTGCTCTCTCATTGGCCACCATGTCATCTGTTCAGTGAACATTAAAAAGATATGTTTTTAATAGAGGCTCTGTGATCTGACAGTGAACTAGCGTGCCCCCGAAGATCAAGATACTCTTCTATCGCTTCTCTAATGATCTTATTAACTGCTGAATATCTCTGTAAATTATTGTTTTAAGAAATTTCAGGCAGTTTCTGTTAAATCACCATCATGATAGTTACACATTTTCTAATTGGGGTTAGCTGAGGTGCATAACAAAATGCACTGTAGATATAAGTGCAGTTCATTTCTATAAAAATGTAACTGTAATAGAGCTGAAACGCTTAATGAAGCAACAGAAAATTGATCTGCAACTGTTTTGTTAACAGATAAATAATTTCAGCCCCTCTTCCCGCTAAAGGGTTGTAGCCTTCTACTGGTGAGCATATACTGTTTTTCTTTGTCTTATCTGATAGTAACTGAATATATTTGGGTTTTGGACAAAACCACAAAAATCTGAAGACACCAACTAGTGATTTTAACTAATTTCTGCCATTTTATAGACCAACTAAATAATAATTTCATAAAGAAAATAACTCTCAAATTAATCAAAGTCTTCGACTATCAAGTAATCCTTTAGTAAATCAAAAGAATTCTTTAAAAATACAACACTATCCAGGATTAGATAGTAGCATTTCAAACCTAAGATGTTCAGTCTAATCGTGGCACACGCTACAATCTTTAACCAGAAATTGTATAAGAAATACATGAATGTAATTTTGTATTTCTTTCCCCAATATTTCACGAGGGAACATTAAACCCCAGACAGCAAACATCCAACTTCCTATCACTTTTGTTCTAATTATAATATGAAAGGTGAAGGGGGTGGGTGGGGGGCATGAAATGTATGCACGCCGATGGAACAGTTGCTTCTGTGTTACACTGATGCAGCAGCAACATGAAGACCCCTGCGCTTCCACTCATGTACCTATCATGTCCAATTTTTTTCCAATAGATATTCCCGTCTGCGCGTATGTGCAAATACTGTTTGAAAATGGAAATTTAATGGTTATTGTAATGAATGTTGACTTAGCGGATCAGAAAACAGGAGGAAGGAAACGCGAGCGATCCTGTGAGAAGCAGCGGTTTGTTTAGATGCTCGGGTGTCGTTGGGTTTCATGAGGAGGAATGATTTGGGGGAAACATGATTATTTTTTCCCTCTGCTTTTCCTCGTACACAGGGGAGTCGTCTGCTACAAGAAGGCAGGGCGCTCCCTCGACACGCATCATTAGAAGGTTTTTTACAAGCGACAAGCAGGCTATTTGGCTGTCATTGGGATTGTTTGAAGAGAATATGTTTCTGCGCCATACTCCAGGGAGCCCCACATCAGGAAAAAAGTAGATCACCCTTGAGCACTTGACACTGCTGTTATGCATTTGTCAATATTAAGGCTAAGAGGTTGGGCTAGTGTGTGTAAATTGGGAGTTTGCCGCCGTTGCTCGCCTCAAATGTGACTTGACCTTTAGCCTTGCGTGTCACTCATTCTTTAGCCTTGTTTCTACTAATTGCTGCTTTCAGCTTCACTGGTCCTCCTCAATTATTCACTTGTACCCAAAATAAAGTGCAATTTCTAAATAGGTTTCAAGTTTGCTAAAACCTGCACAACTAGGTTAGCTTTTGTTCATGTTAGCTATTCCGAAATTATTAACGCAGTATACGCCACATATGCAGACACTTGGCTGTTTTCTCACTGATAGCAATAACATTAATACGTTTCAGACTTTTCTGAAGCAGCCTGTGCTGGAAAAGAGTCTGTGAGAAATAAACTGCACAAGACAGCAGTGAAAAGGGAAGTGGCACATTGCGCGGACATGATGGACTGTCATATTCTGAGCGCGGCCCATAATGCAACCATCACTGGTCCAAAGTGCAGGGTGTGTGCAGCGTTTACAATTGAAATGAGGCAGAGTGTAGGCATAGAGATCCTCATTATATCTTTTCCCCAAGGGCTGAGGGCAGCGCTTCACTTGGGAGGGAGGGAGACAAGTGCATCCTCGCTGCTCCACAAAGACAGAGACGAGTAACAGTTTGGTTTCAGCAGCAATCTCCAAATGGCTTTTCAAAAGCGAATGGAGACCAACACAGTGGGGAGAGATTTGTGTCGGTGTCTGCGGTTCTGGTTCATTTGTCTGCTGTTCACCATGGGCGAAACAGGCAAACATGGCACACGGGTCACATCTGATTCCCCATTGGAGACGAGATGGTGAGAGGATGGCAGCAGTGCGAGGCAGCATTGCAGCACTCTGCCGTGTCCAAAAGTATCTGCATCAGCGGCGCTGATTGTGAGGCACCCGCTGGCGCTGTTTAGATAGTTTGACTACATCAAGCTCCCTTCCAGACGGCTCTTACTGGTGCGATTAGAGGAGGGTGAAGATGAAAGGTGTTCGGTGTATTTTTAAAATTGTTGATTTTTCGTGTAATGATAGCTCGTGCAATTAAGCACTGGCTTCAGGCTCTGCATGTCCTTGTGAAAAAAATCTCAATTATTTGTGTGTGTGTGTGTGTGTGTGTAAGTGAGAATGAACGTGTGTATGTGTGTGAGTGTGTGTGCGCGTGTGTGTGTGTGTGTCTGCCCATGCTTCAGATAGATTTTCTACATTAATCTTAGAATTTTAATTCTCTGGACCAGACTGAAATTTCTGTCCGTGCTTCACAGATATAATGTGATGCACATCAACTTACAGTACGTCAATGTGTTTTATTAAATGATATACCAGGTGTATTGAATGTTGTTAGTACGTTATTAAACTAACCAACCAATTAGGAAGGAAGCTGTATTTTAAGAAGAACAAAAATGGGAACAAAGTCACATTTAAAAAGATTATTCCTATTGTTTTTTTTTTTTTTCCTAATGATGCTGCTGAAAGTGAGAATGTGCCGTAAACATGCAGTTACAGAGTCAGCATCAGCATCCTCCTGTTGTTTACTGAGATGAACTCGCCTGACAGCAAATGTTTCCTCTTGGATTGAAACATAAGCCAGCGTTTTCTTTGTTTTCTGATGTATAGTTTTCACGGTGCAGATGACAGGACATTTTCTGTGTGTGTGTGTGTGTGTGTGTGTGTGTGTGTTAAAAGGTGGTTGGCGTGTATGCATGCAGTGATGGGGCCTGGGTGGGGGACTAACCTGTAGGGGAGATTGTCAAAAGGACTAAATTTGCCATGAGAGTAATTGTGCTGTTCCATGACATTCACTTCTGCTAAATGTAATCACTTTAAATAATGTCAGTGACATCTTGTGAAGTATTTGGTGGAAGAAAAGGCACTATGTAGGGCAGGCATCTTAGTGTGTGATCCCGACTGTCTGTGCGTTAGCTTCTCTTTCATTAGAGATGAACAGCCTCGGGTTGGATTGGTGGGTGGGTGGGGGTGGGCAGGGAGTGTTTGTGGATGCAGGGGGTGGGCAGTGGTTATGGGAGGGGGTGGCTTCACTGGAAATGGTAAATAGGATTATAAAGAGGGCTCCAGTGTTGCCTAGAAGACAAAAGTGACTGATGATTAGCTTAATATTTGTTGCACAATGCAACACTGGCTGAACATTGTGAACATTTATTGCTAGTGCCAGGCACTTTCAGCAAGCATTTCATCACACCCAACTCTGGCCCTGTGAAATCCCTTGTAATTTTACAAACAGTCAGCGTGATAGAGAAGTAGGGGGAAAAAAAGAGAGAGAGCATGTTATCGGCGGCTGCCTGATGTGCCTTCTATACCTTGAGGCACGGTGCTGGAAAATTCAGCGTGAACTTTCGACACTTAAATGCTAAAATGCGACTGATTTGAGATGATAATAGGCGCCCTAATAGAAGCTGATCCTTTGCAATGGCTTGGAGTCTTATAGCGCACCGCTGTAATGCAATGTGAGTCGACAGTTAGGAAAAAAAAAAAATGGAGAAAGGCACAGATAGTGAGAGATAACACAACACATAACCCTCTTCGCTGGCTGAGAGGGAAACATGTCTTGTAGTGCTCTGCTACGTATCAGGGTCGGTCGGAGGTAGCAGCAGATTGGAGAGGGAGCAGGAGACAGGGCAGGAGACAGTAAGTGGAGTTGGCAGAGCGAGGATCCAGGCTAAGGGGCCTTGACGGTGTAAGAATGGAGCTGACCCCTCAGCCCTCCAAGATCCACAAATGGACAGAGGCGTTGGATGGGACAGGCCTGGAGTCAGAGACCTGCTCAAGGTTGACAAGAGCCGGGGTCAACCTTTGGCGAGCCCGACTGTAAACAAGCTGCTGGAGGAAACCTAAAGGGCTCGAATCAGGAGTGCTTCCATGGTAATTCTTCACTTATTGCCGTGCTGCGTTGGCCTCAGATATATTTGAGGGCTGCCTCAAAAGGAAAAGGTCTTGTAACCAGTTTTTGCTGCAGCTACAGCAACAGTCACAGAAATTATATATTGTATTCACTGTAGATGGTTCCCATTCACAGCGAGGGATCTTAAAGGTTTGGTTCACCCAAAATGTGAAAAAATGTACTTTCTGACTTGCCTCTGGCGGTTTAGCTACTCATATTATTTTATTACTTTTTATTATTATTTATTTTTTTTACCCAGCCTTGGAGAGATTTCTGCCTCCTTCCCAATAGTCATTCGGAGTTTAAAATGTTTCAACACTGAGCACCACAAACAAAATTCCCTTCATTTTAATTGTATTTTGGAGGAGACATATGCTTTATTTGTCCTCACTCACTCATGACACTCAGTCTACAGCCCATTGATACCTACTGAAGTTTTTTTTATTTTTTTTATTTCAAAATAAACTACAGTGGCCATGTTTATGGTAATGAAGGAACATGTTACCCAGATGTGCACTGATGTGCTTTTCGGGACAACAGTGGAGGTATATCAGGCCTGGGCTACACAAACAACTCCTGTTAGTATGATCACACTGGAGTAAACTCCATTAAACTCTGGTACTGTATAAACTTCCATTTTACCTCCGTAGCCTGCTCTGCCTCAGCTCGGGCAGCGTTCAGCTCCATTCCTCTAGGTGGTTGCTTTTTAATGTACAGTGAGTTTTCACAGACCTGGGGAAACCTGCGTTTTCTTATTACTCACCTTAGACATGGAATAATCTGCAGAAAGATCTATAATTAGATTCATTTACATCCACTGAAAATTTTAAGGGCATCATAAAAACATGAGGTGAACGGGATGTGGTTGTTTTTCTTGAGTTAGTCGTGCCATATATGTGGTATTTTGTGTTTTATGCTGTGTTTTAACACGTTTTGAGTTTGTATGGCTGCTCTTTTGGCCAGGTCTCTCGTAAAATGCGTTTTTTTTTCTTTTTTTTTGGACTTCCTGGTAAAATACAGGAAATAAATAATTCATTCATTGTTGCTTTTCGTCTGATCTGCGTGATCAGATTTCATAGATTAAGAAAATACGTAATATTTTGGTAATTTAGTAAACTGAATCTTTACCTTTTTTCTTGGAATCATATAAAACTGAAAAATGCTGGTAGAGATAAATCTGTATGCTGTGTGTTGACTTTGCAGCAGGCTGCTCTGGCACATTTACAGAAGCCTTAGCTGTCCTTAGCTGTGATAAATTGAAATAATGGCACAGGAGCAGCTTCAGTTGTTGTGCAGATGAATGTAGCTGTCTTCTGACTATAGGAGGATGTGTTAAAAAAAAATAAACTTCGGCTCATCTGCGTTCTTCATCATCTCATCAACACGCGGGGGTCCTATGGTGACCATGTCCCAGACAGACAGACGGTTTGTCAAGAGTTTTAATTAGTAATGTTGGATCTCCAGGGGATGGATATCATGGAAGAGGGTGTGTGTGTGTGTGTGTGTGTGTGTGTGTGTGTGTGTGAATGCATGTATGAAAATATTCCTTTCACAAAAACTGTTGATTGCTGATTGTGAACAATGCAGTATTTCATGAGTTTAAAGCGTTCCTCCCGCACAGTTGATATTAACACACATACACACATACACACACATCTTGCCTACTCAGAGAGAGAGGGGAGCCGCCAGCAGTGACACACACGCTCGCATTATTATTATTTCTGATGCATTTAATATCCTCGGTTTAAGCTTTGAAGACAATCTTTGGGGAATATTGAATCTAACCATTCTCTTTTGCCCCGGATTCCTCTCTCAGACAAAACTTTGTTAATTAGCCCCATACCTATAGGCAGAGTTTTCATTTTCTGACTTTTCCCTGATATTATTAAAGATGATGCTGACTCTTCCCACCCTGCCTCTTCCTCCTCCTCCTCTGTTGTCTTGTTATCCGAATGTGCCATTGGCGTTTCTTACATGCAAATTTGGGCCAAGCATTTTTCCAGCATCCTCCCATACCATTAATGGTTGTTGGCCCACGGTTGGCCCTCCGTGCCGGTTGAAGCCGAGTCTTCAACGCTTTCTGATTGTCTCCTTAAGGCCCTCTTAGCCCAGTCCACACCAGCGCAGTCTTGTCAGGAGTTATCTCAGCACCCTTGTTCTGGAGTAGTTCAAAGTCTTCACAAATCCAGCTGTCAAACTAAAGTTAGGCATGGGACCTTTTAGAATGTATTTTAGAAATCAATAGGCCTTCCTGAGCCCACCTCCTCCTTTTTCTTCGCTCCTCATTCTATAAACTTGCCACAGATTCCTTCACAGTGTGACTGCATTTCACTTTGTTGCCTAGAATATCGAATCCATTCGGTTTTTCAGTCAAATTAGCAGCAACATTGCTACAAAATAATTTGCTTTAATATAGATACCACTGTAAAACGCTACTCAGATAACAGATTTATGTCATGATATTGATTAACATTTATATATTTGGGTTTGTGTTTGCTTGATATGGGGTTGTTAGAAATTTTTCATAAACAAATAAACTTGTAACATATAATTTCTATAAAAACAAATATAAACCCTCTCAATGAAAACATTATTAATAATATTATAATATGATTCAAATGAAAGATTTAAAAGTTTTCTTGAGAATCTTGAGACTTAATAATGACCTCATGGGACAGAAACCCTGGATTGGGCATTATGTGTAGGTGGGTGTATGGTAACACTACATTAAACTGACGCTATGTAATGTTGCTGAGCAGTGACAACAATATGATATATGGTAAATGTAAGGACATCGTGTAACAAGTACAAGTGAAGGAGAGTAATTAATTAAATTAGCTGACTCAGTTATACTGCAACATCTGTCTGCTAACGTTAGCTAACATTAGTTAACATTAGAGGGTGGGAACCCGACCTGAGGCGGGTTCAGATAAAGATTTAGATATTATTCTTAGGTTTTAGCGTTGGGTTTGGTCACATCAGCTGAATAATAGGCAGCAAACAGTTTTCATTCGAACTACTAATTAGGATGCACTAGTTACACAAACTCAGTGCTTCAGCTTACATGAACTGCGTCAGGCTTCGGTCAGGTTCAGACATAATAAACAGAGTGCCAGGTTCAAGTCGGGCTACTCTCTCGGACTCTGATCTGGTTTGGACTGAAATATGTGGCCCCGAGCCATGCTTTACTCATCGTAAACTACTGGTCAGTCCAGACCAAGTAAGGCTGTAGCAGCAAAACACCTGAGGTGAACATGGGTTGAATCAAATAATCATTAATCCACTTTTTCATCTGTCAGTGGAAGAATGTGTCTTTTTTCTTTTTCTTTCAAATGTTTTATAGTCTTGCTCTAGTGCGTTCGTTTAGTGTATATGTAGCGTACGTCAGTGGCGGGTTGGGAAGTTGGTTGATTGTGATGATGGGACATTCATGTTTTGTTTCTTATAGACGGTAAGTGAAAACTGCCACGTCTTGGAACAAATCGAGTTCAGACGAATTCATACACATAAACTACCCTGTAGACCTGACGTGGTTTCTGCTGCATCCACTGCCTCACTTGAGTGAAGCTAATGTTTCCGTAGCAAAGCTGCAGTTTAGAAAGTCAGCAGACAGTGTTACCTTTATCCTCTCTTTTTGAATCCCTAAATGCTTCTTTACATTACTTTTCAGATGGTTTGGTGTTTTTGGATTGTCCGTCCAGCAAGGCAAAAAGAGTGCCAGCCCTAATGAGCAGACACAGCCACGACACCGCTGAAGAATGAATCTGGTTTAACTGCCAATATGGGAGCTAAACATGAATTTTCCTTTGAACACAGAAGAGTCATTATGCAGACTCATGGGGAACATTTAATGAAGGAAATCCACCCTGTTTACAGAGTACACTATGAGCATTTCATAGATAATGACACACTAATAACAAACTATTAAAAGCACCGCCGCAGATGAGTCTATTTGAAATGTTTAGCTTGAATAACACCCACTTTTACAAAGTAGTTGACTGCCTTTTGAATAATTACATCTCCCTTTGATTTGACTCTGACTTTAAGAATATGAAGCGATTACCTCCGGCTATGTGATTCACACTAAAGGACTGCTTTACATTGCCAAAGGGGCAATGCTAGGTTCTCCCCCATCACACAAACGGATGTTATTCACAACAATATGCAAAGTACCATCACCTGGGACTCTCAAAAGGAACTAGACTTGAGCATTAAATCACTGGAAAGTCATTATTCAAAGAAGTTCTATATTTTTGTTTTCATACCATACTAAAATACATGATTTATCTGCATTGAATAGGTAATATGGTATTACATATCATAACCCTAGCCTTGTTGTATTTCACATTGATGCAATTTATTATATACATAAGCAGCTGACTGACTGGAGTGTGGCTCTGTGAGGGGATATTTTATGTGTATGTGTCTGTTTTGTCTGTCTAATGCAGAATAAAAAGTCAAAGTGCTGGTGTTGCTGTGAAAAATGTAGCCCCTTTAAATCCAGTCTCGCCTCAGTGGCTCTGTGTATCACTTTTCAAAGTGCTGGTCAGATCTGTCTGTGGGCACTTGTGTGTAGAAGAGGTGTATTTTGTAACCGTTGATCGAGACATACACAGGGAGAAACAGAGGGGGAGAGAGAGCCATGTTTGAATGAGCCATTCCTTCTGATGCTGCACCCAGGCAGGCTTTAACAATGCTGTAAAGCATAATGACAGCCCCTCAGAACAGCACCATGATCACAGGCAGTAAAACTATGCAGATGGTGGCAGATGATCAGTGCTATGTGAACAGAATACAAATGACTACAAGTCCAATGGAGTGAACTGCGGATCCCATTAGGACAAAGGCGCAGTAATGGCCGCCTCTGGGATAATACGTGGAGTTCTTCTGCTGTTGAAGCTTTTATGGCAGCAAACTTTTCATTTGTGCAAACTTATTGAAGTTATTTGCAGAAAGCTGCAAAACTGACAGTGTGCTCATGTAGCCCATTAAATCCCATATGAAGGGTAAGTGTGTTCCCTTTGTATGTCCTATATCTGTTAATACAGCTGGATATTTACTGAGGCAATTCGGGTTAAGTACCTTAGATACACAGCAGCGTCCCAGCTGGGATTCCAACCTTCTGGTCACAAGTCTGGTCTTTTAAACATCCCTGCTAATTGGGCTGTGGGTAGATTGCAGAAATTGTTCAGGAGACCAGCTTTCCCCTGGTTACCAGTGCCACACGCTCGGTTTGAGAACACTCCACTGTAATGGGCATAATGTCTTTTATATCTTGGTTAAAAGTATTTGGCATTTGTTATTATTGTAGAGAATTAAATCTTATTTGACATAAATTTTCCAATTTTCCAATTACCTTCTGTTATAATCCATTAGATAAAACCCATTTTTAGAAATTCAGATATTTATTCTGCTATAAATGCTCTCACACTCATCAGTTACCTCTCTGTGCATTGTCAGTGGTGGAGTCCGCTCACTGGATTGAATTATCATGTACTTGCACAGAAGATTCATGGGAAAGGAGGCATGCACATAGTGTAAGTAATCTGAAAGCTAAGAGCTGGGGCATGAGTACATTACACATAATTTATGCACATGCGCATGTGCATATGTCAAGTAACTATGTAGTTCAAAAGAGCAGAAAAGCCAGGTCCGGGGGATTTTGAAGGGGGGAGTGTGTTTTCATCGGATCAAGTGTAGCCACAGTGTTTTTATAAAGATATCAAATTTTCATTATGGCTGAACAACTAGGGGAAAATAACAATCCTCTGAAAGTCAAGAGGTACTCGCTTTCCTCTGTTGTATGTCTGAGACAGTAGCTTCTCAAAGCGAGTTTCCTGCCCTCGGTGATCAATAAACGTCATGTCGAATGGAATTCTGGGATTGCATTGTTAGGGTATTTTTAGCATCACCACCAGTAGCCACAGGATTCACCAAATCAACCACAACTGAAAACCCCAAGGATTATAACTTTAAAATGTGCTTACCTTTAATGTACACATGAAATGATATGGCTCCCAACTAGGTATTTTGTTTATTATCACCAAAAAATAAAATAAAATAAATTAAATAAATATATAAAAATAAATCAAATCCTGACTGGAATTGGTCAGTTGTCGTTCAGTAAATTCAGTAAACAGAGACATGTGTTCTGTCACATTTTGTCAGTGCAGTGTCCCTGCTGTGACAGAGCATTCACAGTGTTGGTGTGTGACAACCCTTGACAAAAGCATGTGGCAGAAATGGGTCAGTGTTTTTTCAAATAAAATAATGACCAATGAATAAAGCTGCTTTTTTTCCAGGTTACATTAAAATCCCTGCAACAAACAAAAAACACTTTGCAGGGCCTCTGCGTTCTGTCTTCCCACAAGGAAAAGTCGATGTAATCATTACATCTCACTGACAGGATATCTTGTTCAGATGAATATTGGTTTGTTTATAGTTAATAATTTGTATTGTATGTGAAACGGACAATAACTAGATTAATCTGGCATGTAAAAATCAGAGTGTGTTTTAATATTTCAAATAAATTTGTCTATCAAGAGGTTGTTGCCGCCGGCAACTCAGCTTCTCTTGTGTAATTCATGTAGCAAACATCCATCCAGACTAAACACGTCACATGGTGCAACCTGATCTGATTTCTAAATCATTTCTCTCTCTTATTCTACTTGTGTTTTTTCCCCTCACAGTGTTAAAGCAAGTTTGGGTTAGTGAGGTGAAGATGCACCTCGTTGTTTGGGTTTTGCAGCATGTTTGTGTGGATGGTAGACTGGAGGAGCAGTGTGTGACCTCCACAGCTGGCTCATTTGTACTGTACAGTTAGATAATGTTCAAGTGTGTGACGCAGCGTTAGAATACCCTTTAACCTCTGAATCTCGACTGAACTGTGCATAATTGGTTGGTCAGCTCCTTTGCTAATTAGTGTAGCATTAATGTGCGCAGCCCTGGGCCAGTGTGGTGCCAGAGTTGCTGGGGGGAGTGTGGGGGCTGGCATGGCTCTGCCGAGCAGCCACCATTAACACTGGCCCGTAGGAAGCCTGCTGGGAGGTGAGAGCGCCCCAGACCCGGTCCAGTCCTGACTTGTGGTGAAGGCTCGGAGCTCCTTCTGATCCATATCTTCCATGTCCTTGTGAAGGAGCGCCGATGCAGCGGCGCAGAGCAGCAGGGATGTTACAGAAACTCCTCTGCGCTGCCTCGCTCTGTACACCAGTGACAGGCATGCGACCCCTGCCGCTCCACAGCAGGCCGCCCTCGCTGCCGGCAGGGCAGTGTCGAACGGTGACTGATGTTGGCATGAGATGCGCTGCCAAGTGCCCTACCCCGTGTGCCCAATCATGGATGTTGATTTCAATTAGCTCAGTCACATGCTCCAATACTGACCTCACTCATTCCAGGGCTTTTGTCTTCAGTTGCATTTAATCCTCCCTGCACATTTGCCTCAACTGCCCCTTGGCACACAGGGTCAAATTGTTTGGTGTTTGTGTGGCTCCTAGTAATGGCGGGTCCTTGGTTATGTTAGCCAAGACATTTCAGCAGTGGCCTGCCAAGCCGTGTTGGTCATCAAGAGCTGGGGTAAGTGGGTAGGGGGCTGGGCTAATGATGTAAAAGCTACCCTGATAATCAGTCTGAACAGTGGTTGGTCCTGATGGCTGGTGGCTGCCTGGTGCTAGGCTGATTGATGCTGGTCGGCGCCTCCATACAGAGCCCCGCCATGTGGACCCCACTGTGTAAACACTGTCACCGCAGTGAATCTCTTAGTTCCTTAAAGCCTAGATCAGTGGTAAGCTTTGTAATCTGCAGTGGTGACCAGAGGAGGTGTGTGTGGGGGGGGTCACAGGGCTGCGATCACATACATAACCTGACAGCGTTTAAGGATTTTCATGGACACTAAATGTAGCTTTTAAGGTAAAATACTTGGATATAATGATGTTTTTTTTATTGATTTACAAGCACTTTGTCTTATTTCTGCCAAAAAAAAAATCCTTACTACATCTGATAAAAACCGACTCTGTTTTCCAACCTTTTATCATGCCTCGGCCCATGAATTTCCTTGCTACAACAGCCCATTGTCTGAGGCCCAGTGGGGGGAGGCCATTTCTTTAAATATCCTCAATGTCACTGCGATGGAGTGTAGGTCGACTCTGGGGCCTGTAGACCAGAGCAGTGCTCCCCTCTCCCATCCCATCCCAAATGCTGAGCTCACAGTCAGAGATAAGTGCTTCTCCAGAGATGGCCCCTCTCCCTCAAATTGCCTTCCACATCTGTGTAAGAATGTCCACGATGTGCATGTTTAACATGTGACCATTAATCACAGTGAGACAGTCAATTAAAGCCATCAGAACCACAGGGGCCTGAGCCAGAAGCATGTGCTGGCAAATAATACACAGACACATCAGAGGACACTTTCTACTTTTAGTGTGGATGCACTTCATCAACAGTCTCTCAAATCTCAAATCGTCTTCAGTGGACGAAGGACTGACCTCCTAACCAGGTCCTTGTTATGTCTCATGTATCACTGGGATTGTTTGAGTCCCCTAGTGCATGACTGACACGTAGTCATGTGAAGTGACTGTTTTTATAGTACGGCTAACATCATAACATAACATAATGGCAACATCTCATTGTGGTATCATCCTAATAATTTGTGTCCTTTAAAGTAAGCTTTAACATGAATGGTTTTATTAGTGTTATATGCATGTGAAAAGATTTGTCTAATGTGATGTCTAACAATAGAATATACTTCATGGCTTCAAACATCAGTTTGATTTTTTTTTTTAATGTGATACATACATTTCCATACTGTGATAAACACTTTATTACAGCAGCTACACCTGTGCAATTCAGTGCAGTTCAGAACAACAGCTCTGCCATGAATCCTGTCTTTACAAAGTTTATAATGTCCATGTGTTGGTGAGATTGTTGGAAATATGTAAACTCAGTTGTATATTTATCACTGAGGTCACAGTTAAATGTGGTGTTGTACCAGGTGACACTACTGTTTATAGAGAGATGTTTCCATTTTGTTGTCCTCCTTATTTGAATATATACAGGGGGCAGAATATTAGGAACACCTGTGGATATAATACAGTGCAGAACAACTCAGTACTGAACCCCCTCAACACCAGAACAGATGCATTAGTCATCACAGGTGTGCCTAACAAAGTGGACACCGACGATATTAATATCATGATATAATCATGATAGTGAGTGCGACTGTATCACACAGCCCTAGTTAGAGTTATAAGCACGTATTTACTGCCTGTGGTGGAAGTGTTCAGATTGTTACTTCAGTAAAAGTAGCAGCAAAATGTATTTAAAGTGTGATGAGTGAAGGTACTCAATGTGCAGCATCTATTCAAATGGAGGATAGATGTAAAGTAGAATAAATTCAAAAAAGAAGTACAAGTACCACACAATTGTACTTAGTTACATTTGACCGTTGGTTACTGCTTTGTTTGAAATCGAGCCTTCTTTATAGATAATAATGTTTCAAAAAAGAAGAAAAATCATTTACATAATTGATTTAAGCATCATAAACACATATTTCATAAGACTCCTGAAGTGACATTTAACCATGAAAAGATACCTCTCAGGTCATCGGAAGTGCAGCCTGCTCTTTTATTTTCTCTTTCTATCTGTCAGCGCTGCCTTTGTCATGGACACAGGCTATAGATAGAGTTGTCAAATCGGACCTGTGGGTCACGGGGTCGGGGAACCTCTTCACTTCTGTTGACCCTCACACAGACAGATTTATACTCTGTCAAGTCTCGGCGCTCCCTCCTCAGCCCTGCCTTCTGTGATCGGAGACAACTGTAATAAAGACAACAGGCTTTGACCCCTGTCACTCTTCATTTCACCGGTAATTGTCATGATTGCCGAATAACACTCGGATTTCATACAAATACATTAGCCAAATGAGGTGAGGTGAGGACTTTGATGGGTAGCCTCCCCGTCCTCGTGTCAGAGCCGGGCTGTTTGGGGAAAAAAAAAAAAAAAACCCAGAAAAAACAAAAAACAAAAAACAACTTGAATGATTTGCCAGTATAATCACAGTAAATTACTTGTAGCTCATTTGCAGATTGTTGTCAGCGAGATGGAGCGCAGTTTACCCATTTGACAGCTTAGTTAGCAGTCCAATGACTTGTGAAATTAAGCTGAGGTTCACCTCCAGCTGCAGTACCCACATACGCATGTCATTTTTTTTTTAACAATAATACAAATTTGTGGCCTTGAATTAAAGTTTTTATGTCTTCTGTTTCTATTTATTGTTGTCAATAAAGCACAAAAGTATTTCCTGTATGCTGAAACTGGACAAGTGACCAAAGGGCAGTGATCAGAAAAGCAGAGCGGTTGAGCTAACAAGCTAACAATAAATGTGAATGATCATTGTCATGGCATTGCAGCATTTTCATCTCTTTTTGTGTCACCCCATGTGGGTAAACAAGCGGTTGACATGAGTTAATTATTAATTAAACATGAAGCAGAGGAGAGGAAAGCATGAGGCGGTCCCTAAAGAGACCTCTAAACAAACGGGGCGTGGAGCAGGTACCAACGCGACCCCGCTCCCAAGAGTGTTGTCTGTGGTGAGACTGCCGACTCACTAATGAGCTGTTTGCAGAACTGGGTACACAGTGACAATGACCCCTGACCTTCGCCCACACCGTCTGGGGAGCAGGGAGGGTTAGAGGAGGGAAAAGCTGCCCTCTGTGCTCTGCTCCCGGTCAAATGAGTTTTGTGACTCTGCCATCCTGCTGCGCTTTCTCAAGTCTTCTCCGAGTGAATCACTGCTGCTGAAAGAGCACCATTTCTTTTTTTTTTCCCTCCCTCACCGTGTGAAATTGACCCGCGGTGCTTCATAATGTCAGCGTGTTAGGATCTTGATAACGCTGGCTGAGCTGCACACTCACTTACATAATTACTATTATAAAAAGGCCGTAATGAGCGTATCGAAACACATCACCTTCAGGCACTCTCTCTTTGTCCTTTTTTTTTTTTTTTTTTTTTTTTTTTTTTTAAATGATCTTGATCATACTAATTTTTTTTTTCACAAGTGTTCTTTACAGTGACAGAGTATGAGATACTAATGACCAGTTTGACAGCTTGACGCTGTGTGTGTTTGAGAATGCCAGCGCGTCGGCCACCGAGCCCAGCGACAGTAAAAACCCATCTAATTAACCCTCCTGGTATGACATCATGTGATTAAATTAAACAACATCATCTCCCTCTGGGTTTGCCTGGAAACAAACCCCAACAATTCATTCGCTAAGCTTTAATTTTCAAACCTGTTTCAAAGGCCTGATGCAAAGATAATTACTAGCTTCATCTCGGGTGGGTTTTTGTTCCATCCCCTTGTTCATTAATAACGATAAGAGGTTGGAGGTTAAAAACTCATTTAATTGCCTTTATATTAATGGCATTATGAATAGCAGGGAGTGTGGAGTCTAATTCTGTCCAGTAGTTAGTCTACATGCAGGGGCCCCCTGGAGGGCCGCTCATTTTGCCAGAATTACACTACGGCAAAACTAGAATTAATGTGCACCACACTTTAACAGCGATGACAAACATGCTCTCCAGCAAGGAATTATCTTGAGAAATGGCTGCAGAGACACGCTCTCCCTCTCTTTCCCTCCACACATGCGTGCACACACACACACACAGTTGCAGATACACACAAGCAGAAGCTGAAATTGCATCATGAATCCACATTTTGTAAACAGAGTCCAGTCCAACTCGTGCTTAGATATTCTATTGCCTTTCAGGGCTCCAGTGCTAATTAGAGCCTCTTTACCCTGATGTCCTGTAGAGGTGAATTCCTTCCCACCTCCGAACAGGACTGAGCCGGGCACTGATG
The DNA here is from genome assembly GCF_046630095.1 of Trachinotus anak. NCBI lineage: Eukaryota > Metazoa > Chordata > Actinopteri > Carangiformes > Carangidae > Trachinotus > Trachinotus anak. The sequence continues at coordinate 6,997,811 of NW_027273861.1, read as the reverse complement.
ACTAAATTGTAGTCTGCTTAGGAATAATGATAATGAAAATGCCTTTCAGCCAAGCCATTTCACCCATGAATATTGCAAAGAGGTAATTTCAGCGAGGCGTTGGCATTTTAACTAATTTGAATTCCTGTTATCTCTCTGATTTTTTTTTTTTTTTGGCTGGTTTTATGGTTACTGGAGCAGATTTAGTTGTGTATGCATTATGGCCACAAGAGCCTAACCATACATCTGAATGCTAATTAAACATTTGAATAATCAACTGATATAGCAGCCCAACATGGGGAATGCCTCTCTGTTGTGTGTGATGCTAAAAGCTAAGCATCTGAACCCTGATTTTCAAGATAAAGACAGTTTTTTTGCACTAAAAATATCATGATTTTAATATTGTTCAGAGCTAGTTTTTCCTATCCTTTGATTGTTGCTCTGTTTCGTTTCCTCTACTGTAAACACCCCCCTCTATCTGCTTTAAAAAGTTACAGAATTTGTAGCATAATGATCCTAGCTAAATAGCACAAGGAACTTATTAGTTTACAAGTATCACCAGCCAGAAATGAGGCCAAGGGGGGATGATGAATGAGTACATTTCCCCAAGCAAAAGGCTGACCTGGATACTGCTTTCCTCCTCTGCTTCCCCAGTGCCAAGTGGGCCACCATTTTTCACTGGCCTCACACTTAGCCACGGACAAGGCTTATTTGGGCCCTTGCTAACAGTAGCCCTGACCCGCGGTCTCCCTCCGCCGCCCAGCCTCGCTCTGCACTCATCCGAAAATTGTAATCCCTTCTGCCGGGGCCCTGTAATTTGATCAAATAGCATGCACCCTTCCCCAACACTTATTGGCCAATTAAGTCAAGTTCTCACGCAGGGGGTCCAGCTGGCTCGGTGTTATCTGGGGATGAATTGATTGAAGCCATTCCACGTCTATGAACCCTACTTTAATGATGTAGGTGATAATACTTGTAATTCTTCTCAGTCAGGGGACTCATGGGCACAGCTGTTACTGCAGTAATCCTTGTCCTGATACACTGAAGTACCAGCAAGGCATTAATCTGTCTCTCAGATTCTCCTCCGCCAGCTTTCTCTCCACCTTTTCCTCCCTCGTTCTTGCCTTTGCTTATGTCTTGTAGCTAATACTACATCTGTGAAATGTGACACTGAAGAAAGGAAAAAAAAAAAAGATGAGGCGTAACATATGCTTGTAGGGGATTCGATGTTAACGATTATGCACCGCTTGCATTCCCCAGTTCGGGCCCTGACCACTTTGTTAAAAAAAAAAAAACCCACCCTCAACCCCCCTTCCCTTCCTCCAACTAAACCATGACAACTTAAGAAGGATAGATTTAGGAGTGAAAAATCAATAAATACATGCATTAGTTTCAAAGGCAGACATTAACATTCTAAAACAGACTTCTCTTATAATCCTGCCTCTAGCCATTCAGTCAAAATATCAAATTATCATAATGAGGTCTAACTGCATATAAATGCTAAGAATTAAAATCAGAGGAGGAGGTTACACATAATGTGATACATTCTTTATTATAAATTGCACAATATCTCTATATAGTCACACATCTCTATAGGCTTCTCACTTCCTGTTGTATCATTCATGTTCATCGCAGCCCATTTCATTACTGCTCAATCACCTCTTTGACAATGGGAGGTGGTGCGAGCCTGAGCATCCGCCCTCACGCCTTTTCTTTTACATGTTTCCTCATGAAGGTGGAATGCTTTGTCAGAAATTAAAAATACAACAGCTGACCTGAATTTTAGGCGTATTATGCACAAAAGAGTTGAGCGTGCTCTTAAGAGTGTCGACGTTGTCTTTTAACTTGAGATCAGAGAGCCAGAATTGCATAGAAATTAGTCTGTAACCGGAGCCTCCATCACTGTTAAGTTCCTCAGTTAGAGATGGGAGAGGAGAGGTTATCTCCTTAGCCGCTGGGACCTTGACAGACTCTGTTTTTTATTTATTTATTTTTTCACCCAGTCAAACCGCTTTACTTTGTCCAGCTCTGCAGAACCAAACACACACACACACACACACACACACACACAAACAGTGGCTAATAACACGCCCTAAGTCACCATTAGGTCACGATTAGGGTCCTCAGGGGTGCGGGGTCAGGGGTTGCCAAAGCCAGGTGGAGTCTGGGACAAATTTATCAAGGGAATGAGATCATGTAGGCTACACTTTAAAGCAGCGTCAACAAGGGCAAACACATGCAGGCCAGCTGGTGCTGTGTCGCACTGACAACACTCACCTGCCGATAAAGAATGAAGATATTTCCAGTTCAGTTCATTACACCGCCTCGCTTTGGTGCGTCTCCCTTCAAATGCTTTGCTGGGCATTTGCTGTCTGCAGTTATTAAAATAATTTCCACATATTAATGTTCACAAGGCAGAGTATCCATTTATCTGTGCCATTAAATTTACATTTCCAACCTCTGTAAAATCTATTTCCCTTAAAGCGATTGTGTCTTGTAGGGAAACATAAAATCTTACATTTTGTATTATGTGTGTAAACTTAAGTGTACTGATAGAATTTGCAAATCACTCTGAAAATGCATTGAATAATAATGAATAATACATAACTGCTGAACAAATTAGACTGGTGTGAGCTGCGGCGTGTTAGTGTTAGCTGAATGCCATTAAGGATCTCGATATTAAGGATGAAAAATTGGGTGAGTAAGCAGCACAAGCAGGCTGGATCGGTCTCATGGTAAACAATTTAGCGCGGGGGCGTGCAGTAATTACTGCTTTCAGTCTCATTTAGAAAGCTTGTTGGCGCTCCGGAGCATGATGTCACTACAATGCTGGATGCCTTTCTGGATTCGTGATGTGCAGATATGAACAGTGATTTAAGTGACAGGACGTTTGAGCTGTCATGCCAGCTTTGAACACTTCCTACCCCCCTCCCCTCCTCTTTTTTTTTTTTTTTGGCTCCCCTCCTAGACAGTGTCACGCCTACTTTTGTCTGAACACATATTGCTCAGTTTAACTGCTACTTTTTTGTCTTACAAATGTGTGTGTGTGTGTGTGTGTGTGTGTCGATGGGGGAAGGAGCAGCAAATGATCAGCAACCTTGAAGTCTGCTTATGTGTTGGACTGATATAGGGGTTTATTGAAAAATCAAATGAAGAAAATATGCACATTTATGTACATACACAGCAAATCAGCAAAGCAGTGCTGGTTTGCATATGTGTGTGTTTGTGTGTGTGTGTGTGTTTGTGGCTGCAGGTTAAAATAAGCAACAAGCATTTTGGGCTTGTAAACACAACCATAGAGCAGCGTCTGTTGGTTTCTGTCCTTATTATTTTTGGCAGGGTTGCATATGTTCCCTGTGCAGAGCCGAGCTTGATTATCATTCCAATCAGCAGAGGTGGAGAGAGTCACATTAATTTGTAGTAATTAATAGCACTGCTGCATCTGACAGCACATGCTAACGAGACCCTTTGATTGTTTGGATCTCTAAGTGTGCCTCTCCTTGTTTGCATCACCTCGGAGGAATTCGTAATATCAAAGCTTAGCGCTATCTGATACTTGTCAAAATGCAATTTATAAAAGTTTAATTCTTTTATTGATTTAGTTTAGGTTTGATGCCTGCAGTGTCAGCTCCCCTGGTAGAACTTAGTGGATTCAAATGCTTGTCACCAGCTCGGCCTCCTTTTTACTGAGAACAATTGCCATAGGCCAGCCCAACAGGCATGGTTTAATTGCCATTAATTAAAAGCATAAATCTTTTTCTTCAGTTGCTCTGCTCTTAAACAGGGCTTTGCGTATCTGCTTTTTTCCTGTGCTTGTCAGAATCCCTCCTGGCTAGTCCCCCCCACCCCACCAACACCACCACCCCCCATCAGCCCCTCTCCCCTCCTCCTCCTCCCCCCTCCCTCCCTCCATCCCTCTCTCTCTCTCTCTCCCCCTCTTCCTCCCTCTTCCCTCTCTGCTCACCAGACGTTTCTGGAATCATTTTTTTTTCTTTTCTTTTTTTTAGCACACTCCTGCATGATCTGACATGAAGTGCGGGCAGCATGGTGATATTTAGTAAACCGGCTTCCTTCTTTATTGATGTATAATGAGGTCAAATGAATCCCCTCGTACGCATGCTTAGATGGCTCCTTGCCTCAAATCCTTTCTGACAGCGAGTAAAACAGCCGGCAAACACAACGCCGGCTCCCAGAGACATGGTTGTGAAAAAGCAGGAGGCAGGAAAAAAAAAGAAAAAACCTCTTTTATACCTTGGCAATTTCCCTCCTGTCTAGTCCTTAATTAGACACTTATTACCCTCTGAACAGTATTGCTCTTCTGCTCTAAGCCTCTAATACTGCAAATACTGGATGGTAGAATTAACATTAATGCCAGATTTATTATCAAATGACAGCTCTATTTACTCAAAAAAAGAAAAAAAAAAAAGAAAACATGGATTGCAACAGTACAGCCTTTCATACAACTTCTGTTGTCATTGTGCTACACTGGTCGTATGTTGGGGTGATATTTGGCATCACTCAAAGAGCAACACGCCACTGGGATCACTAGCATCTTAAATTATCAGTGGTGTCAAAACAATTCGCTTCCCTTTCATTGCCAGGCCTCGTCCCCTCGCCCTCCGTCCGCCGCCCTCTGCTCCTGGGTGGGCGCGTCACCGTCAGCAGCTACATCTCAGACCCTACGCCCGTTTACGCATATTAGCTCTTTGCTGCATCTGCCAGCATTCGCAGCCATTCCCCAGCACAGCTGCATACATAGTCAGGGCTGAGCCTTCCCAGGCCTTATTAAAGCCAAGAGAGTGTTTCAGTTCAGGGTCATTGAGAGAGTGCAGCACATAAATATGTTAGGGCAGCACTATCAGCCGCTCAGTTTACTGGGGGTGATCGATGATGGTCCCAGTACACTTGCCCAACAAACATCTTAAGCGGATGCGGTTTTTGCTTAATTGGGAGCTTTGCAGCTCAGATTCCAACTTATTTGATGTTGATGATGAAGCCCCAGGAAAGCTGTGAGATTCTTGTAAACTAAATGTGTATGTGTGCCGTCTTCATTCATACGCTGGTCAGAACTGTTACCCGTCAATTTGACCTGCATAGCCCCCCCCACCTCTTCTTCTCAGGGAGTATGAACAGACACACACATACATACACACATGCCCTGAGCTCATTTTTAATCCTCACAGCTCACTGTGAAGGCAGGAGGAAGTTCCAATTAAAATTAAAATAAGCTCTTTTAACGGTCTCTTAAATTGACAACTGAACAATGATTTTCGAATTGGTATCTGTCAAAGGTCTCGGAAAATCCTCAGTTGATAAGGCCCAACGCATCCAATTAGTAGCAGAGTAGGGCCTCAGCCAGTAATGATTTCCAGGTCCCTTAAGATGTGGCGCGGACACTTATTGCAAATTACTGACAAAGAGCCCTGCTGTATTGATGAGGGGGAGAACAGCCAAGTCTCTGTGTTCCCATCAGGTGGACGAGCACCAAGAGGAGAGCCCGGGTGTCTCTCTCCCTCTCTCTCTCTCACATTCTGTCTCTCTCACTCTCTGCAGCTGTAATGTGGCCTCGCTGTGTAGCTCATATATAGCCCCCCTGCTGACATGGACTCCGAGAGACCGGCCTCTCTTGACATGAGCCCCAGCTCAGGGAAAATGCTAATGCTAACATGAGGGAGGTGTCAGGAGTGGATCATCAATATTGTCTGCAAGTTTACTGCCCTCTTCTAATTATAGCTCCTATCTCTCAGGGCCGCGGGAGGCTGCAGGGCAGCTCCTTAATTGAGCTGAGGTAGATTTCCTTCCCCATCATATTCACGGCCCCATTGTTTACAGTCCTTGAAACTGATTGAAAGGAATCAAAAGATTCATGGAGATGTGATTCAGCACAGAGTATATTTGGTATGCAGGAAGAATGAATAAAGGAGGATGATTCTTGCTGGTCAGGTAGGGATTTAGATTTGAAGGCCATGCTATAGCCAGAGGTCATATCATTTATTCTAAGCATCCACGCCTCTGGAATACTGTATGTGTTATGTTTTGCTGTCTGCATTATATTGCATGCTGGCACCAGAGGGGCAAATAAGAGCAGCCTCTATGACAGTCTAGTAACTAGTGCTGTTCACCTCAATTATGGGAGTTAATGAATAGATAATCACACTTTGCATTTAGATTTGCTGCTTGTGTAGTGTGATTGCGGCGCACATTTCCTCCGCGGTCTCTGGGGAGCGTTGCTGCGGGTCCACGAAGCTCTCAGGCCATGTTGAGTCCCCAGATGTTTCCACGAGTCTGAGGCTTCCATGCTGCTGTAGGCGCAGTAAAGAAGGTGCTGACCCTGGCGACCTGAGCCTGCTTCCATCGGGTGAGAGGGGGCTGCTCCATACTCCATGCTTCAGGGTCAAATGGTTTGTAGTTTGTAGTTTCCTCTAGTTAGATGTTTGTTGCAAATGACTGTTGAGAAGTGGGAGGGGTCCGGGCTGTTGCAGACTAGTAGGTACCTCGGGCAGGGAGGGGTTTGGGATGTTTTTGACACATTGCTCAAGGAGATGATTGCGCTTCCATCTTCACAGGAGCTTCTTTTGAATACAGTATGAGCCGGCTGTTGATTGGTGATTAACGCTGCGTCTTCATTTAAATACAGAAATATTTGCTTTTGCGGCACCTGATCCGTATCTGCTCGTTGTCTGTGTGCCGCCGTAATCCCCGCTAAACTTGTAGCCCTCTGCACGTCTGTGTTCCTTTAAGATGAGAGAGGCTTTGATTTCCCCCATCTTTGTGTCACACTGACTGGCATACTGTTTGACAGGTGGAGTTAAAATAGAGAAAATTGTGGATGAAAATTCGTCAGTCTCAATCTCTTGCCCTGGGCTGTAGGCAGCAGAGACAGAAGCCCACTGCTTTGTGTCAAATGTTTATCAAAGGGCCTGATTAAATTGCTGTGTTCAGGGTAACAGCCTAATAGAAAAAAAAACTGAAAGCCCTATACCTTGGCAAGCGGTCCTTGTATGATTGTGAGCAGAATAAAGGCGGGGATGTTGAGGTGCCAGAAGAAACCTCTGACCAGCCGGCTGTAAAGGAGGTTGGAATATCATATGCCCTTTGTTGTCGCACAAAAAGAGACGCAGACTCTGAGATCTGTTGTTGTTCTCACTTTCCTCCGTCTTCTCAATCATTCTTTTTTCTCTTCATTGCTGGAGGAAATAAACCTGCCCCCTTTTGCTGAGGCCGGCTAGCTTCCCCTGGCCATTCCTCTCTGTTTTGTTTCAAAAGGGCAAGGATCTCGAGCCGGAGCAGTTTGCCCTGCAGTCCCACGCCAGGGGCAATGCTTGCCTCAGCTGCTTCATCACCGGGGGACTGGGCTAACGTCTCCTGACTGCACTTAGCTGTGTTTCTCTGATACAGTCATATCACATCAGCATGGGCACATGTGACATTGCATCTCTTCCTAACTTTAAGCAGTTTGTTGCCATCCACGGTCTTTCTGCTTTTATCTCCCCCTCTTTGAGTGATGTTATGATTTGTTGCAATATTTTCTGGCAGCGCTGCTGCCACACGTTTGTGTCGGATAACAGGGCCTATTACAAGATCTCTGGATCTGGCCAGTTTTCCCCTACAGGAGACAGAGCTGGGCCTCTCCCTCCCCGTTTTTTTTTTTTCATCCCTACCCTCACATTTGAATTTCTAGATAATAGGCTTTGACTTCTGGCTGCACGTTTATGGGTCTTTTCATGTTATCAGCTTAGCTCATAGCGTGGAGCTGAAGAACACAGACTCCTAGTGACAGGCCAGCCAGTCAGCAAGGCGAGCCTGTCAGGATCTCTCATACACTAATGATTTCCCTTTAGTCTATTTTCTGTCTCATTGGCCGTTTCCTTCAAAAACAAAATTGCTCATTTAAATTCTCATGCCTGGGGCATTTTGGTCTTCAAATATTGTTGGAAAGTGAAAGGATTAGGCAAAATATGCTTTTTTAAAATGTTAATATATTTTCTGGTTCACTTTCTCCTCTGAGGCCAATTAGGGAATTTCTGCTGGCTGCATTAATGTCAAACTGACATCCCCAGCTATAATTACACTGTGCTTGAAACCTAACTTTCACTTGTGGGTAGATGAGTGTGCCTTGCAGTGACACAGAGACTCACTCTGCCAGCTTTTGATCATTTAATCATTGCTTGCTTTCTTTCACTCTTTCCTCCCTTGCTTGCTGGTGATTTCACCTTTTATTCTTTCTGTTGCAAAATGCAGCGTTGTGTTTCATTATTCACCGCCGCACTTTGCAGGGTTCATTAGTGACATCATGCCTCCACTTTGCCTGCTCACAATAACGGGAGAAGAATGGGATGGTCCCTTCAGGTGCAGATACCATATGTACATTGTTTACTCGCTTGACTCATGATTTACATTGTGTTTTTGTGTTTTTGTTTTTTTTTTGTTTTACAGTGCAGGCTGCGGTGAGGAATTGAAGGATGGGTAACATGTGTCACAAATGCATCATGTCTTTGCCAGTCTGCACATCTGGATGCTACAGTTCTGTGTCAAGACCAGGGAGACGCTAAATGATGGTTAACGCTTTAAACACGAATATGAATGTCTCCACAGAGTGCTGCTTTTGCCTGTCATTTGCTACAGAACCTCTAATATTTAACTCATTTTAAATATCTATAAGGAAAATTCCACAAGACCAGAAATATTGATACTGGACACAGTTATGAGGGAAAATAAAATTCAGCATAGTTTTATCTGAAAGTTTAGTTTGATTTCTGCACCTGCATTCAGCCGTTTTCACCGTTATACACTCACAGAGAAAATCTGCAGGTTGGACACTGTCCTTTCTTTTAAGTGTGATTAATTTTCCAGGAAAAAAGGGCATCAACACCAATTTTTTCCCACCCTGACTCTCCACCAGAGAGGTGTGGATGCCTGTACCGCTGTGCAACTTGTGGCCAAACTTCGCCGCTGATCTGAGGTTTCGAGCTGACACCAAGTGTTGCTCTCTGATGCAGGCGGACTCCTGTGAATGAGCCGCAGCCCCTCTCCACTTAGCCTCCAACAGCTTGACAATTGTGATGCCAATCAACTTAATGACCCAGTGATTGTTTTGAATTTGCATTACCCCATGTTGGACACCATCAATCTGTTACAGTATGCGCTGTTTCTGGCTCTGGGGAGGAAAGAAAAAAGGAAAAAAAAAATCACACAGCACAGTTTGACAAAGTGCACACAAGCTTCTTCAGCTATTCGTAATGTCCATCAACCCCCCCCCCCCCAACCAAACTGCCACCCAACCCCTCCCTCCTCCGTCTTTTCTCCTCGCCTCACTCTGTTTGCATTGTTTTACCCTTTTGCTTGGACTTCAGGTAATAGGAAATGGCACTGACCCCTCCTGATCCCCCCGATTACCTTCGTGAAGCGTGAGTGTGGTATGGAATCACACATCAGGAGACGAGTTGTAATTATTTTTGCGATGCCATCAGCATGGATCAATCACTCAGGGAGGCTGCTAGTGGAACGCCGCTCGCAGCCATGGATGGAGCCAGCAGCGACCCTCTTTGACTGACAGCTTTGGTAATTAAGTGATTGTATAGACCCCTCCGACTGTTATAACAACCTTGTCAGGGCCAGTCTGCGTTTGGAACACACTCAAATCAATGTGTTCTCCTCTCCCTGAGCATTTCTCATCATGTACCTCAGTGAGAAGGAGGAAAAAAAAAAACACAATCCTGTGCAGTGGCATTGCTTTCCTTGAATATTTGTCATGCCAGCATTACTAAAAAAAAAAAAAAATACACTTAGACATTGGTGCATGATTTTTTTCAGGATATTTTATTCTCATAACAGACCAGAGATGTTGAGGCCCAGTGGGCTAACCCTTGATGAATAAAGGTAGACCCCCCCCCCCCTTGTGTTTTATCATATTTTGAATTGGACGGCATAGACTAACACTAACCTGCACTTTGGATCGAACTTGAATGTCACATGTTTCATTACTGCACAAGTCGAAGTGACGTTCAGAGGTTGGAATAATGTACAGTACGTCCATTCTAAATGTCAGCTCGCTCTCACGCTGCAACCTTTAATTCCAAAGCTCCTGGGATATCATTTTGTGTTGAAATTTGATTCCCATCATCGCACCATCTTAGCCTTTCTCCAGCACACTGAAATGAAAAATGTTATCCGTTTGCCAGAGGAGTAGCAGCTTGTCCTGCATGTGTAATCTGATCACTAATATACTTGTTAAAGAGAGTAATTGGTGTGAATGCCCCCCCCCCCCAACGATCCCAACATCCACCACACTGAGGGTGCTGCACAAAATCATCCTTTACCAAGCTCAGATACACAACTGTCATCATACAGAACATGTTTTCTTATGCCTCCATTCATATTCATGATTATGACGTCAATTAAATTTACAAATTATATTATCACCTTCATTACATATATTCATTTTGTTTATTAAATTAGAATGTATTTATTTATAACATCGCTCTCCATGGCAACTGAGCTCCGTCTGCTGATGAAGGACATTAGGTGCTGCTGAAAGCCCCTGGAGGAATCCACTGAGTGGGTCTTGAGCTCCGAGCTTTTGTGGCAAACTTCTCTTTTTGAAGTCGAGAATCAACCTTTGAGCTCAACAGTTCAAAACGTGCCTGCTGATAAATGCTTTATCACAAGTGTAACCTGTGTGTAATCATTGCATGTGATTACAGCTGTTTTAAACTGTGTTATCAATCAGTCATTTACTGTTTATACAGCAGTTATTGGTTCTAACTCCTGCCAGATACACGGATAAACACTTGATTTTATATCTGATAACAACTAGATTATAATGAGTTATAAACATTCATCAAGTGTTTATACACTGTTGCCAAGAAGGGTTAGAGTGTTAACAAAAGTTTGAATGATTCTTGATGAATAACTTTGGAAATGAAGCCACTGTGTAAGAATATTTAATGCGAGGTTGATGGTGTACAACTCTGTGTTAACTGCGTTGTGCACTTTTATTGTTATATTTTACAATATAGCCAGAAAGTCACGTCCAAAGAGTCCGTCCTTTGAATCACTGCATTTAGACTCTGTCCAGACATAAGATGAATTACTTGACAGCTGATGTGAAGTTACATCACTGTTTCCTGGTTGACAGCCACATCCAGAGCTTCATTCGACCTGATCTCAGGTCTGCGTTGTCTTAGTTGCACTAAGTGGTTTGCAAGTAAAGTAAAAGTTGTTAGTTATTTTCTTAGCTGTTGTTTCCAGACCTGTCATATTACAGCACTGTACAGGCAATTAAACTAGAAATCTTCAGTGTATGGAATATACAGGTTCTCAGCCATCATCAGTTGATTTGTTTTTTTTTTTTATTCCCTTATCGTGTTTTTCATTTCAACCTGTGACTCATTTGGATGAATAAATGCTCTGGAGCTGCCGTGCAGCTGCAGGAAATGACACATAACAACTGAAAACAGTTAAGTACGTTGACTGGGCCACATTCAGAGAACAAACCTTGATCAACACATTTACAGTGAGAGACTAAAGAGACATGTTGTTCTGTGTGAGGCCTGGAATTTTGCATCTGTTTTCTGAGCAGAACATTAAAAGAAAGATCATTTTTCCAACTGTCGTCACTTACAAAAGATGCTTTCACAAAATGTAGTTTCGGGACGTGGTCAGAGACCGGTGAGTGCTCATCAGAAGCTGTTTTGATTGAAACTAATTCTCTGGAGCAACATGCCCGTGCTGATAGCGATGAAGACGTTTTAATTCTCTCTGAACTTCTGTGTCAGCTGCTGGAAGATCACTGGAGCTTTTTTTTTTTTTTTGAAGCACTGTAACCCACCCAGTTACCTTCCCTGTTTTCACCTGTTCTCCTCCAAACCACACGTTCTCCACTGGCTCATCGTGACCTCTCGGGAACATCATAAAAACACAAACACACAAAGATTAAGGGTGAGATATTTGCTGGAGCCAGATACTTCTGAAGTCTGGGAAGATATTTCACGAGAGGTTTATTTATTTTTTTTCTTTCCAGAAGTAAGTCATCATTGCAGCAGACTGATTTGCACCAACATGGTTCTAGGATTTTAAAGGATTTGATTTTTTAGGATTGTGAAGAATCCAGCAGGCTGCTGGAGGTTTGACAGCTACATCCAGTCGTCCTCTAACCCTGCATGGGCAAATAAAACATTTAGCCTGTTTAGCCTTCAGTAAATGCATTTCTCCTTCTTCATCTGTTGACCAACACACTGAAGTGAGGATATAGATTTGATTAGTCACAATGATCTTCTGACTTTTGAGTAACTAGAAATCATACATACCGTTAGACGGCTTTTAATCAATACAATTGACCATCTGACCATCTGTGAAGGACGGCCAGGCTTGGACGAGACTCTCAGTAACACTTTAGACCCAAATCTTCACGTTTTCACATTGTAACAGTGTGGACTGAAAAATGCAATACCAAAGTAGTGACTCAAATTTCAAATACAAACATTTGTTGCAAGCTGTAAAAAGAAAAAAATATTATAGAGTTTTATTGCTTCAGATTGTCCATTATCATAAATGACTATTAGGTAAGTAAAATTCCTCAAAATATAATTTTTTCTCAAAGTGGTGCGGTTTAATTACTGGCTTGTCTAGTAGATCATGTGACTGGGATTATTTTTGTGAGTAACTCTAACAGATGAAACACTTAATGTGCAGCCTAACTTTTCCTGACTCTTTATTGTTAGAAGCAGGAAACAGTAAAATTGACACAAATTACAGTTTCAGTTTCATGCCTTAACGTGACAGGTGCAGTCAAAAAATTACAACTGAATAAAATGCTTTTATGAAAAGATATTTTTAAATATGGATTGTATGCAAATAACTTAAAAAGCTTATTACAGATGTTTTTTTCTTCTGGCACATTTCAGTCCAGCCCGACCATTAGCGGCCTCTCATCTGTCCTGGTTGTTGGATCCTGCTTCTGCTTTTCGTCACGTTGATCACAATGTCATTTAAAAAAAAATGAGACGTCTCGTCTCTGCAGTGAACACAGTGAGGATAAGTTGATCTCACAAGCAGCCTTAAACCTATTTCACTCTTAACTGTGTCTTTTTATAAACTTGTTAAAAAACGCAACAACCTCCTCCATCCCCCTGCACCCCCGGCCGCTGCAGCCTCTTCCCCGCAGTGACTGGCGCTCTAAATGCGGGCTGTCTCTGTGTAAACGCTGCAACTGTGCAACCTAAAGGTCGCCAGCGGTGAAGTGACAGCTTACACGCAAAGCCGCCGGAGAATCAATATGGTGCCAGCCACTATTACACTGCCCCATCATCGACCATCAGCTGAGGCCAATAAGACGATACCCTAACTGGTAGCATTCAGTTTGCTCCTGTGGTGCCTTAAACCTAATAAAGCGATTGATTGCTCCTGTTTTCGGTTGACGAACAGCCCGCATGGCTCTGCACACATTGACTGACGTGTTTAAGCATCGCTTTGATCCGATCTGAGCGATTTGTAGGGAATAAGGTTTGGGAGAGGCCTGATTACAGGCTGCATGTGGACACGATGCTCTAATTGGCTCTCCACTGCGGAGATAATGGCTTTTGTATATTTCCGCCATGATGCTCCTCCAATCTTGTTTCTGTGAGTGGCACTTTGTTTTAGACGGATCTTCATTAATGTCTGACTGGTTAATGAATGTTTGACGTCCGTATTCATTTCATATCAACTTCTGTGGCTGAAATGTGCGGTAATTCGCATTAAACGGCAGCTGAGGCCTCGCTTTGCTCATGAGCTCCACCGCTGCAGAGTCCGGACTGGCTTTGTCGCCGCCTTGTGCTCAGACTTTGCCTGCATGTGAGGCGGGAGGAGAGGCTGCACAGCCACAGACAGGAGGAGGCTGCTGCAGATGGACACTGCTGCACCAGTAAAACCCTCTCTGCCCTGCCACACTTTCATTAAAAACATGCAACTAAAAGATAATCATTTAATTCATTCATTATTTTTGGTACCTGATACAAAACAGACTCTTAAAAAAAAAAACAAACAAAAAAAAACTAAAATTACAAGGCCTTATTTAAATATAAGTAAAGTAATTGATTCATAAATCTGCTGTAAAAAAAACAAAAAAAAAAAAAAAAAACGAACAAACAATGAACAGTAAATGAATGAGAACATGTGCATAGTCAAAATATTAAATGTTAATGAGAAGTTGCTGAAAAACATTTGATGTATTTATAAAAGTTGAACGAATAATCGATAAAATGTAAGTTAAAATCAGACGTAAGTCATTTTGAAATAAAGTGAAGTAGCTTATTTTTAAACACATTCCTTGAGAATGTGTTTCATGCAAAAAGACCAACAGAACAGACATAAAGAAATATACAATAAATACGTTTCTTTTTAATCGATAAACTCTCTGGGTGAATGTAATTTAAAAAAAAAAAAAAAAAAAAGAGCAATTAAATCAAGAACAAACCTAAAAGTCCGGCTTTCTGGACAGCGTGAACAACAGCATAAAATCTTCATCCGTCTCCCATCAATAATCATCATCAGCACCATCTTCATCATCAACCTGCTGGAGGAGAAGAAAAAGAAAAATGATATAATAAAAACTAAACAATAATAATAATAATAATAATAATAAAAAACCCGCTCGATGAGTCATCCCCAAATTCCGGGGGAAAAAAAGAAAGCGCGGAGGCTGCGTCCATGTGAGAGAAACAACACGCGTCCGAGAGGAAATGTGGGGCAGGAGCGTGTATACATTCACCTTTCTGAGAGAGGTGGCACTTCCCATGAACAGGCATCATCATCCAGAGGAGCGGGCACAGGCAGAGCCGCGGCAGCCGCTCTGTCAGCTCGACGCGCCGAGCGTTCCTCCTCCATCCTTCACGTCCACGTCGGTGGGGGGAAAAAGTGCTGAATTCCTACTACCTTTGAACGCTCATTAGCACCTCATAATTACTTTACTAATTAGGATGACATGGTTATTAACAAGACGCGCTGTCATGGCAGTCACCCCCCCCCCCCCCCCCCCCAATCCCTAAATATGTCGACCTTGCGGCTCTCACATTATATCCATAACGATAGATGCCATCCTGACACCGCCGCCGCTGATCAGGGCGAGATCATGGCCCGATCCTCTGAGTTTTTATTTTAATTTTTGTTTTAACAGCCCTTTTGATTCCATTTCAATGATTTTTCAATTCAAAATCTGCTCTGAAATTTGTTAAAGCAGCCCGCTGCAACAGTTGAGGCTTTTAAATATCACTCCCGGTTTATAGGCTCTGAGAAGTTTAACAAGACACATTCAGGGAAAATAAATAAACTTCAATGAAAGAAAGCGTTTATAATTTATCCTACCATGGTGCTGGAGCTGCTGCGCTGCCACTGTTGGTTTTTAGCCTTTTAGTTTGACTTAATCTAATTATTTAGAGCTCTGAAATGTTTTTCTCTTCCTTTTTTAAATTTTATTTTCCACTTTCTCAGTCTTTTCTGCCGCAGCTAAGATGTTTCATATAAAATGTTTCCAGCATGGCCTTAAAGCACATGCATGTTTTTTTTTTTTCCTCCTTTTTTTTTTTTTTTTAAAGAGCTATATTAGAATTAAACTCAATTCAATGGTTGGCTTGAACTGTCTAGATAAAGAAACAACTCCCTGATTGGTGAGGTGCCGGAGCCGGTCAGGATGTGAGCCAATGGTAGAGGAGGACGGTGGTGGGGGGTGGAGGAGGAAGGGGCGGAGGGGGGGGGGGGGGAGGGAGAGAAAAGGCGTAGAGTGTTTATTATAAAGGAGAAAATATTAATTCCCCCTCGCCGTGGGCCGTGACGTCAGTATAGGAAGTCATTGTAGAGCAACACTGGAGCGATTAGCAGCAAAAAGGGGGAGCCTGATGTCGAGGAGTCAGCCCTATGTATATCTCTCTATACGCCTCAACTTTTAACACAAAGTTCAATATCCAAACACAAAAAGGGACGTGGACTACGCAGACCCACACTTTGCTTTTCCGCATTTTCACTGAATGTAACATCTTGGACCATAGGCTGTCTGAGCCGCTTGTAAACGTGGATTTCGTTTCTCTCCTGGGTTTATTTGTCAACTGTTTTCTTCTCTTTTTTTTCCTTCTTAATTTTTTTTGTAACTCCGAGTTCATTTTTGCTGACTTTATTCTTTCTGCTTTGCACCGGAAGAGAAGCATCTCGCTGTTGTTATGAAGACTTCTTCACTGCTTTCTTAATATGGAAGGATCCAGCGGGTCGAGCTTTGGGATAGACACTATTTTATCCAGCGCCTCTAACTCTGGTAACCCCGTGCTAATGAACGGAGATTTTCGGCTGGGCGACAGCAGGACAGCGGATTTCAGGAGCCAGGCAACCCCTTCACCATGCTCGGAGATAGACACTGTGGGAACAGCCCCCTCATCCCCCATCTCGGTCACCATGGAGCACGCCGCCGATCCGCATCTGGTCCAGGACAGCCTTCAGCATCACCACCATCACCACAACCAGCCGCAGAGTTTGCCGCTGTCGCCTCAGCAGCAGCCGCTCGCCGGGGCCGGCTGCGCCCCGAGGACTGCCACCTCCTCGTTCTTAATCAAAGACATTCTGGGCGACAGTAAACCGCTGGCAGCCTGCGCACCTTACAGCACCAGTGTATCCTCACCGCATCACACGCCAAAACCAGAAAGTGCCACGGCTCCGGACGGCTTCAGGCCCAAGTTGGAACAAGACGAGAGCAGAAGCAAGTTGGACAAAAGAGACGACATTCAAAGCGAAATGAAATGCAACGGTAAGAGCGCAGCAGCACCGTTTACCCCAGAAACAGGTCGTGGAGGCTGGAGGCTGGGGGCTGGGAGCTGGGGGCTGGAGGTGTTTTCCTTTCTTAGAAATGGAAGTTGAGATGAGGTGTTATAGGCTGCAAAAGCCCAAATGTAGCCAACAAATATAGACCAGGGATGGACTAAAAGTAAAGCAATTAACAGACACATAATAATAATAATAATAATGATAATAATAATAATGATAATAATAATGATGATGGTGATATTAATAATAATAATAGAATAATAATGCTCGACAGTCTGACTCTTTGTCTTAGCTCCAGCTTCCTTTATTAGTCTAATAGATGTGAAAACAGATGTAAGCCTGGTGATGTTCCCCTCGCGCGGGGCCTCCCTAGTGGGTCAATTAGAGAGATTATTGTTCTTCCTGGAGGGGGGATCATGGTGCACTGAAAAACAGCTACAAATAGAGATGGATTGACATATTGATTTCTCGTTTTCTGAAGGAAAAAAAAAACTTCAGGTGACAAATAGGCTGCACACAAATGTCTTTTATTGCTCTGGCTCTGTGCTCATCTACTACACGTGTCTGTGTGCATCACTTTGTGTCTGAGCAAGTTGGTGAAAGTTTGACTGGAAGCATGGAGACTGAGCTTCCGTGTGGTTGTTATTGTTTAGCAGTTTTTTGTTGTTGTTGTTGTTTTTTTTTTTTATCGGATTACTATTGGAAATAAGACTAAATAAAACAAATTGGACAGTAAGAGAAATAGTTTCCAAAGCAGCCCACAGGCCCAGTGCTTCATGTTTAACTACATCCGCCTTGTTCTGTGTTTAGGGACTAAAGAAGAAGGCGACCGGGAAATCTCCAGTAGCAGAGACAGTCCACCGGTGCGCACGAAAAAACCTCGCAAAGCACGGACAGCCTTTACCGACCACCAGCTGAACCAGCTGGAGAGGAGCTTTGAGCGACAAAAATACCTCAGTGTGCAGGACCGCATGGACCTGGCCGCGGCTCTCAACCTGACAGACACACAAGTCAAGACCTGGTACCAGAACAGACGGTAGGCAACACACAGACACAACAAACACACACAGGACAAAATTACGCACGGTGCAACAACAGAACCTGTGTTTGGTTCTGGAAAAAGCTCTTCATCAGAGCAGGAGGCTGTTCAGACCAGCCGAGCTATATTTAATCATTGAAATAATATTTAAATATATGTTCAATAATAGACATTTTTAATGTCACATTCATCTGGAATTTTATTTTAATAAAGTTGTTGGATTATTTTTCCAGTCTTCCAATTTTACATTTGACGTATTTGACAACAGGCCTTTATTTTGGCAACACTTCTAGTCACCATTTAACCTACAGAAACCCAGTGGGTAATTACATAGAGGAAATGCAGGGAAAACTTCTATTTAGATTTTTAACAAATGGTCCAATGATTCTCAGCTTGAGAAAAAAAAAATCTTCATTTTATTCATGATAAATGTTTAGGCTGCACCTGTGAGGCTGACATTATAACACATTCATAATAAAGTCCTGCCATGTCATGTCAAGATGTATTTTGCAGAAAAAAGACCCATAAATATTCTGAAAATGTCCATTTCTGTTTGTAGTTTTTTGTTTGCACGTTGCATGTATCTGTTGGTTGAAAGCTTCATTAAGACGCATTGTTTACGCTCTGTTTAAGCAGTTAGTTAATGCAGATGCAGATATTTCATTTTTGAAATTACCTTTTTTTTCTTGGCAGTTTATGTTGTTCTTTAAAAAAAAAAAAGAGACCTTTTCCTCTGCAAACCTTCTTTTAATTTCCTGTAACTTTTACATTTCACCCACTGCTCTTCAAAATAAAAGTTTATCTGAAAACCTAATTATAAACGACATCTATCAACGGTTTCGTGCAGGTGTGAGAAAAGGAGGCTCAGTTCGGTTTGTGCTGAGGAGACCTCAGACGTGTGTCTTGATATTTCCTTTTTGCCTAATTAAACCTTAACCATAAACTCTTGCCTGCAATAATTAGGCCTCTGCATAGCAATTAAAGGGGCGTTTGGGGAATTAGTAAGAGAGCGAAGTGATTAAATAATTCATCTGTTGTATTTTGATCTGATTTCCAGGACGAAGTGGAAGAGGCAAACGGCGGTCGGATTGGAGCTCCTGGCTGAAGCAGGAAACTACTCGGCCTTACAGAGAATGTTCCCGTCGCCCTATTTCTACCACCCGAGCCTGCTGGGCACCGTGGACAGCACGACGGCAGCCGCGGCGGCCGCAGCCATGTACAGCAGTATGTACCGGACTCCTTCCGCGCCGCATCCCAGCCTCCAGAGACCTCTTGTCCCGAGGGTGCTCATTCATGGCCTTGGGCCGGGGGGGCAACCGGCGCTAAACCCCCTGTCTAACCCCATGCCCGGCACACCGCATCCGCGATAAAACACGAATTAAGACGAGAAAAGACGATGACCAGAAAACCTGGTTGAACAGGTGATGTGAGTAACTGCATCGGAACCACATTGCAGGACTTTTTCTCCCATCAAAAAGACACATTTAAAGACATTTTACAGAAGTAAAGGAGGTATTTAATATAGGCCCAAATAGCCTAAACCCAGTCCTAAAGACTCTCTGTCCGGGCCGAGACAGACCAGGAGGACTGCTCATGTCTGATTGTTTGTTTGTTTGTCTTTTGTACAAATACACTTACATTAGCAAATAAACTTATAAAGTTTATTAGATGGAGAAGAACGGAATGAATAAAGAAGTAATGATACTAATTGAATTGCAGATGCTTCTATTGAAACTTGAGTCCAAATTTCATTTTTTTTTTTTAGAAATGAAAAGTTCGTGCATCAGGAAGAAGATTCAAAAATCTATAAACTATTTTAACAAAACAATGAATTTATCGATGACATATTATGGATTATAAATTGAGTATTGGATTAGCACATTTGTCCATATAGTGCCATAGCAATTAAATCTTATTTTTTAAATTATAAAAAGATTGTTGACATTTTATTTAGTGAATTTTAATTGAGTAAGAGATTTTTTACAAAAATGTACAGTATATATATATATATATATATATATATATATATATATATATATATATATATATATATATATATATATATATATATATGAGCCTATATTTGACCTATAACACACTTCATCACAGTTCGCCCTTTTTTTTTCAGGCTGACATAATTTTTATGACATAAATGGATCAACGTAAATAATTTGTTATAGGAACATATGGCCTTTAAATTGAAGGACATTTAGTTAGTGATCACCGACTGGAGGTCAGTCTCCACGCCTCTATATTTATGTTTACCAGCACATATACATATGGATGCGCAGCAGCTGATTGGTGGTGGGATGAATGCTTTTGATGAGTCGGGTATACTGGGAATGTGGCCTTGGCTTAGCAGCTGTTCCCTGGGAGCACAGCAGACAATAAGCCTGAATTTCTCAGCGTGAGCGATCAGGCGCAGGATCAGGGGAAGAAGTCTGCAAGACAAAACAAAAAAAAAACTGCTGATAATCTGCTCATTCTTAATAATAACCAGTAGCTGCTAGTGAACTTCAGCGAGTATTGAGGGGAAAGCACACTGTGGTGGTTTTTTTAAGTCTCATTTTAATTTTTGCATCATTTTTACATCATTTGCATTTTTCATCACCTTTTCTTTCAAAAAAAAAAAATCTATTTTTATCTTCATGTTTTTGCGTCAAGCTGAAGTGGGACTTCCTGTGCTCACACGCGTTTTTCTGTCCCTGCCTCTGCACCGTGGTTCCAGGAGCGCAACTGAACAAACACGACCCGGGTCTGAAATGAAGTGTTATCAGAATACTTTGATTTTATTGAGCCTCCAATAAGCGCGCACCCCGGAGAGTCAGCCGAGGAGGCGCTGCGTGTGAATTAGCGCCTCGGGGCTCGTTGGTTGGGGTTTTGCTTTTCTGTTTTCTTATTACAACTGAGCTAAACTGACCTTTGCTGCATGCGGACCTTCGGCAGCCGTGCGCACACATTCAGCTCTACCTGTTACATTTTTACACGGCCATACAGTTCTGCAGGTTTCCCTGCGCGGCTGGTTTTGCTGGATTGTTTCTGGTGTTTTCATTCTGGTCATATTAGAGAGAAAGACGGCCTACGACACTGCTGCACACGCACACGCACAGGCCCGCAGACATGACAGCAGCGTCACTTTGCCAGTGGAGGCTGGAAACGCAGGCTTAAGTTCAGCTGCTTCTTAATACTTTGAACACATGTTAGCGATGCCTGTTTAAGCCGCCTGCGTGTCGCTCCCTGCGTGGACACTTCTCTCAGTCATTCAGTGCTGAACAGCCGCGCCGCTTTCACTTTCTGCAGCCTGCGTTTTGCTCCATGGACGGGAGCCTTTAAGGACATATAGACACATTAAAATGCGTTTTCCCCTCCCATTTAAGCAAATTGCTAAGACAGCGCCAGAATTATTATTGGCTCCGGTGTTCACAGCACAATTATGGCGCGCTCCTGTACACTGTGGCTCAGAGTAATTACACTAAATACAATATCCATTCTCATTAAATCTCGGGGTTTATGGATAACGGACATCAGGGTGCAGAGGAGGCGTTTGGTGAGCCGGCTGGTGGAGGATGAATCGCTCCCGTCTTGGCCTTGTAAGCAATGGGAGATGATTGCGAAAACAGCCCTGGCCTATATCGCCAATGTTGAAAAATATTAGCCTACCATATTGACCCAACAGCTTCAGCCCATTACAGCAGTATAGTGCCGACGCATGTTGTTCATATGCATGACTTCTACAGCATTATTTATTTATTGCACTCTGCGGGTGGGAGGGGAGGGGTGGTGGTGGTGGGGTCGGTGGGGGGTGTCGGCGGTTGTGCGGGCTGCTCCAATTCATTAATAATCGCCTAAGCCATACAGCAGCACTGAATTAATAGGCTGCTACCATCTCATGCTACCTGCTAATTTTGGGCGTTGCTCCACCGTCGGCTTATTGTATGATTTTTTTTTTTTCCAGAAAATCCGCGAATTTACAGCAACAAACAAAGCAGCTGAAATCTCGTCACTTTAAACTGGGCCACAGTGAGACTGAGTGAGACTGGCACCATGAGCTGTCTGGCATGATTTGCATTCGTTATGGATTCAGTCAA
The DNA here is from genome assembly GCF_046630095.1 of Trachinotus anak. Classification (NCBI taxonomy): domain Eukaryota; kingdom Metazoa; phylum Chordata; class Actinopteri; order Carangiformes; family Carangidae; genus Trachinotus; species Trachinotus anak. The sequence goes on along the minus strand of NW_027273861.1, from coordinate 6,975,920 downwards.
AAGCGGCATCATGGATGTAAAATTATTATTATTATTATTATTATTATTATTATTATTATTATGCTTTTTAATTCATTTTGATATGGTTTTTCTGATACGCAAAAAAAAAACCCAAAAACTTTCAAGATGTTTTTGACATAAAATATTAAGGCGATTTATTAGATATGACATTTTCTCATTATTATTGTTTTGGCTGGAACTATCTGTGAATACGCTGCTGAGGCCACACGGAGTTCTGGTGAAGATGAGCAATACTTGAGAAAACACAATCACTGGTGGAAAAAAAAAGTGCAGCAGACTTGAATAAAGAGGATTAGGCCTTTCTTTTACGTGGCGCATATTATCCAGAACAGATGGGCTTTAGAGAGTCGTTTTCTTCTTCTTGCCTCAAGGAACCTTGTTGGGCACTTTAATTGCCACTTTTTCCAACTGATGTAATGGTGGGATATCTTTTTCATTACAATAATGAGGTAACACTTGCTCTCCTTGGCCTCTCATTATCACATCTCCTACATCACTCACTAAACACAAATTTAACCCCACCCCCACCCCCCAAAAATCTTCGCGCTAACTTCTCCTATACATCTTGTGCACTATTATCAACAGCTGCTGTCGACCGTTCCCATGCCTGGCGGTGTGTCGATGCGCGTTGCAGCAGCGGTCCTTTTCATGAGGAGCCTGCAGGAGAATTTAAAGCTCTGCATAATTAGGGTTTGACCAGCGGCGTCTATTAGCACAGATCACATTTTAAAATTGTACATTATGGCTCCTGCTGGAAGTACACATCAGATGGATGCGTTGGGGTGAGGCGGGCGCTGTGCTGCTTTTGCCACCAAAATACATGCATGCATCAAGTTAGTGCGGGCTGATCTTCGTCCAAAACACATGAAAGACTACCTGAGAGAAACTAGAATGAGACGGCCAGCCTTGGTATGTCCTCAGTGGGCACTTCTTTAGCAGTTTTTCCAATCATCAGCACCCTGCTTCCAGTTTTCCCATTTTCAAACCCTAGATATACAGACAATGTTATAACCTCTGTCTGCAAGATGAAGCAAAGAGCTGCAGTCTGCACATAGTTGGAAATAAATACACTATAGTGTGTTTGAGTGTCAGTCGAACAGCATGGATGTCTTCAGGTGCAACCTCTTGAAAATAATTTATTCTAGCATTTAGCCTCTTTTGGTATTAATGTAGATGTTAAAAAATTTATGTGTGAGGAAATATTACACTGGCTCACAGAGGCATTATGGGTCATAAGAAGATTTTTTTTTTTTTGATTTAGCCTACTTGAACATATTAAATATTTAACTGTTTAAGTTAAGTTATTGAAATGAAACTTGTAAGGGCTCATTACAAATAAATTCCTTATAATTCTGACAGTTTCTAAGCAGATATTGTGATAAATTAGCCCAAAAATTATTTACTTTGAGATATCTTATTTGTCCACATTACATGTCAAATTGACTTAAATTTAATTTTCCATTTATTGTATCATTAATATCACCATTATATTCTAGTCTGATATTAGAAATCTTAAACAGTTATCAAGATATATAACAGTGTTTTTTAAGATACTAAATATGCACAGAGGATATTATTCTGAGCAGCGGAAAGATAAATATACATAAAAATGATTATCAAAGACTGAGTTGCCATTCTCTCTGACCTGACAATATGTTACCTCTAGTCCCTCTAACTTAGTAGTTAGACTAACATATTAGTGGTAGAAAGTATTTGCAATTAAAAAAAACATGCCTTGTAGCTTCCTCTAACTAAAAATGCTCCTAAAGTTTGGCAGTGAGTAACCAGTGAACAGACTTGCTGAGGTGGAGGCTGTAAGCCATCCACTCATCATCTCATAAACACCCACCTCACGGCTGAGCCGAGACTAGCACGGACAACTGCAACAGTCCCGCTGAATGATGCCGTAGAGCTACGACATATCATAGTTTAAATGGCCTCATCATTTCAGCAAATCCAGCCAGTTTCCCTCTCTCTTTTTGTCAAGTGACAGGACAGCTGATGGCAGAGAAGCTCCGCTACCTTTCAAGTTTCAGCCAGGCGCCGTCACATGCGACCGCACAACCAAGAAGAAAAAAGTCTGTCAGCAGTGATGTCAAAAGCTTCAATTTTTACAGAGCAATTAGGGGTTTCATCACAGCGGAGTGATGTCAGGATTCATTATGGCTCAGCAACAGCTAATTGCTTCAAGGTTAAAGTAACAGATCTGACGGCATTATATTTTAAGTGACAGACTCAAATTCTGGTGGTGTTTCACAGAGCACAGCGCTGACATTAAGGGAGTGTGCTCGGGAGGATGGGGGCTGAGAAGCAATTGAAATTACTGCACATTAGGATTGTGATTGGTTGGAGTAGCAGTAACTCTCTAAGGAACAGGGACTGGTGTTAGGGTCTACCTACGCAAGGGGAATCAAAGGACAATGTAGCGTGCACTTTGCAAACATCCTTTCAAGTATTCCATCCTTGGATTGTTTCTTGGCCATCATGGTTGTAAAACTAATGGAAAATCTGATTTCTGTTTGCAGTTTGCACCTGTCTAAACTACTCACTGCCTTATCCTGCTTCTCGTGTAACCGAAAGCTGTGTACACAACCTACAGTACTAACCGTCTTTGCTTGTGACCCCTTAATATGAGGCCATATCTGCTTGCAAACGTTTGTTACAGGTTGCATGTCTATAAGTTGGGAGCCGTTTTATGAAAGACATCTCCTCAATTTCTCAAAGGCCTAAAAAGCCACACTCCAGTATTTCACAAGAGAGAAGCTCAAAAAATCAAACAAATTTAGATATTTCTTATTTCCTGTTTGGCCAATCATCTCTAGATTAATCTCAAAACCATTTGCAGGCGACCTAAACCACCGGTTGGGAACATATGGTGTGCAGCACATCTGTGTGCACCCATAATAACCGATATTTTGGCCAGTTGGAGACAGGGGAAACAAGTTGTGAACACTGACACATTAGCTGTTGATGTGGCTAACAAATTAGCAAACAGTTGTCTATTTAAATATCCAGTAGACATGTAGCACATTAGCATTCCTTCAGTCTGGTCTTTATATGGTCATCTAGCAAGTGTTGTGAAAGATTCATTCTCATTTTCTCTGTCCTCTAAGGGAAATAAATGCCTGCTAAATGCTCAACTAGATCCACCAGTTAGCAACTAACTTTGTCTGGTCATTGGTCATTTGGTGCTGGGCAGCTACCATGTGTTTTTTGAGCTTTTTGGGGCTCATCAGTGGGGCCAGCCCTGTAATTGCGAATGCCTGTGAGTGACTGACTGAGTGATCATAATTGAGTGATTATGGTTCCATCATTGGTCAGCCAAATCCCACATGACTAAGTTTCGCCATCGGCCTATACTCTTTCAAAATGAATTGGCACAAACTGTTTCTGCAGTGCAATTGTAGCTAGACTTTTTGGCTGGACCGTGACAGCAGAGCAGGGCCTTTATTTACAAACTCACCACTTCCTGTAACAATTTCAGATTAAAAGACCTCTGGCATTTTTAGTGCACAGAAACCCTTTATTTCATAACAAGGCTTTTATTGCTGTGCTGTTATCCCGCAGTAAGCGTATTGTCTCGTTTCCGGTCGCTCGTGTTTCTGTTGTTGACATGCTATTCAGATCTGCTAGTTTCTTCAGTTTAGCAGTTCCCAATGGCTCTCCCTCCCTGCCACTCTCTCTTGGGTGGTGTGTCTCATGTTTAGTTATTATTCAGCTTCCTATTGTTATCAGAGCACATATAATAAACACTGTTTATTTTCCATAATGGAGATGAGGCTCAGTCAATTGGAAGTGTGATTCTGTTTCCCTGCAGTTTCCGAGTAGCTGGGACTTCAGGGCACCTGAGTGACTGCCCGAAAGCCTGTAACAAGGGTTGTGGCCTCAAGCCCATGTTTTACACCCATACATGGTCCTACCATGTACTAGGTTTATACCTAGTCTTGTCCACTGAATACAGCTGTCTGCTGTGGCTGAAAACATTACTGTTAGAGCCGTGAGGTTGAACCAAAACAGTAAAATTACAGGCCAAATAACCGAAACAATGAGCTTAAAGTTGCTGTAGTATACTGTTGAGCTGAGTGCAACTGCAGTAATTTTATGTAGCTTTGCCACAACCCTTTTCACATATACCGTAAGTTGTTTTATCTGAGCCATGGTTAATGTAGAATATTGATTAAAGCAGCTTTAAGGCAAAGGCAAGAGAGAGCTCAAGCTTTAGTCTGGGCTAAACAAGCACCCTTGTATTTAGACCTTTTTTTTATAACTTAATGACCCAATTTAAGGGAGCAATCGAATGTATTTGAGAAAAATGAATTATAGATTGGGGCGTCCATGCCAGAGAGCTGCTGGAGTCATTTCTTTTCAAATGAGCAGTTGTTTACCCTTGGCTTTTTTCTCCTTTTAAAGTAGAATACCTGATCCTTTGAACTGATTGTTTGTTTAACTGCTGCTGGGAATCAAGAATCCCCGAGGTCTGAGTAAGTGTTGATCTAAGGTTGGATTTGAAATAGCCTAATGAGGAACTCTTTGGATAATTAGTGATAGCTGGAATGCTTGTGGATAATTTGAGTGCTTTGCCACCCTGTACGAGCAAGACGATGGGGAGGAGGGTGGATGATGAAAGAACAGAAAGATCAGGGTTAATGAAAATTAGCATGTCAAGTTAGTCCTTACCTCTGTGTTTTTTCTTTTCTTTTTTTATCTTTTGTTCTTCCTAAGATGCGTTATTGTTGATGTAATGGAACAATTAGCGGTGTGGTTCATTGCAGGGATAAGGTGCTGGTGGGGAAGACGGCTGCCGCTGCTGCTGATGCTGCTGCTGCTGCTGGAACTGCAACTAACGCTGCGGTAATTAGAGTCGGGGAGGTGTCTACTGGTGAGGTCCAGCAGGAAATGAGGAGGTGGCAGGGAGCCTATGGGGAGAAAAAGGCTGTCCCCTTCTGTGCCCACTCGGTAGTCAGTGGGAGACCACAAACAAGAGCTGTGCCCAGTTCAGACAATCATACAAGTTTGGACTGGTCTGGACTAAACCACTAGCAACTCTGCTTTTGATAGTTTTCACGGCTGATCCGTCATGTATGTGTGTAATTGTGTGTGACACGTAGCCATGACGGGTGTTAGTTAAGATTTTATCTTCTATAAGGCAGGAGTTGTCATTTGTTGTCATTATTTAAGAAAACAACACTTCTATTAAAGGCTAATAAGTGTTATATATGTAATAAAGCTAAAATTACACAGCGATTGCTCCAGAGACAGTGATCTGTTATATGATATTGTTAGAGAACACTGTGTATATAACAATCAACTAAATGTTGAGATGATAAATAATATATACAGAAGCAGCAGAAGAAATCTTGTCTAAACAGGAGCAGCGCCGGATTTGATTTTACAATATAGCAAAGTGAGGGTGACATTAACCTCATTTCCATCACATTGTTTGTTTTTGTTTTGAATCACAAGAATAAGCAGTGAGCACTTGCTGGAGGTTGTGTTATGGCACAGTTAATTACATTTTTAAATTAAGGCTGTCTCCAGATCAACTTGGTGAAGAGTGACATTGAGAGCAACACTGGGTGTGAAGAGAAGGACTGATAGAAGTTTACAAGTACCTGCGACGTGCAAGCACAGGCCTGCCGAGTGGTGAAATGTGATTAGGAGCTGGTGCTAAGCACTGTCTGGCCTTCTCACCACTTTACTGCTGTGGGCTTCAGGCCAGAATGCAAGTTGTTGATTGGCGCTGCAGTTCTAGATATTTCACAGCCGTCATCTCCTTCAAGAATTGGAATAACTATTTCTAACACATGCATACGCAGACATATGTCTGCTTCTCATACGCATGAAGTGGTGAGAAACTTTAACATATGCGTGTGCATAAACAGTTAGATTTGCTAAAAGTGTTGCTAAATGGATAAGGAAGGATCAGATTGCCAAGGGAGTCAGAGTGGTACATTGAAACAATAGCTGTGTGTTTCACTGGCAGTTGGAAATAAACAGAGCTTTTCCAGGGACAAAACTGGTCTTTCTCTGCATTAACTATGGGTATGGGCTTTTTATAAGGTTATTTTCCCCATAGCCACACAAAGCAGCTACCCCCCTAGTTGAAGCAATTTGCTGTTCACAATGCCTCAGCTTAACCAGCTAGGTCAGGTCAAGTTGACTCAGACAATAGGGACTTTAGTGTCTCACCCACAGCACAGAGTGTCGCAGAAACAAAGCAGCTCGCTGCCAGTGAAGCAAACATTTCATAAAGTCGTGGCCCCAGTCTATAAATGTCCAGTCTAATCTGCCATTTCTCATCAAGCAGACCTTTTATCCATTTTTTGGACTTTTCTTAAAAACAAAAAATCAATATTTGGCCATGAATTGTGCCAGATTCCTTGATAATTTTGATGCACATTACCACAGATAATTATTCTTACATATGTAAACAAAACATCAGATCTGACTGTTGTTCAAATGTTTAAGGACAATAAGGGTACAATGAAATATAAGGCTGCATGATAATTTCATATAATTGTTTATCAGCGTTCATTGAAATTATACCATATATATGATTATATTAATTATTAAATTAGGGGCTCTAGGCAATGTGTAATTAAAAATGAACAAAAAGAGTTATTTATGATTTAAATGTATGAAACATTTTTGTCTGCGGGAAAAATATTGTTTAGTGAATTTAATAATTCTGCTTTCAACCTGCTCGTCCAATCCTATAATCAACATAAATGCAAAGAGGATTAGAGCTGAAGTGATCAGCTGATAATTGATCAGTTGATTTAAGAAAAAATAATCAGGAGCAATTAGATTTTCTCAAATGTGAATCATTTCTGTTTTCTCTGTTTGGGTTTTGGACTGTTTTTGCTGGTTTGACAAAACAAGACACATGAAGACGCATCACCTTGGACTGTGATGGGCATTTTTATCTATTTTCTGACATTCAGTTAATTGAGAAATTATTTGGCAAATTATTCAATAAAGAAAATAATCATTAGTTTCTACCCTAAAGAGGATAAATGTCACGACTTGCCTAAACCTCCACAGACAGAAATTGAGTCTTTATTGAATGACCTTTAGGTTTTTTCAGCACGTACAGACAATGTAACATTATTAGAGGTTGCCACTCGCTGTCAGTTTTCCACTCCTCTGAAATGACCAGGGGAGAGGTCCAATTATAAGAGAACATATGTGTGATAATAGGGAGATAATTGCAGGGTTTTCACAATACCCATTTTAAGACCCAGCAGCTAAGTCTCCGCTCAGCTGCTTTATGAAAAATACATTCAAGCCCAGGTATATATGAAATATAAACTAAAAGCACTGAAGTATTTCTATGATGCCTGAATGCAGACATTCAAAGAGAATTCCTCAAATGTATCACAATCTGAGGCTGTATACGTTGTCCATACTTTATGGATGTGCACATCAACACCTATGGGAATTCATATACAAAGGTCTCCAAGCAGCATACACAATGGCTGCATATAGCGGGAGATGAACATCTGATTTGTCACATTTGAAACGCTAATGTTTAAACCAGAAGGAAGAGCACACAGTAATGTGTTCATTCATCTGCATAAACACCACCTGTCCCGGCACAGACAACTCCTCAAGCAGCGAAAGTTTAGTGGCAGCCTGTGTGGAAGCCAATCAGTGGGGGCCCAGCTGTGGTTTCACGAACCCGTAGCGTTTTCAAGTGTCAGAAAGCGCTCTGAGTACTGTTGGTGGTGCTAGAGAGAGAATACTTTCATTTCATGTCATCTGCCAGCGAGACGAATAGGCGACACGATAACAAAAAGAAAACAGGGTGTGCTATCACGATTGACATCCAAAGGTAATTTATGCTGGCCCTTTATTTACTCACGCGGCTTCCATATACACACTGAGAGTCGTTCTTGAAGGCTAATTTGGAGCATATTTGGCATATTGCAGGCCCTCTCTCCTTAAGAATTTCCATCATTTGTCTCAGGCATGAGCAATGTGTTATCAAAATCCAGAGCAGCATTGATCACCTTGCCTTTTTTTATTGTTATCATCCCTGGAACAGCTCCTTAGTGCCAAAGCTTTTGTTTGTTTTTCCTGTTGTTTTTTTCTACACTGATACTAGAACAATACTGTCAGTTTCTGTCTTGACTCCTTTCCAAAAGTGGAATATGGCATGTTCCTCAAATCATATCTGTAATGAAAAGGAAAGCTTGCCTCACATGACACCTCTTCAGCTGCATGGGAGGGACAAAGCTTGTAGTTTGTTTTGATGGTTAAAGAGGGGATGGCATCTGGCATCGTAATTATTTGAATAAATTACCGTGGAGCACTGATAAATGAAACCGAAGTGCTGTCAGATCTTGATCAGGTTCTGTTTAAATGCACAGTTCTTTTAGAAATGCGACCACAATTCTCAGAAGCCTGTTTTTTTTGTGTTTTTTTTTAATTATACGTCATCTGCTCCTTTTGAATACAGTCATTTTTTCTTATTTGATAAATGCAGTTCAGTTATTTACTGCATTTTTATAGAATTTGGCAACTAGAAATCTTGTTTTTTTTCTTCTTAAGGTTAGGTTTCCTCACAATTGCACTTTAGGTAATGGTCACTTCTTCCAAGTAGTCCACTTTCAAGGGAAGCTTTTAAAGGCAGAATTGTGGTTAAGTCGACCACCAAAATCATACGATTGATCCACAAGGAAGAAAGGGCCAATTAGAGATCATTTGGCAAAATAGCTTTTGATTGCTTTCACTCTCGTATTATTTGGTCTTTTATTGACTTCTGCTGAGAGCAAAGGTGGATTCTCTGACAGCCAGGAGAGGGGCCGCCGCCATGCTGCTCTTTCATCTAGCATTGTGAGAGCACAAGTGCCTGTGTGTCCGCCAACCACTTTAATCAACTTAATGCAACTGACACTGGCTGTTGTTATGAGCCTCTGTTCCGATTCAAAGAGGCCCACACGTGGACAATACCGTGGAAGCTTTTCCGCAGACCTCTGTGGCCAACAAGTGCTGTGTGGGTTAGAGAGGGAGGCACAGATAAGATGGGGGTCATGGGACATGCAGACAACACTCAGACAACCTGTCTGCAAGGGCATGCTGGTTCCTCTCTCCCATCCTTCCATATCCACATCTTTACAAGGGCTACACAGCACATCTGATATGAAATATGGGTGATGGACCTTTGTTTAGTTCAAAGGTTCATACCTCTTTATTCCTAAGTCCCTTTGTGGATCCTTGGGCCTTGAAATATGTATAACTGTCCTTTTCATTCCAGCCATCTGAGGGGAAATCAAAGCCAGAAGATTCTGTGAGAATCAGTTTGAAATGGAGTGTCCATATGGTGTCATCATTTCTTAACCTGCTACCTTACACAGAGCCCTTCATGACCTCCAACACCGCTGATCACAAAGATATTCTCAAAATACATAATCATGTGTTTCAGATTGGGAGCTGATCTGGTAAAGCTATCTTATTTCTCTTGACATCCTGGTTTTAGATTATTGTGAAGCACTCTCACAAGCTGAATCATCTATGGTATTAATTTTAATGTGATATATATCATTTGTTGTTTATATATTTTTTGTAATCTTCTTTTCAGATGGGCACAAGCTTGATTCCCAAATATACAGATTAAATTTATACATTATAATCTTTAAGAACGTGATAACAAACGACAACTGATATTTATCAGCTGTCAACAAACTAAAGAAACTTGACATGAATGGGTCAAGTAAACTGACTGCACATGTACTGACCTCTGTTGCAAGGCAAAAGAGTTAAATGAATGACTTGAACCATGCATATCACATTTTCTGCCCTTAACCAACATAACCCTCAATAATTTAATGTTGCTTTTCAAGTTAGAAAAACCTACATTTCATATATTAAATCCTAATTTAAACATGTCGCCAAAACAAACAGTTTCTAGTTTATCATTTATCAGAAATGAATGTCAAATTGTTCATTAGGTGAGCTACAGCAGTAACAAAAACTCTTACGGTACTTTCAGTCAATGAATGGTTGCCACCAGCACCTCCATGATTTCCAATGGCAACACGGTGGGAGCTATGCTAACTTCATCATGTTGGCTATATAGTGAGATTAGAGGAGGTAGATAGCATGAGCCATTAATGGTGGTGGTTGTTAGGATGGGATGTATCTGGTAGCTGTGGTGGAGATATAGCATCCTACTACCACCCATTCAAAATACAGATCATTGACATTGCCCAGCAACAGTGGTAACCACACACAGTTAAGATAGCTAGCCAGTGTTAACAAAGCAATATCTCTCATACCTGAGTTCTAGGACTTATGAATACCACCAGACATACAATTCATACTTTTTTAAAATAAATTTTAGCTTTTTCAAAATAAGCCAGCTTGGCAGGCTATGTTACTCATCTCACAAACGCATTCAGCAACATCACTAGCTTTTGTGACCAAAGTGAAACTGAGGCACAGACAACTAAATCTTTTTGACTCCTAATTGATTCCTAATTTGTCTTTGGTGCTTAAATTTTTTACTTTCATAGAAACATTACTGCTGCTGAATCTAACTATTAGGCTATTCCAATCACTGAGATAGCAAACTGGACTAAGACTGTGTATTTACATAGAGACAACCAGCTTGATTGCTGTCAAAACCCTGATTAAGGCAAAAGCTTAACTACCTTGTTCACATGGATCACAGTAACTTGCCATGATTGGTTTGACAGACAATTTAACACAATTTAATTCTGGAAGGATGTGTGGTGCTACAGGCTAACAGGAATAAGAGGAAACTGGTGGGATTATGGTGGTGTTTGCATTGTTAAATTCTAACCTCAACCTTCACATAAATTCTGTAAGATGAGGTGTGAAGAAACACTTTTTGTTCAAACACTGAATCTGTGTAAAACCCAGAAGGAAATCAATAAAGGTGTATTCATGACAAGAGCAATTAGAAAGATTGATAAGTGATCCAGCCCTGTTAACAGGTAAAGAGAAAACCTTAATGTCCATATGATAAAGTGATTAAGGTTTAAAAATTTGCATCACTTAATAAAATGATTAGAATCCATGCAAAACTGTGTCTCTGGAAAGGAAATGCATGACAGAAAATGGGAATTGTCCGATAATACCTGAACCTATTGTCTGCTGTATGTAGGAAATTTAATTGAGTAGTGCAGAAGCCTTACAAAAGGACAGAGAGAGACACACAGCCCTTCAAGGCATGACATTGTTTTTGACTTGGCAAAGTGCTGAGCTCAACAGCAGACCACTAACAAGGAGACAATCACCCCTGAAGGAAGGATGCATACAGAGAATGGCAGGAGGACTCTTCTTTAAAGGGAAAGTGGTAAGCACTCACTGTCTGATACTCCTGTGGTTAGCTCCTCACTCGTAACAAAGGTCTAGTGGACGGTGATTTTCATACTCTGTTTCTCCTGCTTTATTTTATATTTGCACTGTGCATCGACGCCAACATTAAGATTTCTCTTGAATATCAATAATTTAGCTTTTGCTTGGAGTTCATTTTCAAAGCTCTCAGTCAGATGAAGAAAAACTGTATCAACTTGCTTTTATCTAACATTGAGAACAAACCAATCTAAGGCATTGATGTTATTTCTCTGCTTTGTTGTCTGAATTGGAGTGTTGATCCCCGAGACACAGTAGAGGTTTTGTTTTTATCTTTGGATTAAGGAAGCATAGGTCTTTTTTAGATTGGGGGGTGCTCTCACAGGGGTCAAATAACAGATTAATAGGTCCAGTAATGAGCTCCCTGGAGTTTCCAAGTCTCTCTGACTTCCCCAACCTCCATTATGTCCTTTTATGATGGATGGTGGCAAACATCATTCACACATCTCAAAGAAAAATAACTAGGATGCCATTTGTGTGAAGGAGAAACATCATATGTAGTGATATATTGTTCTGGTATGATGTTCTCTTTTGTATCTTTGTTTGTCACCCATGCTTAAACTGTCACTGCTGTCTGCTTTTGTTTGGTCTCCTCACAGCAACAGGAACGTTAACACGCCACTCTGGGTGTCTTGAAGGTGCTGAAAGGAACTTGGGTTTTAGATCTGTTGGATTCTGCTACTTTGATCCAATCACACCCTTGATGCTCAGACCACACACTGGAAAATATGAATGACAAGACACCAAAGCTGTCCATTCTGTCTTCACAACAAGCCACTAACTGCTATATCAGCCCAAATCACATTTCAGGCAGTACACTGATGAGGAGATTCCAGATTTCTTACTTTTAGATCTGACTTATGATTCTCTGAAATTAACATTTAAAATTTTTTGGAAATCACGGTAACATATATGTGTGAGTACAAGGATGTTCTGTCATCAATCAGACGGTGAAAAGTTGTGTTCCATGTATTCTGGGACTTCCACGTTAAAAAGTGAGACATAGCAATCTCCCCCGGTAGTACTACAGTAAAAGAAGCTTCTTTTTTTTGTCCTGTCTGTGTTCGTCATTAGCACGAGGCTGAGTTGAAATCTCGAACTAATGACTCTCATAATTAGTTTTTGTTTTTCATGAGCTCTCTGTGACACCAGAGAACATAAAGTAAGTCGCAGTTAACTGCAGCAGGGCCTGCTGTCCGTCACTGGAATTTGATTGCCTCGTGTGGATCTATGTCAGGGTAATGATGCAGAATGACAGTCACCAGAACTGTGCCGTGAATGACTGACTTTATCCACCTCATTAGAATAGCTGTGGATTTGGCCTGAGTTTTTCAAAAGGTTGAACAACAAGTTCATGTCTGCGACAGGACATGACAGGACTTTGTTCTCCATGAAAGTTGGACTCATTCCTACATACTCTGCTCATGGCTACGCCATCTTGCTACATAGGGGTTCACTACTTCCTGCATTGGCACTGAACATTGGACATAAATTGTGAGGTGTGGAAGCATCCAAAATACAGATGTAATATGTGGGATACATATGGGGGTAGTGCCCTGTCCCCCTCCATATAATATTGGAGAGGGGGGGGCAATTAAAAATTGGGCCATTATCAGATTAATAAATTTGGATCAAATTAGCAGCTATATTTTTACATAAAAATTAATCAGGAAATGTTACTTTTGTGCCCTGGTATGCAGAGACATCGTTCATTAAGACCTCTGTAAGGTGGAAACGTTGCAGGAAAACCAGATTTTCACACCTACCCACTCAATCCCAATTTATGGTCAGCCTGCTCTCATTGCAAAATCTTTGATGAGCAGCGGGGAATGTTTAAAATCCTTAACAGTGTTGGCCTTGTCATCTCATGGCTGATTAATAAGTGTAGGGAGCAGAGCATAATCAGCTGCCAGAGCGGCTCCCCTGGTCAGATATCTCTGTCCACCATCATTAACTGACCTTACACGTGTAGAGAATAACCACAGGGGGAGGACAGACAGTACAGCAGTCACAGGAGACAGATCTCAGGAGGTGATTACTTTATGCTACACCATGGAGCGATGCTAATGACCTCTGTGCTCTTGCATTAATGGCCTTTGCTGTCACATTATCATGTGGCAGAGGTGTATGAAGAGGTCCTCACCTCGTGAAGACAGTTTAATCAGAAAGGGCTCCACTAATGCTCAGAATACGGTTTGATGTTTAGGATGTGCAGCAATGTGCAACTTTGATGGTGGCATTGGATGAAAAACTTAAATTACCACCTGCAACAGAGTCAGGAGGTGTTTGTGTGTGATATTCTTAGGACCGCAGACTACATTACAACTTTTACAACAGCATATTGTTCCTTTATCTTAGCTATGATATGCCTGAAATAAGCAGATTTACCTCACACTAAATTTATTACTTGGGAAATATGCTAATTTACTTTCTTTCCAAGAGTCAGATGAAAGATCGATGTCAACCTCAATCTGTGTGTACAGAGCTGGAGTCAGGGTGTGGTCTAGCCTAGCTCTAGCTTCGGTTTTAGCCTAGCTTAGCACGAAGAATGAAGCTGAAACAAAAAGTCTGGCTTAGTCAACATGTTGAATCTCGATTGTTTACCCTGCACATGTTGAGGTCTGAGGGTAAGTGACATGATAAAACTATTTCATAGTGCAGTGACTGCGTGCAGCTTGTCATCATAGTGAAGTTGCCATGTTTGGTATTATTGCGCCTGTGATCACTGACGGACACTCACTACAACCTACGATGGTCACTAGTGGTAGTTTAGCAACATGAGCTTCAGCTGGAAATTCATAAGAGAAATTAATCAAGAAAAAACTCTACATTACCATGTAGCTGTGCCTGAAATCACAATTTGTCACGTTTACTGTTGTTTTCGTGTAAGTGTCAAACAGAGCCTCAGTCAGCGCCATCTGTGTAAGTGCGCAATTTTATTTTTGCCAGGCTTGCTAGCTGTTTCCAGCTGCTTTCAGTCTTTATGTAAAGCTAGGCTACACATGCCCAGCTACATTTTTAACTCTCAGACATGAGATGGAAATCATTTCTCACACCTCCCCCCTGGAAAGAAAGCAAATAAGCTAACTATTTATTTAGCTAAGCGTTGGGGGAATATGTACAAACTTCAGTTTACAGGTTCCTGGTAAAATAGATTTTTTTTTTCTGATAAAAAAAAAAAGGATTTTACATCAAGAGGAATGTGTGCCATGCAAAAAGAAGTAAGCTCCAGAAATGACAGTATCGTTGCCTCAGTGGAGGAGGAGTGTGTCATTTCAAATTCAGCAACAGCTTCTATTACAGCCTCAATACATCTCATACGGAGAGGCAAAGCTTTATGTATCTTAGGACCCAATTTCAGAGTGAAAAGAGCTGATTGACTTAGGGGCCCAACTTTTTTTTTTCTTTCAGTGAACCTCAGCTCGAGTGAATGCAAATCAAGGCAGGTGTATTAATGGACATCTCTCTCACTGTATGAGACGGGGACTTAACGTCATGCTAAATTGTTTGTCTTGTGCTCTGGGTTGAGCTCTTCATTATATGGCTCTTGGAGGATTACTCCAGGATTTGGACGATTCCTCTGACTCATATTGTGAACAGTGAAAACAACACTGAGGTGCATATTGGAGGGGGAATGAAACCAGGGCACAATATTAAATAGTCACACGTATGCTTATTATCTGTTTTTGTTAATATGTGTTTAAAATTGTGTGTGTGGTAAAGATTTTTAAGAACTCCTAGTGACATTTTGCATCTATATTCAGTTTAACCCCTTTATCTCAATGACAACATAACATTTCTGCTCCTATTCAGCCTCTGTTACACATTATTGTCTCTGTTGTGGCTCACTATTCTTGTGTCAAGTGGGGCCATAACTTGTGTGTTTGTGTTGCCCCACCAATACTGATGTCAACGCGCTTTGTCCCTTCTGTGCAGAACCAGACCCTGAAGGCAAATGTGCTCATTCACAAGGTTGAGCGGACAACACTCTTTTGGGCTCATGTATGCAACGTACACAACAAACATCACTTTACATTTTTGCAGGCCTCTTCCTCAGCTGCTACCTCTTGTTGATGGCGTTGCCAACTTTTGCTTCAAACCTGTGATCTGGAGTATGTTTTGACTTATTTTCTAAAGTAATTCATGTGCTAAAATGGGCTAACAGCTCAATGAATCCTTACTTTTTTTACTTGACCAGCCAAAGAGAGGGCATTGCTCCTCGGTATCCATTTCTCTATAGCAGACAGCAGTGGTTAAATGGCTGCCGTGTGATTCCTGCGTCTTCAGCAGACCCAGGCCTGAAGGAAAAGTGTCGTCTTTGAATTCACTGCAGAGACACAGAGCTCTGGCCCCTTTCTCCTCTCAACTTCCCCCTTGAAGTTTTTTTCTTATAGCTGAAAAGAGAGCAGGATTGTGCTTTAAAAAAAAAAAAAAGTGAGGGGGTTTTTAATCTGGGGAATGAGTGCTTTGCCATGCAGCCCAGCTCTAGAGAGAGTGCCAAGCTGGGCCAGGCAGTGTATTAATATTTAAATTCCAGTCCAGATAATCAATAGAAGGGGGTACTTCTGTGTGCTGTTACCCTCAGATGGGAAACGATAATAGGGAGAAAACCTGCTGATTAGCCTCCTTAGAAGCTCTCTTCTCTGTGTAGTGCTCAATACTTTAGGAGTGATTATAACCTATTGAGGCAGAAAACCTGATCGAATATAACCTCTTTTGAATTCCTTGTTCCCTCAATAGTGTGTCAAAAAGAGCATTCAGTGGTTCATGTTCGTGTTCGTGCCTCTCTAAGTTATTCTCATTTCTTCTTTGCATATGGTGCGCAAGAAAAATTTTCAGGCAGCCTTTATGTCATAACATAATGCTTTAATATGGGTGCCACTGCCATAACAGGCACCAAAAGGGAACTTATATTTTATTCTTCTTTTCAGTGTACATAAAAAAATCCCAGCTTAGTCCTTTTTGTCTTTTGAATGCTTTGAACTCCTTTCAGCCTTTAGGGGGACTTTTTGTGCTGTGGACTGTGGTGTGCATTCACTGTAAAGGCACTCAATACCGCAATAAGACCACAAGCAAAACTGAGTGTCTTAAGCGGGACCACACATCTAAGGCATTTGCATAATTTAAGGAGGGGAAAAAAAAGAAAAGGCAAAAAACCAACCCTCTTCATTTAAGATGAGAATCGAGGCAACGCATACCTCTCTCGACCTATCGGGTTACTGCATGTTTTGGTCAAAATGGTCCAACAACGGCTGAAACACAAAGTCTTAGAATTTAAGCCTTTCAGGGCGAGATTCGTGTTTTTGTGGAGTTAAGGTTTTAGCCACTTTACCATCTTCTCATAACACAGTGTGTCTGAAAATCTGAATGTATAAGAGAGGTCAGGATTTTTTGCCATTGTCCTCACTTAGTTAAAGCGTCAGAGATAAAGAAAGGGGGTGTGAGGGGGAGGAGGGGTGGGGGCGCCAATGCTTTTCCTGAGGATAATATCTCGTTTGAAGGGCCAGCAGAAAGAAAAGCAGAAGGAGTTGAAGTAGTGGTGGTGAGTATCTTGAAAGAGAGCAAGGCCAAAGCTGAACTGCTCAGTTCATTTTCCACCTCACTGGCTGTCGTAATCCATCTTGGCCAGCTGCTAACAAGATTGAGTCTGAAGTTTACCTCCACAATGAGATAATCAGATTAAGATGCACAAAGATCAAATAATGACCCGGCTTTAGGGCAAGTTCAGCAGGCCCTTGATTGCGATGTGTGGTCCTTCAGATATATTAAAGAATTTAAATTGTCCCTCCATAACACGTATGTGTTATTGGAGAAATACGTCTGATTGGACTGGGCTGAGATGCACCACGATGCTTAGTTCATGCTTTATCTAAATCGTAACCAACTTTTCCATCTTTGCTAGGAAGAAAAAAGGCGCAGCGTGTGAAGTAAATAAACACATTCAAAGGTTTTCAAAGTGATATTTGACTGAGAAGTTTTGTATCTTCTACCCAGACTCCTCTTTGCTTGCATACTGCTTTGCTTTAATGGAGTAACGGGATTATTCAGAGAAGCATACAAATGTGATTGTCTCACAGCAGATGGTGCGCACTGCTTCACCTTTGAGAGAAGTTAATTAAGCCCGCCATATTGTGCCTATCCAGGGGAAAAAATGTAGATGAATATTGAGCAATCGAACCCTGTCTCTTTCTCCGTCCTCAGCGCAGGGACAGAGGAGGCCATTGACTCAGAATTATGTACAGAGTTCAATTAATTCACATCCACTTTCCAGCTCTCTCTTCCCACGTTTCCACAGACCTCCTGAAAGTTCGACCCTCGCTAAATGCGCCGCATCACGCCGGCTGCCAAATTCTCAAACAGCCTCTGTTGTGTGATATCAAATGGGTCAGTGGGAGGGATCTTTCTTAATTCCCTTACTCTCTCACCATCAACAAATTACCTTCTTTGACCTTACAAAACACTTAGTTTTCACGCTTCTGTCCTTCTACTTATATTTTTGGCGATGGTTAGAAATGAACAAAAACTTAAACTTGTTATGGAGTGTTTTCTTGTGCGAAGTTTGTCAGAATTGACCCATCAGACGCTGGCTGGCTAAAGTGGCTGGTGTGTATTCCACAAAACATCAAAGACCTGTGAGGTAGAGTTTAAAAAAAAAAGAAAAGACCAAAAAAACAGGGAACTGCGGATTATTAAACCAAGTGAAGTCAGAATAACAAAATAGTGTTCAAAGTGCCCAACATGGAGGGGGAAACCTGCTGAGTGCAATATAAAAGTAGGGGTTAAGCTTATTGTAAACTCCCTCCGCTACGTTCCAAAGGTAGATGTTACATATGATTAGAGGAACTCTGCTGTGGCAGTCACGGCAAGCTACTTCCGTTCCAGTTGAGCATTGCTAATTTTTTAAACCCTTGACCACATGTGTGGCACTACTGTGTAGCTCCTTTTTTCCTCTCTTTTTGATGTGTTTTCAGGGGGGGTGACTGCAATTTTATGGTAAAATGCCTACTTGAGCCATATCCTCTAATGTTTAGTCATGCTTACTGTTTCCCAAATTATGTGATGAAATAACTTAGATTGGCTGTAATTAAAGGATCCTCGATCAATTGGTGTGATTAAGAGATTGGTTTTTTTTTTTCCATTCATATCCCCAGCCCGGATCAAGTCAAAATAAAGCTAAATAATTATTTTTATTTGTAGATTTAAATTGTCTTATAAGAATCTCAGTTTCCTTCAACTAATGTTAATGAGTTTGTGTTGTGAGTTTTACCAAGACTTTATTTACTAATGTGATTTAAAGAGTAATTTCATCCTCCCAAGGTGCTCACATGATCCAAACCATGTAACATACAAGGCAAATGTATGTATACAAAGCAAAACTGTAGGTAATCACAGGACAGCTACTCTGACTGCTGCTTGAATGACATTATATTTATAATTATATTATATTTCTATTAAAGTGAAGTTGCTGTTGTATCTTCACTTTCAAACCCTGCCTTTACTTGTATGTACTGGCAATTTGCAAGAGAAAGTATATTTTGGGAGAAACGAAATGCCACTTGAATTACTTGTTATCATCAACATAATTAGGAAATGTTTTTAATGACCTTTTAATAAACTTATGTCTTGAGTTTCAGAATGGCTCACAGGTCCTTCTCCCTACAATATCTATTTATAGCAACTAAAGCACAGTGGCATTTTTTTATGTATTTTTCAGGCGCTCCGGAGTTAGTTAAGGTTAGGGGAAGACGAGCTGAAAGTAACTTGAAGCAGAAAACACATTGTTTACTTTATTAACATTTAACAAAAACCACAACTTTTTCCTCAACCTTAAACAAAGAGCTTTTGTTGCCAATCAAGCAAACTTTTTAAAAACATGTTTACATCTTTGAAACTCTGTAATGGCACATTGATTCACCAAGTTACCACATAACCAAACATAGAAAAAGTGCAATCTACCATTATGGTCTGAATATATTGTGGAATAACAAAAAAGAAAAAGAGTGACTTTTTGAACTTTTTCTGCTCCTCACTGCTCCTTAATGGCATCTGTAGTGGCTTCAACCGTCAGCCATGGGGACAGCCACACTGATTTTGAAAGGATTATTTTTCAGACATTGCTATAAACAGTGTTGACTGTTGAGAGTAGGTGGTGGAGATTTTACATTGAGCCTAAATGCATGAAATGACAACAAGTAAGACTAAACTTTTCCTTTGGATCCCATTAGACCACAGCTGTTAGTCTTGAAAATCCTCCACGGCTTAAATTTCTCTTTCTACATTTCTTTTTATTTGTGCCTGTATATTTGCAATGGATACACACAGTTAAAGTATCTCATTCAAATGTATTTACAATATGATGTAAGTCATATTAAACAAATGACTTACAGGTAGCAAGACATGAAAGTGACAAGATGAGCAGCGGGTGACATAGAACAGGAGTAATATCATACATACTATCAGCAGTGACCATATCTGGGAGTGTACCTCTGCTCAGGCTAACGCTCATTAAAAACAGGCATGACGCTGCAGGGTGGAGGGTCATATTACAAGGTTGGGGATTATGCAGCTCCATCACTTTTAAATTGACAACACAAGTTACCCGGATCTATAATTATACTTCTCTTATCTGCTGTTACATTGGCTAATGATGGAAGAAACTTGAAGGCTTGTCTGGGTTCGTTTTAATGAGTCCTCTTCCTTTAAAGACCACAAAATGCCACCAATTTAAGTCTTGCCAATGCTCTGCATTTCAAGTTGAGAAACACCCGTGGAGAAGAAAAAATCATATTGTTGACCGGCAGTGTCAGCAGTTAAGAAGCCAGCATGAGCCTGCTCATTCTCTGTGGCAGAGATCAGATTAGACTTTCAGGAAATAAAAGTTTTCTGGCACGAGATGATCATGGTGTCACTCAAACCTTTAATTAAAATAAAAATAGTCCATCCCACAGAAGCACTGCATGATTTTTAAAAGGAAACACCAGTGATTTAACAATCCAAATGTTCTTACTCATTACTAAGACTCGTATAATTGTATGGCACTCTTATAACATAAAATATATGATGAGTTCCTACCAAAGCCTGAAACCAGAAAGATAATGAAGTACAGAATTTAATCAGAACAGATGAAATATCTGGACTCTGACTGGACTGATATGTTGAATATGTTTGAGAGTGCCAATCAAGACAGGTTTCAGTGGTTTCAGCATTAAAATGTCACTGCAGCTTGATTATCTATAGAGCATGTGTTTGGTTAGACCTCGATATGATGCGTTTTGCTTGTAAGCACAAACTACAGACACCAGCTAAAGTATCTTAATCCTGAGAAATGCTACATTTTAGACATTGGAATGATACAGAAGATACTGTCTGTGTGATACTGGATGTTGAGTTTTCAGTCTTTTTAGAACTTGTTCATTTGATTCATCTTTGTAAAAGTAAAGGTTTCATAGTCAACATCAACATTACCAAGTGATTTAACTGCTGTTTCATCAGCATCCAAAAAGACAACTTTTGGCAACTTGCAGCTCTGCAAGCTTAGTCTAGTTATTGTAGATACATACATCAATAAAAAAACAGCATGTTGTAAGTTATAATGATTACCACTGCAAAGCAATGGCTGCCCAATGCTGACCAAGGTTCCTGCTAAACATGCTTGATTCAGCCTTGGCAGCAATACATTCGTTCATATACATCAAGTTTTGTTTCATATTAAATCTTCCTTTTTCTTCTGCAGTTTGCAGGTAGTAAGGACTAGATTGACTTTAGCATAAAAGACACACCTTAATGCAGAACGCTGCCCTGGTTAAAACCAGGATTAGAAAGTAAGTAAGAATTTTGCAAGTTCAGCATCAAAATTCATTCCTTTACTCACCAAGGGCTGTCTCCAGTGGTGGAAAGCATGCAAATGTTACGTGAGTTAACATTGGCGTTGTTTGATTAAATTTCTATCACTTATTTTCATCCACTGAAATTAGCATGCTAACCAGCTAACCCTTGTCTGGTTGGACTGCCTTATTCCTTTCTGATACCGAGTCACTGC
The DNA here is from genome assembly GCF_046630095.1 of Trachinotus anak. Classification (NCBI taxonomy): domain Eukaryota; kingdom Metazoa; phylum Chordata; class Actinopteri; order Carangiformes; family Carangidae; genus Trachinotus; species Trachinotus anak. The sequence continues at coordinate 6,954,478 of NW_027273861.1, read as the reverse complement.
ACCTCCCAGTCTGCTTTTTAGAAGTAGTGCTACTCAGAGGGCATGCTATAATTGCTTGTCTTGTAATCCAATGATGGCTGAAGCTGTTGGCAAGAGTAGTATAAGTAAACAATAGCCGTAGCAATACATGCAAAGAGCTCTTTTACGCTTCAGTTGAAAGCCCTATGAAATGAAAGTGATATACTTTTGCTGAGTTTCGGCCCGTGTGACCACAAGTGACAATTACGGCATAATGGTAAATGGTAGAACACAGTGTAACATTTCCATTAGTAGTAATTGTAATAACATCAGCAGACTGACTCAGTAATATCAGTAATGCAGCAACATATATCTGAAGTTCACCAAGGTTATCATAACACCATAACATTACAAATGTAACCATAAGCTAGTGGTTATGCCAAACAAAGTAAGGATGTAGATGTAAAACCCCTGAGTGTACTAAATTCAGTTAGAGTGTGTTTTATTGCTGAAAAATTTGAGAAAGAATGTTTATATTCTTTTTATATTGTATGTAGCCTAAAATTTGTAAATTTAATGTAAACAAATCACCTTGAAAACCATTTCAGCTGTGCAATGGTAAATAACGGTAGATAATGGTAATGATAAATCACAGGTGTATAAAATTGTGTCATCTGCATATAGCACCATATATAAGCACCAGTTTATCTAATTCCACCTGACTTCAGTGACCACCAAGAAAGATTTTACTGAGTATAACTAACACTCAAAATAGGAAAAACATTGTATTTTTTCTAATTAATTTGAAGAAACAGTCATGAAGGTGCTTTGAGCAAAGAGTGCAACAAGCAATATAGACAAAGAGAACCGTCTTTTTAAAGGCATTCAGTAAAAATTTACACAGTAAAAGCTTAGTGAAAATACCTGTATGAAATTCACCACCTGGACCCTTCATTTCTGTTTAATTCAAGAGAGCAGTAAAAACTGATTTACTACACGCTGAGAGGCTTCTCTTTAATTATATTCTAACAAATGCAATTTTTTCTCCAATGTATTTTTCTGTTCTGATTTAGGATAGTGATCTTAATTGCTTATTTGGAAACAAATTAGTCATTGCAATGTGGGATTTAGCCCTGCTGCATTTCCTCTCTGAAGTTGCATTGGTATTCAGCTATAACACCTGTTCATCCAGCCAAGGCTCTTCCACAGAAACAAGGTGTATTTGCTCTTCTTCCTCATGCCCATTTGATTTGCTACAGCACCGCATGATGATTGGATACTGAGTGAGAAAAAGGAGAAAAAAATTGTTTATACACCAAGTTAAGTCAACTGGCAGGTGTTGAGACTACCAAAAAATAAAGATTTGGATTTTCAGTGTAACTCATATTGCACTTGAAGCTCGAGTGGTATGATTGGGTAGAGAATGATTTAATTTGCTGGCACAGTTGGTGTCCAATCCGCTCAGTAAGCAGTGAATTACACTGTTGAGCAATATCACAGACTGACCTGAGACCTTTTTGGGTAATTGTCAGGATGATTTGAATAAACATATTACTCATTTAAAATGTGTCAGTTTCAAAATATAAGTTCTATGAACAGCCAATACTCAGACAACTTATTTTGTTGTCTAATGTCTACTTAAGTCTACCCTCATAGATATAAATGGGGTGGATAAAATATCAGAAACACCTCTCAGTATAACACAATACAGTCCAGCAGCACCACCACCCTAACCTAGTGCATTCAAAATGACCATAAAGTTGAATCAGCACCACTTTGAAGCAAAAACTAAACATCATAACCTTCATTTAAAGTAGGATTGGGATGTTTAGACTGCTTACTAGATTTACTACTACGACTGCACGGTATGCAAAAAAAAGAAAAAAATCAAATTGCAAATATTTTGGCAGATATTGCAATATGATTCACGATTTTAATCGGAATGATCATTTTTGCATTTCTTATTCACTGAAAATCTTTAAAGGGGATGGTGATGTGATTTTTGTTGGTGCTTGCACCAAACAAACATATTCCCCTTAAGTCTGGAGAATATGATTTGTAGGCTCTTCTCTCATCTCTGTAGGACCACAACGCTTAGGGTGCTAACAATGCACAACAATGTTGTGATGCATTTTACCTTTATCAAAAAAATTGCAGCTCCTATGGTTTGGATATTGCAGTTGGCCATATTGCAGTATTGATTATATTTTGATTAATTGTGCAGCCCTATTTACTTCTAGTCCAGTTTTGATCACTACACTGACATGGTGAAGTTAGACAGAATCTCAAAAGTGCATGCAAAGCTTTTCAGATTGTTGTCAATAGTTTTCCAATTTTTGCATTTTTTTCAAGGACAATTAAAACCAATTTAACTGGACAGTCTCCTTTGTTTTTTTTTAATCATAAACACTCCAGCTTTACATTTCATACTCAACACACACACACACACATATATATATATATATAAACAATGACTGAGTAAGTGAACACGTAAAGCAATAGAGACAATATAAAACAAATAAACACAATAATAAACACCTGCAGTAGTAGCTTTGCACTGAACAGTAATGTTGACAGCTGATGGTGTCATATCGTCAGTATTCAATCAAACTGCAGCGTTTGAAGACGCTGATGACAATAGCAGAAAAAAAAACTGTTGAAGCACTGAGGTGCATATGGGTTTGTTTGTCATACATTACAAAAATTAACACAAAAGCACAAGAAATTACATCATCTAGAAACAATTTATGCCATTTCCCTTAAGCCAAAAAGCAGGTGCATAAGCTCCATGTCTGGGGGAATGCTGGAGATGGCTGACCTTAGAGCGTCAGTGTAAATATTCATGAAATAAACTTTTGCAATAAATATTTTCATTTCAAAATAGCAAAGAATTCATTAAAATTTCCCTGTAACACCTAGATGTTAAAATAACAGAGTTAATGCAATATTCTGTTGTGATCATGTTTTGGATAACAAAAAGGTTGCAAAGGTTTTAGGTTTGAAGCAATTTGCGACCAAAATGTCCAATCTACCATTAATTTCCACAGAAACATATATTTCCCAGTGAATCAGATGCTAATAGCACATGAACTAGAAAATCAATGTTTGAGAATTCAAGTCTCAGAGCGAAAAATCTGAATTACTGCAGCCTGCATGACAATGTACGTGTTCCTAGATCATCTTTGCACTAATTTGCGCAGCGCACAGGTCAGAGCCAGCAGCTCTTATAAATTTCAAAAAACACTCAAGCCCTTCAACACAGATATTAAGTGGTGTTCCTCACAACTATACTTCCATAACACTTCTAAGCAATCATGATAGTCTAGAGGCATCATTCTGGTAGAAAACAGAAATGAATAGTTATGTTTTCAAATCACAGCGTTCGTTTTTCTCCCAGATTCAAACAATGTAGGCTAGACAAAAACAAACAATGCCAAGCTATTTGGTTTTTAGCTCCCGACCCCCCTCCCTTATCTGTCTCTACAGAAATGACAGGAGAAGTGCACATTTGTAGCTTGCAGGTAGTGGTTGGGGTACAGATTGAAGCTATGATATATGACATGTGTTGCAAGCAGTCTCTGTGTATCTCCCAAGGACCTGTCACAGCTCCAGCACAGGCAGTTAAAGGCTCTGTTATACACAGTTTAATCCTCCATTTAGGTCACAACTCACTGCTTAAAACATGGCTTATTTACAGAAGTCTCTTCATTTAAGTATTAAAATTACCACTGATAGTTTAAAATGAGCTTTAGCTTTCAGTATCTCCCTGTTTCCTGGCAAATCATGCATCCAGACATTTAAATGTGAAAATACATAATGGCTGAAGAGGCAGAAGCTTCTCTCTGTCGCGCTTTGTTTTACTGGAGCACATATTAATAAAGCTGCTACATTTTTCCACACTGTGATTATTTCTAAGATGTTTTTTTTCCCCAGACATAATACACATGTCCTTAAATATCTTCAATTATATATTAGCCCTGCGCAAATAAGTAATTGTTCTCTTTTACATTTAAAGGCTTCTGATGTTCCCCTCAGGTTTTTAGCCCCCGATCATGTGCTGATTAGGACTGCATTATTCACTCAAGGTTGTGTCATTGCTAGAAGCTAAACCAAGCACAGGCCTTGTCCAACAGACTTTATTTCAATGGTTAAATGTACATGCGCACATGGGAAATTGCACTTTAAGGAGCATATGAGCACATTTTTCATCCAAGCCACACATAAATACGAGTCTAAGAAAAGTCTGATTGAAAAATGGGATGAAAAAGTAAATAAAATGGAGAAGCAAATAGGAACAAGATGAGGTGAAGGAATTGATCTGCTTGTGGTGTTTTTTTTTTTGTTTTTTTTTAAAGAAATCAAATCAGGTCAAATCTCATTGACACCCCCACCCCCCCTCCCTCTTTTAAAGAAATACGATGGCCTACATGAATAGCAGGAATAGTCAAAGAGCAGATAGCAGCAGTTAGGCCTTAATAGAGGTGGTTTTTGTGTTTCTTTTACCCTCTGGAAACTGCTGTGATGCTTAGCCAGATAATAGTCATAGTTTGACCAGAAATAGATCTCACACTAAGCAAACTGGGCTGATATTTTCCTGTAAGTGGAACACTGAAGAAAATGTGGGATCTTCTCTGTTGTGACAAAGGGATGATGAGAGAGGCACATCCCCTGAAATGCAGTCTGAAGGTGTCTCTGTGCTTAGAGGACACAACGTGTATAAATGACATTCCACCGGGCTATATCCCTGCGTTTTGCCGTTGTGACCTATGGGTTGGGGGTTGTGTGCCTCCGATCACAGCAACAGTCTGAGGGGGAATCTGTTAAGAGTACAGTAAAGGGAGCATGTCTTTCTCCAGAGCCTGCGGCCGCTGGTGCTGAGTAAGCCCATGCAGCAGAGGATGCCTGTGAATTAATACTCCTTGACAGTAAATGTCAACAGAATTTAAATTACACTGCCTGCTCTCTCTCATAAGCATGAGAATGTCTTTAACTTATATTGGGTGCCATGAACACGGCCACGGGAGCCTTTGGGGGAAATCTTTTTTTGCACTTCAAGATGTCTCCGCGTTTGAAACCACCAGCTCAGTGTTTCTTGTCGCATATCTGAAACCAGCAGCAAATTCAGCAGGCATGCATGTGGCTAATTAGTTGAATTTAACCGCAATGATCATTAGCGTTGTAGACAGATCTGCTGTGATCTCAAACCAGCGCCCTCCCCTCTCCTGGTCAATGGAGCGTTTCACTGTTCATTAAAGGGAGACGTTGTGATGGAGCAGGCCTGGCTGCCTGCGTTAGTGTTAAATCCCATAGCAAGAGCAGCACAACAACATCTATATTAAGATGACATCTTCCTTAAAAACCCAGTTTTTTCGCCCCCTCCAGAACACTGGAGGAATAGAAACATGCTGGGACATGTTATTTTTGTAACTGCTATCATAACAACATGATACTAGAGGTTGTATTGTGCCAGAAGCTTGTTTTAAGTAGTTGTTAGGAATAAACCACAGCTTATATCGATTCCAGTGTCTTGTCATTAACACATGAAACAAAAACACCTCTAATGGTGAAGTAAGGCCTGCTAATCTATGCTAAAATTGTGATCACAGAAGTCAGACATCTACAACAAGAATAAGATAAGATACTTAATAACTTTATTTATCCCAAGCTGGGAAATTGAAGAATCACAAAAGCAAAACTAAGACAGGATATTATAATAGACTGAGTTTTCCAGTTTCAATTGGATTTACCTCTGAAGAGTTGTAAATATTAATGGTCATAATAATAATAATGATAAACAAAGCAGTGACTTAGTTGGCAACGGAAAAGCAATAAAAGTTGTCTCAAGTCTGTTTCGGGGGCTGGCGCTGAAAAGTAACACAAATGTTGGCGGGCAGTGGCTACCCTGCAGTGACCCCTGAGACTGGACTTGTTTCAAAAAGAACACAGTTGACAGGCCAGCACTATCAATGAGCTGACCTCTCTGCAGCCCATGCCAGCAGGTATTTTTCCAATTGTGTGTTTTTTATCTTTTCTTCACCCTGCCACAATTTATTCCTGGTGTGTTAGAGGCTGTTGAGGTATGAACCGTGGCTTTCAGTGGTTGTCCTACAGTAGGACGGAGACGAGTGAGCACTGAAATGATGCCATACATTAAGACTGACGTGTACTGTACGTGGCACAGAGTGACCTCAGAAGATCAGCTTGCAGTCTTTGCTATGTGCATTTACACCGTGATCTTTATTTTTGTTTTCAGTAACGTTTGAATCGCTGTGTATAATAACGTGTGTTATGTGTATTATGTTTAATTGTGTAGCTATAATTGATTTAAAGGCAAACCGTGAGGCCAGCTAGTTAGCATGCAGTTTCGAAGACCCTGCATGTGACTGATTTTGCTCAGTGACATGTTTGTGATACAAATACACTGTGATCTTATATTTTACTGTGATATTCATCCCTAACTGTCTGCCTGCTGGATTGCAGGCTTCACATTTACCTTTCGTGTGAATTGCAAATGTTACTGAATGTAAGCACAAAGTCAGATCCGAGATGGGGAGGGAATATTACATGTCAACAGCATGAAATCACCTTTACCTGAATAGGCCCTAATAAGCTAATTGACCTTTTCCCGTCACTGGCTGTTTCACTGCTGTCGGAAGCTGAGAGGAAATGTGGAGAAGTGAGTGTGTTTCTCCTTTTAGAGGGTACACGTGCAGCATTATTTCTTTACTTAGCTTTTTAAGGATTTAAGTTTAATGAGCAGACTCTCTCCCATCTGGGTGTTTCAGGTTTCTTTCATCTCTAACCTTCCATATTAGATGCAAGGATACCTACCTACTGCCGCTCTTCTCTTTGTGTGCCGAGGAGACAGAGGGCTAATGTCTCCTTTCATTTATTTCCAGAGTAATAGTATTGTGGTGCGCGAGAGCATAACATTTATTAAGCTATTTATAAAATGTAGTTGGAATATATACATGTCAGATGTGATTCCATTGCAGTTGTTGTGCCATGTGTTCCAGCAACATCCCAGAGTGTAGAACAAGGAGGCCACATTATAACCTATAAACATCAAAATTTCTACCGAGTCTCCCACTGCGGTTGTTTCAGGAAATGCATTTGTGACACCCTTTGGTTTGAATTCCAAAGTGTATTTGTTTAATGCTCTTTAAAGCTTGTCTCTGGAAGTATTCACATCTGTCTTTGAATTTTCTATCCTACAGAATTGTGGTGCAAGAAATGTCAAGACGGATCTTGACTCCACCTCCGTCCCTACGCCCTCTAAAAACCACTTAGCTATGCTGAAGTGCACTTTGTGTTGTAACTAGATATTAAGGCCCCTTGTTTTGCTCCATTTGGAGAAGCCACGGTGTCCAAAGCATTAAGTGTAAAGCGCACATCTTCTTGTATATGTAATTTTCTGTGCAAATATGTGTTTTGTTTACAGAGGGGGAAAAGGTTCATTGGCAAACCAAGCATGAAGTGGAAAAAATATGATTCTGATGGAGCATGAGTGGTCAGTTAGAGATGTGTGCTTTCTTTTCTGTCTTCACTATCCTAAGGTCATTTCTTTTATTCTGTTAGCTCCACTCTCTACCCCATCCAGCCCTCAAACCCTATTTTATCTCTTTAATTACAGCCCTCACGAGCAGACACATAAGTTATAGAATTGGGTGTAAACAGGAGAATCGTGCCTGCAGTTTTGCATAATCTTTGACATCGGCCCTATGTGTGCTAGAGCAATATCTGCATCTGATGTTTGCCGTCCTTAAGGCTGGAGGGCAAGAAGGAGATCCATACTTTGGAAAGTGCTGCAAATTGAATGCCGAGGGCCAGGCTCCTCCGTGATGGGAGGCAGCAGCGTGTCCATGGAGAGATGGCCGCTGAGACAAATTAGAGCACAATTTTCCAACTGTGTTACCGTCATAAAGACAAACATAATAACTACAGCTGGAGTTGGGTTGAGCGTCTTAGACAAACGTGACTTGCCGCCCTCGCTGACAGTAAACGGGGGAATGTGAAACTTGTTCAAACAAAGCCGTCTCTGCTTGTATTGTATTAGATATTCACATTTTTCATTAATTTTGATGTTTTAAAGCATTAGAAGTTGTAATTATAAAGAAACATTTAGACTTGAAGTAGAAACTGTAGCGTTCCCTTTAGGCCACACGGCATAACCATTTTATTCACAGTAATTAAACTTGCTCTGCTCTTAAGCAGACACACATATCTCTTATAGCCTGTGGTGGTTTTGCTCTAAGGTTTATCCAGAGGGAAAAGCAACCAACTTTCACAAAACTGTGTTAGTACTCCTCTATTGCCTTTTTCCCCCTTTAAAAACTACACTATCAACCTTTAGATATTATTCACGGCCCAAGACATTTTTTTTAAGGTTTCTAGCATCTCTACAGACTTTGTTAAAGATGATGCTGCAGAATTTGCGCCGTCTGCCCTGATGCAGAAGCGCGTTCAGCGTCCCCCGGTCGCCTCTTGTGTCATTAGAGAGCCCCTCTTTGTGGGTTTTCCCTTTCCACTCTGTGAGGGCCTTATGGCTCAGACAAGAGAAGCAAAGAGAGCAAACACGCTGTGACAATCGTGTCCTCCTTTTTATTCAGGAGCTTTCACCATTGGCACGACGGTTGGCCAGGTTAATGTCTCCATACAGCATGTCAGCAGAAGCATCCTCTCCACTAGATGTGCACCGTGGTGTGACGGCCAGCTCAGACCTGTTTGCTCGGAACATCCCACTGCAGCACAACCAGAGGAAATGTACGCTTTGCTAATTTTACACCATCGTGGATGGTATATGATTTTGAGAGAAGGTGAGAAAAAGGGTGATATTTGTCTGGTGTTTAAAGCAACAAAAGTGAAAAGGAATGCAAAGAAGTATTTTGACAGCTCAGTTATTTCAGTGCTATTTAATACACTCACCAACTACCCATGGTCAGCTAATTTTATCATCCCTGTCTTTATGCAGGCCCTGATAAATCCACATCAGTGTCGCATGGACGAGTCACATTTCTTATCTTCACAGCAAATGTGTGAATCATGGTGTGGCAAACCCTGTTAATCTGCCTGTTTACAGTTTGATGAGTGGTATCACACTATTCAGGGCACATGGGGAGCAGTGGAGCCTCTCCAGACTTCTGCACAGTCCTGTTTCATTTACTCCCTGCATGACAGAATATGTACACCATGCTTATTGGAGGGAGCGACGACTTCTGTTCGACTTGAGTGCATTTGGCTGTTTTGGACGGATGGTTTGACAAGGGCCAGCACTTGTCGAGCTCGCTGCACAAATACTCCCCATTTAAGTATTTGCTGGACTTTAAAGGCGCAAGGCTCTCTTTGCTTCTAAGCAAATGTGGCATGATTGTGTGGCGCAAAGTGAGTCCATTTGCTTCGACCACCGCGCTTTCTCCTGACCATGCGCCTGAAATGAAGGGACATTTAGACTACATATGGAACAGAAATGTTGTCACACAGAGTTGTTGTTCATGTGCTTTGCTGAATGTGAAATTGCATCCAATTTGGTTGTGGTTGTTCCGCACTTTAGAGTGCGGAAAATCAAGCTGTGCCAATATACCTGTTATTGTGTTCTGACACTATTATGTTAGAATTGTCTGATTCATAAAATAGACAATAGACTGAAAGTTTTTTGGTTTTTTTTGAGGTACATTTACTTTAGTTTGTTTTTTTCCATTTTATGCTGCTTTATAATTCTATTACACTTCATTATAGAGAAATATGAATTTTTACTTCACTACACTTATTGAACAGCTATAGGTATTTGTTACTTTTATAAAATATAATGCATTTTACTTGATTAAACTACCCAACAGTATTTAAAGTAGTTACAATTGGCTTCACTTCAGTTACAGCCAATCTTACATGTTAATGCATCAACAATAATTTGATTTGTCTAAAATGTTAAATGCAGGCCTTTTACTTTTAATGAGGTTTTTATTGCATGTTGGCTAAATACTTCTTCCAAAACTGGTTATTTTTTTCCCCAATGACCAGTTCTGCCTCCTGGAAGTGATAATGGTCATTATTATGATAATTATTGTGTGAAAATGCAATAAAACATGCAGCTCTAGACCTATTCTCAGCTTCTGGATCAGTGGTTCCCAACCTGTGGGCTGGGGCTCACTGGTGGGCCGTGAGGGTATTGCGAGTGGTCCGACAAATCATTTGCAAAACAGTACTAACAGTAGTATTTTGGTGAGACGATGTAATTATAAGACAAAATAAAAATATCATGTTTTTAATTGTTTTAAAACAAAATGATCTTAACAACATTTATTTTAACTATTTTTTTTCGTGTTAAGGCTTATCATTATAATAAGCCAATGACCTTTTATGAGAACTTTTATGTTGTCGCTGGAACCACTTTGCAGCCAGACCAACATATTTCAGATTTTCAAGTGGGCCATGAGTTGAAAAAAGTTGGGAACCATGGGGTAGGTAGATCATTTCCATTTGTGTTTTTGCATTTAACCAGTGATTTTAGGAAAACATTCAACCTGTTTTTATTAAGGTTTTTCTAAAAGAAAGAAGCTACAGTTTAATTGTGTTTTTATGTAATAAACCTTAAAAAATAAATAATATATTTGTTTGACCTACATAAAGGTAATGTGACTTGGAGAAGGGTTTTTTTTTTCTTAAACAAAACTGTGATCAACTGTGATCAGATGCATCACAGTGGTGTGAGAGTGAAAGCTCTCCACAGTCAGCGTGATGTCTGAGGTCTTCAGTGATCTCAGCCATGTGTGAGCTGTAAATAGAGAAATATATGCTGGGGCACAGTCTCTGAGATCCTCCATGATTAGGTTGCTTAACACTTTAGAGGATGCTTTGAAAGTGAGATTCCTCCCCTCTTTAACTCATTGTCACGTTGTTTTTCAGGTCTATACATTCTGCCTCTAATCTGTTTAGCTGTACTTTGAATTTGGCTGCGTTGACATCTCTTCACTTTAAGGCTGGGATTCCTATTTTCTCCCTGGACGAATACCCTTTCACGTAACTTAATATGCCATTTTGGTCTCCCAGGGACAATAATTGAGTTTAGGCGAAGTTTAAATAGCTTAAAGGACAGGGAATACAGATGGGCATCTCTGTGATTAACAGACTCCAGCCCAAGGTCTCTGTGTCAGGCGCTGGATTAGGACATTACGAAGAGAATGACAGAGCTTTTTGGCACTTTATTCCCTCTCAATAACATTCTTTCACATATTAAGTTAATTCCACCCCTAGGTAGGGACTTTATCATGCAGAAGACCTTAATCCACTGTTGTTGAGTCCATCTCGCCCGAGCTTTGATGAAGCCCCCCTGCTTTTCTGTGGGTGCAGTGGGCCTTGGTAAGACAAAGCACCCGTGACAGAGACAATAAGATGCAGCTTGAACCACAACAAAAAGGAGGTTTCATCCATTGGAGTGGAGAGAAGAGGTGTTGTTGAAGAAAAAAACGAGAAAGAAAACATCAAAGGAGAGAGAAAAAGAAGACAAATTCACACAGGAGTGCCAGCACTTCTGATCAAGAAATGTATCACTATTAACACTGTGTGCGTTTATTAGGTGTAGAAGGCGCGGCCCCACTGATCTCTTGTATAGCACTTTATCTGAGGGTCACCTTTGACCCCCTGTTGAAAAGCCCTAGTTGATATGATGAGCGTAAGCTTTGGGTGTTCTTTTAGATCTCGTATTGGTACTATCCCAAATTGAAAAGGCGTGTTTGTGGTGCCAGCAGCCAATTTATCCTTTGGCTTCTGTCACTCTGCATGGGAAAAAAGATTAGTCGTCAGTTTCACCCCCCCTGTGAAATGACCACCAAGGGAAATTGAAAAGTCACAGAAAACACAAAGTTTTGTGCTTTTAATTGATTCGCTTAGCTGGTGTTCAACGGGAGGTTACAGAAGTTTGGATGTTCATATCATTAAAAAAATAAGAGGAGTTTGATTTCTTGAAAAAAAGAAAAGAAAAAAGAATCATACTTGAATTGTTTTCCACAGTAAGGACACAGTAACAAAAAGCTGAGCACAGCATATGAGCAGTCCATTGACCACTCTATTGAAAACATCTCTGTTGCGCCCTGAATAGAATAATTAATTCAGTCACCTGTCTGAACTTAAGCTGTCCATTTGATTGTCAGTGGTGCTCGGAGTCTCTGAAGGTTTTGATCCTTCTAGCGCTAACAGATGGTTGTTGTGGCTCGGCCTGGGCTGGGAATCGCTCCTTAAGAGCAGACAGAGGGTTGGAGGGGGAAAATCCCCTGTTGCCATCCCTAAGAAGACCATAAGCTTGAGCAGAGAAAAAGAAAAGGCCTGCTACTGGTGCTAATTACCCAGAAACCACACAGAAAGTGCCCACTGTCACTAACTGAAGAGGTTCACATCCCTTCTTACACAGATAAAAGGCGTAGTACGAAAACATTTCGCAGGGGACAAAGAAGGGAAGATTACCATAATCTTTTGGTTTGTATCCCCTGTAAGCTGTCCGTGTGTCCTTTTCCCTCACTCTTTCTCTTTCTCCTGCTCCTCCACCCTTTCTCCCTCACTCTCCACCGCTCTCTCGTTTCTGCTTGTCTAAAATCTGGTTTGAAGGAGCAGAAATGGTGGGAATTGGCTTTGCAGCCTAAGCCTGACAGTTGTGTTCTTCCCGCCTTCCTGTGATCATCCATGTCATTGGTGGGCTGCTGTTGGGGTAATCAGACAATGGCAGGCGAAACGAGGTGTCACTATGCTGACAGACCCCTCTTCATGTTATGTCATTGTTAATCCTCAGCCTTCAGCCCGCTCCCACTGCAGCTTTCATCCAAGCATTCTCCATGAAGGCGATAGAGGATAAATATGATGCCTTCATATTTCTACATATCAAAGCGCTCTCAAGCGGCTGTTTTCTCCCTAAGTGGTGAGGGATTGTACAGCACACAACTCGGAGTGAGAACTTTTTAAATGAGGACATCACAGAGGCTGCACCGCATTGGCTCCCTGACTGTCCCAGTCACAGGCAGCCTGGACCAAAGCCAGTCACACAGCCAGGAAAACAGCCACTTTAAAGGAGCTGCATAAACGCTGTCTTCTCTGGCTGCGGATCACCCCAGAGGTCTGATCGTTTTAGGATTGTGCCTGCCTTAGAGCACCTCTGCCACGCTCATTGGAGACTGTGATGAGGCGTCGAGACATAGCGGAGGAAATGGTTTCAATTAAAGGCAGAAAGTGACGGGTGACTCTAAGAGTCCCCCGTGTCTCTGTGAGAACAACAGGAAGTGGTAGAGTCTCCGGCAATCATTATCCAGTGCTTTTACAGCATCTAAAAGCTCAAAACATTCAGATTGATGGCAGAATGTGTGCTCAGTGTATAAGACATCCCATAAATGGCTCCGTTTTCACTCTCTTGCTGTCTGCTTTTTTTGGCTTCTGAGTGGGTGGTGTTGAAATAATGACAGGAAACCTGCTAGTTTTGGTAAAATCCCAAGTTTATGAGCGATTATACTATTTCTCAGCACTGTGAAGGAGAACACTTTGCATTTCTCTCTCATGTCAGCATGAACAAAGTGGCTATTTTCATCCAGGTATAACAGTCATTACATTTCCTCAACATACCCTTTAGATCAGCAACTGTTTGGTTTGTGAGATTCAAGGCAATGACTTGTTTCTGTTCACCTTCCTTAAACGCAGGTCACGGTTTTTATTTATCCTTTAAACAAACTTCCATTAGTATCTTTTCAGATGTGACACATTCAGCTAAAATACACTCAGCCTTTTCATTTTACTGTTTGCTTTGCCGAGCTCTGATTGCATTTGAAAGTGATGCCACAGGTCCGTTCCCATTGTGTGCGCTGTGCTGTGAGTCTGTGCCTCATTTCTTTGACAGCCTCAGTGTGAGACTGATGTTTCAGAAGGTAGACATGTGTGCTCCCTGTAACGCTGTGTTTACAGAGCCTCCCCACCAAGTCTCTGTTCACTGCATACATGGCACAGAAGGCCCAGATGAGATAACACAGTTTACTGCTGCTCTTTCTAGTGGATGGCAGCAGTGCGGAAAAGGCAACCAGTGGACACGCTACACTGTGGCTCAAGCTCCGTTGTTAATAATAAGCAAACAAAATCGGAATCATATTCACAAGTGTTGTCATGCTGACTGATCCCATCATCATCATCATTTATTTTATACTGCAGTCATCAGAATCACAATTAGATGAAATAATTTCTGCCGTCATCACTAATAACAATATCAAACACAAAAGCAGTTTGTTTACAGCAGTGATAGAGACGCATGTAATGATTTGATATTCTGTGAAAATTAGTGGGTTACAGAGTCAAGACAATGTCAGACTATTATTAAAAATACCAGCATTTAAGCAGTAGAATAGCATCTCTTGCAGGGGTCAGTATTGCCTCCACTGTCTCATTAAACTGTTTTACATTCAATAAAACTACCAAAACACACACACACACACACACACACACACACAGTGAAAATACATTATGAAATAAATAATCATAAAAATGAATATAAATGAACCAAAATTGTGTAATTGTGCAATAATACATATTATTACATTACATGCATTATATAATACAATTAAACTCACTCAATGAATACATTTTTCTTCCTCTAACAAATGAAAAGTTGACTAGTATGACCAGTAGCTTATGGTGGAAAATGTTAGCTAATGTTATCAAACTTACTACACGACACTACTTGACCAAAACATTATATTATGGCTATAGTTTGACTAGTAGCTTATGTTGGCTAATGTTAGCGAATGTGAGCAAACTTAGATATGGCTGTGTAACTGACATTACTGAGCTATAACGCTATACTATGGCTCTAGTATGACCAGAGGTTTATGGTAGGTAATGTTAGCTAATGTTAGCAAACTTAGATGCTGCTGTGTAACTAACATTACTGAGTTATAATGTTATACTATGACTCTGCTCTACTGTTGCACCATGTTTTAGCATTTAGCATTTAGCATTAGGCCTACTTTGTAATTGTAACTTAAGCAAAGTAGTCTCAGTTTTATTTCAAAATGCTTATGGTTATTTTACAATCACTGGTTCCAATTGTTACATTTTAATAGATGTCCTCGTCATAGCCATCCACAAATTGCTACTTAATTTAGCCAGCTAGCTTCTGTCAGTTAGGACTGAGAATAATAACAAAATAATTCCTGATTAGCCAACTAACAGCTGTAACATGGCGTACTGAGGCAATAAATACATACGTTTTTTATTTCGCTCAACAAGGTGATGCTAAAAAGCTACCCAGGTGTGAAGGTAGTCTGATATGGGATCTTTTTTTACAGTGTTTTGAGGAAGACACAGCTCTTTATGAATAAAAAGAATTATAGAGAATAGTTTTTTTTTCTCTGGCTGCCGGAGCTGGCAGGAACTATCTGGCTAGCTGGCAGGCACAGAACTTACTAAAAGGGAAAATTCTGGAGGGACTGCTTCAACGAGGGTCACGTGGCTGACAGACGCAAAAAAAAAAAAAAAAAAAAAAGCTATAGCACCCACGCAGACAAGCTAATCTTTTCACTGAAACGATAATGTACTGGAGCTGCATGTCTTTTTACTCATCAGATATTTTTCTGGCTAGTGTTCCAGGAAAACAGCTCCAGTGACCATTTTCAAAGGCACCATAACCAAACTCCATAGAACAACGTGTTGTGTTACATTCACTGATGTAAAAGAAAGGCACATAACACATGCCCTGAAACAGCTTTCCTTGTAACACAAGTCAAAATGATGGCAGAGTGGTCTGGAAAAGGGGCATAGATGTGATTACACCGGGCTGAGCACATGTCTATTTACCCCCAAATTCCTGTTACAGTGAATCTGTATTTCTTATTTAACCTGACTGAACTCATTTACAGGAGAGACAGAAGAGACAGGTGAAATAGAAAAGGAACAGGAGATGCTGCATTTTTAATCTAGGACATTGGGTAGTAGATTTTTTTGACAACAAACAGCACTTACAGGCGTGTTACACACAGAGAGATTTTTTCTACCCTAGAGCCCTGTTGTTGAGAAGCAAGAGTGAAGTGCTGACCCTGAACCAGTCGGCTAAAGACATTTTTCATTAAGGATATCCTGCACAACAGTTGTCTGTCACTGAATTCAGAATCTGTACATACAAATCCCAAAACTTGGTTGAGAGAACCAGTCCTTCCAGGGTTGTCAGCATCATTATTATGCCTTGGAGTTAATCATCACTGGAGAATATTTAGTCAAATCTCTAATTGTTTCTGAATTACCCACGGATCATTCTAGAAAACTGTGAAGGAAAGAAACTCTTTAAGAGGCTCTGTGGGATTTTATGGTGAAAGTCTTTTAACCATAAGTGAGAGTTGCTTTAAAAAGTGTATATATACACACCTAATGTATTTTTCATCCTTTCCAAACTGTAATGGGACTGAACAGAAGTTCAGTGTTTGGGAGCCATCTGAACTAATTACAATCACTATCCATAATTGAGAGGCAAATGCATGGAAAATCGCTCTACATCACATTTCATTTTAGTGACAAAGCTTTTCAGAGCAGTGGGTGACTTTTTCTGTGTCGTAGCTTATGCCTGGGTGGTGCAGTGCTTGATTCCGTGACAGAGTTTATTGAAATGATTTAGTCTGTAGCAGGCTGCGTCCTGGGATTTGCTGTCCAGAGGTGTTGGGTCTGGAATTTGAGCGGCACTTCTGAGTGCTCCTTTTTCTTCTGTTCTCTTTGTCTTAACACCTCATGCTTGCTGGATATCAAGCCTTCTTTAATGGTTCTCTTTTAGCAAGCTGTTTTTGAGGTTAATAATCATACCATTTCCCATCAAAACTGTGCTGTGGATGCAGTAGTATTATTACTCCAATTGCTTTATAATCCTTTGTTAACTAAATGGATCCTGTGTTTACAAATCCCCCCTCAGCTGGACCTGTGGCATTCTTTCTTTGTGTAAGCTCACACACAAAATTAATTCCCAAAAAGACAATAACCATGAGGAATATGGGGTTGTGCACTTTAGTCACTAAATCTATCGCCACCAGATGGGATGTTTTTATTTGATGGGTCTTTTCTGCCAAACACAAAGCTGAAGCACTTTGTTCATATTCTTCAGCTGGTAAAAAGATTTAGACGGCGCTTACTGCTCTGCTGCTCTGTCATCTTGGATTTGTGCATCTGTGTTGGCCTAAATATGCTTTTTTCTCCGGTGTGGCCGATGCTGCGCTCTTATGGAACCTTTGATCAAAGGATAATGCACAGACTGTCACTTGGCCTCCCTCAGCAGTTGGCAAGAGCACTCTGAATTATTCAAATGCATTCTCATGAATACTTGTGCAGCTTACAACACTGTTGATGGCAAATAACACTTATCTAAATAGAGTAACATATCCCCTTTTGTAATTCTTACTCAACATAGTGGTGAGGACTGTGTTTGTATTTAGAGCATCGGATGTTGATGTCTGGGTTGGGTTGTGCATTATTATACAGGGAGTATCACACAGTTCTTTTGTGTTTCTTGCTCTGTGCTGTAGATCAGTTGTTTCCAACCTGGGGGTCGGGGCTCTCCAAACAGGTCTAAGGAGAAATGGTGGAAAGTGACTCAATACATTTACTCGCATACTGTACTTAAACACAGTTCTGAGGTACCTGTACTTTGATTTATGCTTCTTTATAATGTCAGAACATAAAAAGTAATGATTTTAATATCACCTTCTTGTTGTCACACCCTTCACATGCCTGTAGAAGGTTCTTGTATCACTGATGTCACTGATGTCACGTTTGCAGTCAGGATTTTGAGTTTTGTAAAGATTTGGGTCATGTTTTGACACAGGGAGGGCTTCAAAGGTTTAATAGGCCACTTAGTGAGTGACTGACCCACGTCAAGGGTCACTTCAGGTCAGCCCACCAGGCTGCTGCAGTTCACCTGCTACAAGCAAGTGGAAACATGGAGAGCACAGAGATTAAAGCACTTTTTCATATAACTTATAACTTATTAATATAGCCCTGTACATTTGTTTTTATTGTTTTATAAATCTGGACTTCTATATAAATGAGCATATAGTTTATACTGCAAGGTATAAGACCCTTAAATGTATAAAGTGCTGTATAGGAGCACTCATTGTAGGTTAAAAGGAAGGAAGAATTTGACATCTTCCTGTAAGTTTAAGACACATTTGGTGCTTAAATGTACTCATGTTGTCCTCAGAAACAATTTAGGGCTAACCAACTTGGCTTGACTGTGACTTGTGAGCTTGTTTGTGTTTATCCTCTCAGAAAAGTAAAGCTATTGATTTTGTGGGCACCTGATATCTCCTGTTTTTTTCCTAAGGTGAATTTTTGGAGCTGTGGTGCTGACAGAGGTCAGTGCAGCCCAGAAAGATCGTGTGACCATGCACAAGAGTGTCAGGTCATCTTTTCAAGCCTCCTCTGATCTCAGAGCTGTGTACTCGTCCCACAGATAGGCCAGCTAAAAAGATAAAGGTTGGATGAGCCATTGCATGAGGTGCTGTGGTTAGTAGAGCAGGGGGAAGTGTCTATCAAATGCAGTTTTGTGCAGAAAGATTAAATTTGTACTACTGCCTACTCTAAATGTAAGAACACTACCCTATCTCACATCAGCAGTGTAGCAGTTTTATATAGCTTAGGGCTACACCATGTGGATTTGGCGTTAAAATATAGCATGTGGGAGTTGTTTTTTTCCTTTTCTATCTTTCTTTTTTTTAATGTACTGAGTAGTGACCTCTTGGAGTATCTAATTTGACTTCCAAATGCAGTAGTTAAGAGCAGTCATCCACTGAGTGTCAGGACTCCTTATTAAAACATGTGGCTGCAGCTGACAGGTGGTGAAATGTACATCATCATAAGGTCCACACTCTATCTATCTATCTATCTATCTATCTATCTATCTATCTATCTATCTATCTATCTATCTATCTATCTATCTATCTCGTCAAAGTCAACTGGAAAGTTAACTAACTTCTGTGACTTATTAGGTTTTGTGATTTTATTCTTTTTCAGGAATATTCTTATTCATGTACTTGCATCTGTTGACAGTAATCTTAAAATGATAGTTTGGATTATTTGATGTGGGGTTGTGAGAGATACTTGTCTATAGTCAGTGTGTTACCTGCAGTAGATTCAGATCAGCGTCCTCTCGGTTTAGAGAAGCAGCTGGGAGCCCTGGAACAGAAGCTGAACGATGTGCCACTGTGGACAAGGCCATATGCAAAAACGTGCTTTAGCCACTTTAAAAAAATGCCCATAGAAAAAAAGCTAAAATCAGTTTAAATGTACACTTTATTTTGAATATTTTCATGGCTTTATTTTGCTGTCAAACAGCCCTTTCCTTTGGAACTACATTTTTTCAACTGTCGAACTACTGTATTCCTACGCACAAGCGTGCCTACACCTAGCTGTGCCTGACTCAAACAGCTGATCTGTGTAGTAAAACAGTGCGCACTGTAGTAATGGAAAACACAACCAAAACATCAGCACACCATGTCAAATAATAGCCTGTCAAATAATAGCTTATAGCCTGCCATGGGCTGTGTGACATTCTCCCTTTCCTCTTCCCTGTAAACATTTTCAAAATATCCTTGATCCAACCTACACGCTGAAAACGACAAGTTCTGACAAAGAGTGGATCATTAAATCACACAGCAGATCTATCTATCTATCTATCTATCTATCTATCTATCTATCTATCTATCTATCTATCTATCTAGCCTGCTAGCTAGCTAACTCATCAAAGTGAACTGGAAAGCCAACTAGCACTGCTAATTACAAGTGACCAATTATTATTTCAGTAATATTCTAATTCTCTATCTATATAATTGACGGTAACATTAACATTTGTCTCCTTCTGTCCCTCTATCTTGGATTGTTCAAACACACAGTATGTATGTATCTATCTATCTATCTATCTATCTATCTATCTATCTATCTATCTATCTATCTATCTATCTATCTATCTATCTATCTATCTATCTATCTATCTATCTACCAGGAATCTAGTGTAAAACAGTTTGACTAATTATTCTAATGACACACTGACAAACATCCAGCTACATACTGATCTTTATTTCTGTTTTAGTGGGTTAATATTCTAATTAGTGTAATAATATGTATGTACAGTAATTAATTGTTTTTCTTCTGGTTGAATCGAATCAAACTGCCTCTGTGGCTACTTCAGTAATCACTCCCTGACTGACACTCTCTGCTCCTCAGTTACTCGTCTTATCAGCCTCACTTTATATCATATTGTTGGGGAAGAGTGAAGGGGATGAATATTTCAGCAGCTGAGTGAGCGTGAAGCACCAGCAGGGCTTCATACCATCTTGTTTGCACTTACTACAACCATTAAGTTTACAAGCAGCATTTGTATTTATCACCAGGCCTGGATGGTTAGAAGCAATCAAAAACCAAACACAAGGAGAGAAATACAAGGTTCAGGTTGACATGTGAAGAAAAACTGAGGTGAAGTGCTGACATGCTGATGTCTTAGCAGATAACACTTAAATCATTTTCCTCCAAAACTTCACTGGTAAGGGTTCAAAGAGATATAGCCATAATACAAATTTTTGGAGTAAGTAGTGGTGTTTGAAGTTATTTTATGGGATTTTGCTGTAAGGCCCAGAATTGATTTGCAGAAGGGATAAAAGGAAGATACTTTATCTTCGGAGCTTTGTCGGAAAAAGCTTAGCATCCATTGGTAGTTCCGCCAATATGCCTGCAGGGCATGGAGGTAGGGTGAGAGGGGGGTTGCTGGCATTGACATTATATACCAGAATGAATTGTGCTGAGTTTACACCTCCTGCTGCTTACGTTCTGCTCTTTCATAATCTTTCATGAACCATACAATGTTTTATTTAATGTCCTGGGTCAGAGAGAAACTTGAGAAAAAACATATTAATAATGAAACGCATAGTACTGGGGAGGGAAAGAAGAAGAAGAAGGAAAAAAAAAAAAAACTTGGTTTGAGGCTCCTCAGCAAACAGGTCAGAAGGACCTTTTGAAGTCTACTGCTTCAGTGCAGTCAATAGTTTAAGAACTTGTGTTATTTCTGAATGTAAGGCCAGCTTGGACTTTTCTCCTACCTGAAAATGCCAAATATCTCATCGCTGCTGCCCAGTGTCTCACTGCAGTCCTTGAAAGGCTATTCAAGCAGCCAAGAAAAAAAAAAACCTCAGTATCTCAGGTTGGTACTTGAGTGAAAACACTCCATGACCAAGAGATTATTCTGTAAATACTCCTTGGTTTCAAAAAATATAGAACTAGGACTGTATTTGCAGTACCAAATACCATCCATGATCCTGAAGGTTATTATAACTCACACAAAATCTCAGTAATATTCTACATTTTTAGTGACAATATAAAGAAATTTAGACATGTGTGAATATGTATGTGTTTAGGTTCCACATCAAATCGCCCAGTGCTTGTTCCCTGTACCCCTCTGACATAAGCTATTGCTATCAGTACCAAAGGGAGCAAGCATATGCCATAGCCATAATGTGTGTATTCCCTGGTGAATCCTCATTTGCCGTCTGTTTAGATGTGTAAGGAAAGCCAGCGCTTGGCCTCTCTGCCTCTCAGGTCTTAATTGGTTAATTACAGTCATTATTTGAACTGGAAGAGAAATCACCTGGCACCCTGACACCATGCTGGCCTCGCTGAAAAAAAAAAAAAAAAAAAAAAAAAAAGTGCTTTGAAAAAACTGAGTGGATGCTGCGGGAGTCTCTGGAGGATGAATGAAGATGCCTAGTGTGTGATCCATGGGGTTGTGATGTACTCACACACACTCACACACACAAGACAGACCACATGCATATACAGTACATCCACTTGCATGTATCTGAATTCCCCACGTCTCCAGGACATTTCAGCACTATCAGATGAAAAAGCTCCATGTCAGAGTCTCGGTACCTTCAGAGGAAGGTCCAGGGGCTGTGTGACTTATTCATGACTCTCCTGGTGCTCTCAGTCCCGGGTCTCCCCGCTCTGTACTTTAACCTGTGTTGGCTCACAGACCGGCTCTTTGCCTTTTCACGTGCTGCAGCTCGCTCATCCTGTTTAAAAAATAAACAGTACGTTGCATCTGTGCTAATAATTTATGTGCAGGGAGAGAGGAAGGTGTTTATGTGGGGAAATGAGATGGCATTAACACCTGCTCCACTATGGAATTAGCTCCCGTTAGGTTTGTGCAGCCTTCACCACAAATATTTCACCTGAGATGCTTTTTTTTTTGACATCAGAGACCCTTTTTATAATATCCATTAGAATGGTCATTTTCCAAGCTGGCATGTCTCTCTTTGGCCGTGAAAGAGACCAACAGTATAAAAAATGGTTTCACATGTCAGCTCTCGGGTGTGAATGTCTAGAATGGTGTTCATTAGAAGCAGGACATTACTGGACATGAGCATATGAGGTCAGGGCACATTACATGGCTAAGACATGGAAAGAAATAAAAGAAAGAAGTGTTGGATTTTGAGTACACAGGAACAACTGACAATTATTTTTATTTGCAAATAATTATCACTATTCTTTTTGATCAATGTTTTAGTCTCTACGCTGTCTGAAAATATTTGTGTTGTCAAACAAATGCCAAAAAATTCAATTTACAACGTTATAAAACTGAGAAAAGCAGAAAATCGTGACATTTAAGAAACTGGATGTTTAGTCACTTTCGCCATGCTAGCAGTGTGATTCTGTGATAATGTCAGTTTGTTGGTTCACAACTTTGGTCCAGTCAGAAATATCTCAACCACTGTTGGATTGATCAACAGTTAAATATACCTTCATCTGCTTGAACGATATGGTACAAACTTTAGAGTGATGGTCCCCACAGGATGAAATTTAGCCTCTGACTTTTACTCTGGTGCCACCGTGAGGTTCACACTTGTGATTATCAGTGAAATTTGAAATTGATACAGACATGCAGGATAAATTATAATAACTATGGTGATCCTTTGACTATTTATCTGGCAATAATATCAGGTCAAAAACGACTTGGTGACTTGATCACTTTGGTTAAATACCTGTAAAACAAACAACTGTACCATCAGCCTCAGCTGTACTTTGTGTTTAATGCTAACTAGCATGCTATCACACTGAAATCAGATGGTGAACATGGTAAGAATTATATCTGCTAACAGCATGTTAGCATTGTCACTGTGAGCATGTTAGCTTGCTAATGGTAGCATTTAGCTCAATGCACCACTGTGCCTATAAGAACAGCCTCACTGAGCTGCTAGCATGGCTGCAGACTCTATAATGACAATTATTAAACAATTAATGAGTTGCTGTTGTTGATTAGTGTTTTCTCGATCAACTAATCAATTATTAGATTTATTTCTTTATTTTCTAAAACAGTTGTTAACAGTTCTGCTACTCTCGGCTACTCTATAGCAGTATATTGAGTGCGTCACTAATGGTTTAGACTCTTTTCCAGCCCAGCTTTATTCAACTTCATACTGTCCAACTGTGTACATGATTTAGCATGACAGGTGTTACACTTACTATATGGCAGAAAATACACTTGAGCTAAATTTAAATATATCTGGCTAATACCCCATAAAATTATTCAGCCATTTGCATCTTTCAAGACCCCACATTAAGCTATTTCTTTCAAACTTCTTTTTAATCGTCCATGCTGAAATGTTAATTGCACGTACCTCTCCCAAACACATTCTTTTTTCCATTGTCAGGGGCTTTTTGTCATAGAAATATGTTACTAATGGCTTATGAATTAATAAGAAGCCAAACTGAATTAGACTTTCATGCAAGGTGATTGTAAAGAGCTTGAAAGCCCAAACATTTTATTCAGATTGCAGAATTTTCTGGACGAGTGGGTTCCTTTTTGCTGTGGCCTATAATGCATCCTTTGTCATCATCTCTCAGCAGTGATTTTGGCTGTGGGATGTTCCTGGTGTAATTTACTTACCCAAGCAGAGCCATTAATTTTCTATTATTGTGAAAAGATGATTCGTGTTTTGGAGGCTGTCTTGATTATTTATTTAGATACACAGCAGGGAAACATGAGGCAGTGGCTAATGGAATATAAAGTCACAGGCCTCATTCTGACATTTAACTACAGAAGCGGCACATGTGTTAATGTGTCCTCCCCAAGCACCTTAATTCGACTTGAAATTCCTAATGGAACTCGCTATCTGTGCTGGGCCTTTGAGACAGTGAGGGGGAGGGAGGGGGACACCAACTTAACACATAAATTCACTTGTCTGAGTCTTGGCTGTGCGTCTAGCGACTTAAATGCTCCACTGGTTGTATGTCTAGAGGGAAATGACAGCAGATAGTAGCATTTTCACTTGCACTGTTGCCTCCTGTCCTGGTTTCATACAGTGACATGATCTTTGCTTTACTAAATCACACATATTCAAATTTGTACAGTGCCTTTTTATATGGAAACATCTGAGGAATTAATGGAGGAACTTTTAAATAAAATATTTGATCAAACTCTCATAAGGCTCCATTCATAAATGTATATATCTAGTAGCTTTTATAATGGTTAATAAAGTATTTACTAATGTTTTAGAGATCAGCAAGCTACTAATAAAGACACCTTTTGTGCTACCAAAAATCCATCTCACGATTGAATCATTGATAACCAAGTAATTAATAAATACTCAAGTTATTAACTTTCTAATGAGCCATTGTGTTTGTAGTTGCAATTACTAATAAGTAATTACAGGAATATTTTAGCATTTTGTGCTAGATGAGAAGATCAAAACCACTTTTATATCAGGCAGCAGCTGTTTAGCTTAGCTTAGCGTAAAGACTGAAAAGCTAGTTTGGTTCTCTCCAAAGGAAACCAAATTGAGGGACTCCTCAAAATCTCACTAATTTAACACATGAAACAAACACACTCGTTTGTTTCATCTGTACAAAAAACTGTTAACTGTTGACTGTTATTATTATTATTATTATGTGCCAAACCATTTCCCAGCAGGGAACAGTGGCTTTCAAAAATTGCCACTCTACATTTTGGTTAAATTTACAATATATCATGTAAAAAAAAAAGTTTGACTCATTTTGGAAAGTACTGTATATGAGTATGAGACCATTTAGTATGACTCTTGAACCAGCTGCTGGTTAGCTTAGCTTAGCAAAACTTTCGTATCAAAGTAGCCCAGTGATTGCTGTCTGTGCATCCATGGTTACACTGAAAACAGGAACCGCTAAAAGTTAATTTGACATTCATTAAACCTGTCCTAGAACCAACCAATCCAACAACCTAAATGACCATATAGGCGGTTTGTCCCTACCCTTGAATACGACCCATATGACTGTACCAGCAGCAGGTACACCAGACCTTTGTCGTCATGGTGAAGGATAGGCTAAGACAGGAAAGAATGAGGGCTTACAATTTATCAACGAGGCACTGGTGATTTATCAATCATTAATAAAGTCATGAACTGCAAAGATATAAACCCTTTATAAAGAGTTATAAAGAGTTCTGCCAATATTTGTTCTGAAGGGTGAAAAGTTGAGCAAAATGCTGCCACACTTTAATGAAACTCTGCTGAGTGGCCAAAAATGTTTGCAGGATGTGCTGGCTGTGAATCAGAGGCTTGACACTCAACTGTTATTACAATTAATGACAGCATCTCATCTGAATGACTAATGTGGTGAAGTGGTATGACTCTTTCCTTTTTGGCTTTTCTCCAGCGCTGTGGCCAGCCTCAGTCACGCTCGTTCACTTTACTGCAAAGGACATCTAGCGGTTACTCTCCCTCTGTCTCCACTGCCTTCGCTCTGCAGCCTGCCCGGCCTCACAGCCATAATTGTCTGAGGTAAGAGTTGTAGAGAGTAATATCCTGATCATGAAATACTATGTTCTTCAAGGATGAAAATAGCTGTTAATTAAACATCGTCTTTTAGAATAAAGCCAATAGAAAATGATCTCATAAAAGATGTGACGGGACAGAGAGCTGACTGACACAGTTGTAATCTCAGTATGAACGCAGTGCAGGCCGCCGGATAATTAAAGAGACGAAGCAGTAAGGACATGGCTATTAGCAGGTTAATTAGGCAATAATGAAAGAGATACCTCAGGTTACTGTGGGCTTTAACACAATATGATTCCTCGCAGAATGATATAAGGTGGGTGTTAAATTTAATCCCTGCACATTAAAAGAGAATGGCGTACCTTCCAGTCAGTTATTGCCAAAAGAGTTCACCTGCTCTGCACAGTCACAAATGGAAAATTCAGAATGGATTCTATTTGGTGGCTGTCCACTCTGATTAGTTTGATGAAGCTTACAAAGCTTTTAGAGGGGATATTTGCAAATTTAGCAGGTAGCACATATCATTCATGGACCTGCTTATTAAAGAGATTGAAGTGTTTCATTTAATGAGTAATTCATTTCCTGCTACTTTTTGACCCACTTTGACAGAAGTAGAAGCACAGTGTCTATCATTTTTTTATTTTTTTAAAGCCACTTAATGGCAGTTTCATAACCTTGAGTGTGGTACTAGTCTCTATTTGACACGGCCTTCATCTTTGTTTAAATATTCCATTCAATTATGAATCAGCATCTGTTGTGATTGAGTGATTTCAGAGCATTTACAACCTGCCACTGCAAAGAAGTGGCCTGCAGGTGCTAGAAGTCAGCGAGCGGGTGAGGTCAAAGGTCAGTGTCCGGCATTATCCTCCTCAGGTTAGAGTGACAGCCAAACCATGCACTTTATCCACCCCCTCTAATTGACTTACAAATGCTGCTGTGCTTTTGGTGTCAAGTAACTCACAGCATTAAGTATGGCTGTAAAGTCAATATGACTTTATTAGTGGCTAGGTCTCCATTGACAGGCCCTACTTGCACTTTTGACCTCAGCTAACTGTGATCTACTGTCCAGAGACCACTCTTCCCTTTGCTTCTTACCTTCCTCCCTCTCTCACTCTGTCATTATCCCACCTCTCAATGATCATGTCACCCTCTGACTCCAAATCCCGGAAGAGCGCAGGCGGCCAGGAAATTCAACATTGTTGCTTCCCTTTTTAGGAGTCTATCAGTAAACCACCGCTAATCCACAAATCCAACCTTGGATTTGAGCCGCTGAGTCTGAGGAGAAAGTAATTGGGTTGTTGCTAATAATTGGATTTTCTGCTGCTAGGTTTAAAAAAAAAAAAAAGCACACATAACAACCAATGTCCAGGCAAGAATGAGCCCTCACCCCTTTAAGCTTCAGTTCATAGGTCAAGGCCGCCCCCAGGTTGTGCATATAAAATGATTAACATTCAAAATCTGTTTTCAGCTTCAGTGTTTTAAATAGCGCAGTTTGAAAGCTCTAATTATGCTTTAAGTCCTCATTATATGACCTGAAAGGATCTTTAATTAAAGAAAAGTCATCCGTTTTCTACTTTACAGCTCATCAGCTGGAAGGAAAAAGGGGACACAAGGACGAGAAAACCACTGACACATATAGGAATTTTTCATGTTGAGGGTACGTTCACTAAAGCGCTTCCAGCTTGAAGCATTTCCTCAAATCTCTTTACGGAATTTTCTTTTAACTGCTGTGTTCATTTGTTGTATAAAACCTGGTGACCTGCTGTGACAGTGTGGATTTATTAATGTGAGCAGTATTGTACCAAAGGTGTGTGGGCACACCTGCACAGAGGTGGAGTGTAACAAGGTACTTTTACTAAAGTAAATACTACTTTATACTTATACTCTACTACAGTAAGAGGAAAATTTAGTGAGAATTTTACACAAAATGTACTTAAAGTAAAAAAAAAAGAAGAAGTTCTATATCTGGAAGAAAATGGCCCATGCAAGTGTTGTATTTTTTTATCATTTATCATTTCATTATTAGTGCTATGATTTTGCAACATACCATAAGCCATAACAATGCATCTTATTTTATTTAAGTTGATATTAAGTTGATATTTGTATGTGAAGTCTTTATATACAAAGTTACTAAAGCTGTGAAATAAATGTAGTGGAGTAAAAAGTTCAATATATCTCTTTGAAAAGTAGTTGAGTAGAAGTATAACATAGTATATACTGGAAATACTCAAATAAAGTAAAATTTGTACTTAAGTATACAAGTTTTCCTGAGATACTCACTTTCTAGGTCGGATGTTCTTGCGTGGTTCTCATGGACAACATTCAGTATATTAACAACTGCCTCCATTGTCCAGCATTTTAATATATTTCTAGTAACATGTTGACTGAAGACTCTGTGTGAGGTAAAAGGCTAAAAAGCACCGGTATTATTGCTGTTGTTGAGAAAAGGTGCCTGGAAGTCTCAGTTTTAGAAGCTGTATTCATGGGCTGGATGAAAAAGTCTCCAAGAAGCCATGGGCAGCTACGGAAATGAGCAGCGTACCACATGTTGGGTCTGTGGATAGACCAGGGGAACAACGTTGCTCCCTATCGTGACTTTGAGATCCCAGCCCGGATTATTGGGAGGGAGCAAACTTCACCTTGTTTTAAGGGAATAGTGGAGGCGCTCGCTGCACTCTCCTGCAGCTCACCACCACCCTGGATGATACAGTGAAGTCATCCTGATTGTTTTCCCTTGTGAAGCCATTAGATCTAGAGACATGCTGGCTTCACAATACGCTACTCTAACCACCAACATCTACCAAACAAGTTCTCTATACGGCGAATACATAGGCTCCTACAAATGTTATTATACTGTAGATCCCTGCTGGGTCCACAGAAATTCACTCTTGGGTCGGGAAAACATGGATACACCACTGTTGAGGACAGAAAGCCAGAAAAAGTGCAAGATTTCATCCCTCTGTTTAGTTTTGCCGGTTGGATTTTTGAAAAATGTTTGAAATACTTCTGTGAGTCATATACTGATGAGCTCTCTGTTAAATATGTGCATTGTAGGCCGCCCATCTCTTTGCTGAGTCTGTAGCATTTAGTCATGTGAAGACATATGGGTGGCAGTAATTGCAGCATACTAAAAATACAGTGTAATGTAATATAATCTATTGCACTAATACCAATGCTAATATTTACATGGCCCAAGAGACATCATCTGCAAGCACATGTGCAAACACACAGAGCATTTAGAGACATGCTTGAAGGACATGGACCAGCCTATATGGACATGGTAGTAAATGCAGTGCAGGAAGAGAGCTTACTTACATGTATCCTCTCAGCAATGCTCCATTCATTGTATCATATACAAGGATGTGGCAATATGAATGAAATGTAAACATAAAGAGCTGCAGAAAGAACATCCTCTGCATAGCACCTACCTGTGTCCACACTGCTATTTAACTATTTCCTCAAAGATCTGAGTTGCCTGTCCTGCCACTTCCCCACAGGCAGTGTTGATGAGATGCACTTCATAACTTACTGTATATCCATGCATTGTGCTACAACACTAGCCAACAGTAAAACACAGTAAAGCTCATGTTCATGACTGTGCTCTGCTTTGTTTTCATTGGGAAATTAGCCTGACTGGGGAGAACAGCAGCGTCTATGTTTGATATACAAAATTTCAACTACAATAACAATCCATTATATTAAAGATATACATGATACTAAAATTCCTTGTATGTTTTTAACTTGCATTTATATGTAGTTTGTTTAATTGTTGACAATGCTAAGTAAGTAAGTACATTGTTGTTGCATATGACTATAAGATTAATTAAGTAGGAAACCTGTCATCAGCAGTATCTTTAAACTTTGCACTTTGCACAGTTTGTGTGTTTCTGCTTCAGTTTTTGTGGAAAATATTTCTGCCTTTAGTTGCTGAGTACATTCTATAGGAAACAGGCGCAGATGTGTTTTAATGTTATATTAAGATTTAGATTTTTTCATTTGTCCTCTCTGTTAAAAGACCTGTAAAGTATGAAAAAGGTAGTTAATAATTTTATTATATTACATCTATTAGTCCCCTCTGGAGCTTGTGTTTGAACGACAGTATGACTCTGCTGTAATTATGATTATGCTGACACCTGATGTCAAAAACGTCATGTTTTTCACAGATGAGGTTGTTAAGAGAGCGACACTGGGAACTTTTGATTTCCTTTTAAGCTCAAACAACAGAATGAGAGAGACTTTGTTCTCCCACCATTGTCCACCCAAGTTCCCTCTTTTGGTTTTCATGTCTCAAAAGCCCACATTGTCTCCCAGGACACAAATAAATCAGTGTTCTTCCCTTTTCATCTATGTTGGAAAATAATTAAAAAGGGAGTGCTGAATTGTGTACAAGCTGATTCCTCTGTTCAGTAAGCCACCTTCATCTAAGAAAAGCCCCTTTTTTTTCTTAATAATATGTTCTGCTCTGTTTAAGATTGAGATCAAATACTCTCTCATAGAGCTAGGATAATTAGATTTCACTATGTAAATGGCCTTTAAAGCTCACTCAGAGTGTGAGATGCTGTGCTCACATTTGCTCGCTGCACTGCTGCCTCCCTCAGGTCATTTGTGTATGAATCACTTGGCATCGCCCTGAACTGAAACACACAGCTCTGCCACAGAAACAGGTCCAAATAAAAACTGATAGGAGAGCATTGATACTAGCAGCTAAATGAGTCATTTTGAAGCAATAAAAACACATCATGTCTGTATGAATTTGACAGCAGTTGCTCTGTATGATTTTATCGATGAATTCATTTGTTTTTAGAGATCATATCTGCCTACAATTGTAAAATGAGCCTCACAAACAGTAGCCAGTTTATTGGCCTGTGATGTCACACAGCTAACTCTATTTGTCTGTTGTTATTGCAGCAGAGTGTTAATTTTCTTGATATATTTCGTAGTTAAAAAAAAAAAAAACACTGAATAAACACAGCATTGATAGGCAAGAATGTTGGTCCAAGAAAATAACAGAATGATTTTCCAGATTTAGTTCAGCTCGTATAATAATCCATCTCTAATTGGTTTAAAATGGTTGTTTTGCAAACACGAGTAAACAAAAAAAAAAAAGGCTTTTAAAATTCAACCTTCATCCTTCTCGTCATTTCAAACAAATGACTATAAATTTGGACATATCAATATGTGTATAAATGAGATGTGTAGTACCTCTTAATGACGGATTTGTTGTTATTATTCAAATGTCATTTTTGGGGCTGGTGGGTGGGGGTGGGTTGGCTGATTGGGGGGTTGGTGGGGGTGGGGGGTGGGGGGTGCTGTCTTGCTTGTGAGGCAGAGACAGCAGCTATTGTCTTGAGGAGACAAAAGGAGTAGTGACATCACTAATGTTTCAAAAATAAACAGCAGGCTCCTATTATGTGGTACAGTTAAAGCCTGGAAAGGAGACCATATGTTAGGCTGAGGGCTACGCTGCCGAGAGTAGCCACGCATTTCATATCACTGACAGGTCTCCTTTCCCTCAGCCTTGTCAAACCGCTGCTGTAAAACAATTAAGCTCCTATTAACATATATTTTATTAATTGCCCTATCAACATGGAAACACAAAGACATGTAAATGCCCCGGCCTGACAGCTTTGGAAAAGCGTAGCGTGGCAGCTTTCTCACAGATAGTGACAGCTGAAGGAATCAGGTCAGATTATATGAGCATGGACAACCCAACAGATTTGTTTGCTATTGATAGCAGCAATCAATTCAATTAGTTGTCTCTTGTACGTTGAATGGCTGATGAGATTAGCAGAGGTAGTGTTTTGTCATTTGTTGTTTAATGTATTCATGGATTTCTCTTTCAAAAGAAAAAGCTCTTGGGTTTTTTTTTTTTTTTTTTTTTTTTCATTGTGCAGTGACTGTTTCATAATTATTGCCTCACAGCTTTCTATTTCCTCTGGAGTAATTGGACTGCCCTGTTAGATTATCCGGTCTAAATTGCAATACTAATTATAAAGCCTAACAGTTGTGTCGCATCAATAGTCTATTAGGATTAATTAAGATAGGAAGTGACAGCTGACGATTAAGCGCATCAGTTGCAGTTCAACAATGTAGAGGTCAAATGATCAAGTTCTCCTCTGTCACAGGGACATTAAGCTTCCTTTCCAAAATGCAAATGCTTGTTTCTGACACATGATGTTCTGCAATCACGTGCATGGACTGCATTACAGTTTTATTATTTATTATTTTATTTTTACTTCGACGTGGCCCATTGTTATCCTGTCACAGTGTCAGAACAAACGATTTCATAATTGATTATGCTTCTAATTACAAAGCATACAATTAGTGGAAGTTATTGATAGTTCAGCATGTGCCTTTTAACCCCGGAGCTGTCCGTCTACTCCCAGAGGAGATGTGTGTCCTTCTGTGTTAATGAGGGAAACGACTTTTAGATAACAAGGGTGTCCCAGACAATCAGCTGTGTTTACACAGTGACCTGGACATTTACTTGCTTGGCCTCTGTATCTCCCCCTGCCTTTAAATATGCCAGTGTCACGCTAATTACACAGGAATGAATCCCACCAACTCGGGCTCCTAACACATGATTTGGTCCAAGAAGTAAAGAATAAATGATTTTTGTACTAATTTGGAAATAATCTTTTTTCCACATGATACTTTCCTGTTAATCTTATCTAGGGATGCCCTTGAGAAGCTGTTGGAAATGACGCTTTCAAGAGGGAGCACTCTTCACAGATTTCAGACAAACTCTGCACTGCTTTAATAGTTGGCGTCAGACATTTCCAATCATCACAAAAGCTTTCTATTTCAACACCACATCCTTTTCAGATAAACTCAAGTACCCCTTTATCAGCATCCATTCCAAATATGTTCATTTAAAACGATTTTAAAGTGGATGTTAAATAGTTGTAGGCTACACAGTGATGGATATTGTTAGAACACAGTGTATTTTTCCAACAATATAACTTTTGATGTTTTTAAAGGTCGGTTAGGTCGAGTTTGCAGGCGTGGCACGGCCACTTTTTGTATTGACAGAGGCTTACTTTTAGCTAATTATTTCAAATGTTAATTCATTACTTTAAGCTAAGCATTTCGACCTCTCTGTTAGCTTGCTAACTAGTTTTCATGCATTTTTAAGGTATAACTGACTTGAGTTGGTGGTGGATGTGAAGTGTGCAGTCAGCTTCATGTAGCTTACCAATTTTTGCAATGGTAAATTTACTAAAGATCATTAACAGTATCAGTTTCTAATCCATTTTTAATCAAATCACAATTTCTATTTTCTCAAATCAGTTGTGATAATTCTTTAAAGAAATGCAGGAGTACCCCCAGGAGAACATGTGTCCCGGGACGGTGGACACATATCAGTGGAACAAGCAGTAATGAGCTTATCATAATGAACACTGTGTTGTCATTTTCTTTTCAGTAGTCACTATAAAGGAGCCTTTGCTTTTTGGTGTTTTTCTAACACAGAATAAAATATCTTGCTATTAATTATGAACAGTCATCGATAATCTGAATATCTTTGTAGTTAATCTAATAGTCTATAATTGCTGATCTCTGCAGGAGAATCTGGTGGTTGTGTTTCTCAGTTGCACAAAATCCTCTTGAGAATGTTCAGTAGCTGATATGTTGTGAGCAAGTGTGAGGACTGTATTCAGTCCAGTATAGTGCGTCTCTAAAAGGGCTGGAGTGCTAGGGGGCATACTTACCCTTGAGCTCCCAGAGGAGCAATGTTATTATTGGTAATAAGAAGCGATAAATACAGTGTGAGGGAAGCGTATGCCTCCATAGAAGTTCCACTCCAGTGTAGGCACCTTTGAGAGTTGCAGTAGATGAATTTCTATCTGTCTTCCCCTCAGATAAACCTTTTAGCATTTGTGCAAAAGCGAACAAACAAGTTTGTTAAGAAATGTTAGTTTAGGACATTGCAGATTCTGATGCACAAAAGAGCGTGGCATGTGTGCTTATGACAATTTCAATAGTTTAATCTTTCAGGGAGGGCGGTGGAGTGGGGAGCGATGCTAAACTACTGTCAAGACAAATATTTCCAGCAGAGCCCACTTGTATAATGGAATGAAAAAAAAAAATATAAGCAGCACTAAAAGTGTTTCTTCTGCCTCTTGCCCCTCGGCATCAGGCTTTTTCCTTTCCTTATCCAGCACAAAGAGTGCATTGTTAGCAGGGCCATTACAAGCAGTCTTGACTGCACTGGACAACATATGGCTCAAGGGAGAAAGCTATAGATTGCAGGGATGGGAGAGAAATAGGAAAGTTCATCAGACCCATCTCATCTGACCTCAGTTGGTTCCGGGGAAGAATGCGCCGAACGCTAACGCTGAATAGACAGATTTTCCAAATGCTTTGAATTCCGTTAGGATAGCGAGAAAGAAAAAGGCAAGATGCTCAAAGAAATGGATTTGGCCTATAAAGTGTAAGTGGCATGATGCCCATTTCTTCAGACGGATGACATTAGGGGACTGGTTTTATTGATGGCTGCACAAAAAGGGGTAAAGAATGCACACAATTAGGAGTCAATTGAAGGACTGGGGGATTAGGGTTGATGTATTTTAGCCCTATAGCTTTAGGTCTTTTCATTTTAGAAATACAAAGAGGGAGAATGGAGTAGAGTGTTCATTCTTAAATGCCTTTTTTCCTCTGTTCTTTTATTTATTTCATTTTATTATAGCTGTTTTTGCTTTTTCGTGGCTGGTAACCACAACCTCTCCTGGAACAGATGTATTACTTATGACATCCCAGTTTTCATCCGTTCACAATTTTTACATTAGAGTTAAATCTCTGCAGCTGGAATCTCACGGCTGAGTTAGCCGGAGCCCATAAAATATTGAAACCTTCAGAGCCACTGGCAGGCAGGTTGAGGGGAGTTCATGTCCAAAGCCAAGCTTCAGATTCACAGACATCCCAATAGGAGTGTACTACAGAAAAAAGCACTAATAAAAATTTCATTGAAATGAGACAGGGATATTGCTAGCATTCTCCCCAGCATCAGTATGAAATCTTAATCTGAGTTAATGGAAGAGATATGAAAGCCTTTCTCAATTCAAACACAAGCAGTGCATAATTTATAAATTATTGTCAGAGAAGTGATTCCGCTCTGAGATTTACTCTCTTCTAGATGGAAGTGAACTCAGCAAGACAATAAGAAAACATAGTCTTTTTGACCTCTAATGCCAGGAGATTTTACAGTAGAGCTGTCGATATAATCAGGTAAACTGGTCTTTCTTTAAAAAAAAACAAAAAAATAAAAAAAAAACACTGCAGCAGCGCTCAGAGCGAACAGATACCAGCAGAGGCATTTTCTGGCAAGCCACAGACCAGTGCAGAATGAGTAAATAAAACAGCCTCCGGAGGATGGAGTGTAAGAATCCTTTGTCCTGAAGGTTGACAGTTTGCTAAAAGCTTCATAATGTCTCAAACATACCGTCTCAGTGATGCGGAGGAGCCGAGTGTTATTTTAAAAAGCCTTTCCCCGTCTTCCCCCTCGCTCACTTTTTTACTCCAATTACACAAGATATGTTTGCATGGCATGCTCTGTGGTTAATTCACAGTGACAGCTTCCTCTTCCTTCCGCATGTGGAGCGTAATAGAAACGGTGTCCCATGCTGGAAAACATTATTCACTAATGTAGCCTCAGCGTGTCCAGCGTGGAGCTCGGGGTTGTTCCTACTCCATTACATGGCAGGGAACAGGTCCTGATTAGGATTAGCACATGTACTCCCCCCTCCCTGAAGACAGCCAAGTTCAATCATCCTGACTACTGCACTCTATTCACACCCTGCAGCCTCTCTCAGCGAGTCCTCCAGCCTTACTGTTACTTTTATGCAAACGCTTGTGGGACACGCTTTAACAGTCCAAACTGAATGAAGTATCCTTCATTTATTTTACTGAGCTCATTAGGAAATGAGGCTGCCAGACAGTACACAGTGAATGAATCACGTCTGTTCTTACTTGTGCTATTGCTTTGATATTAACATTAGAACTCGACTTAATTAAATTCATATAACTCCTGTTATCATTTTACAATAAATTCTTACTAAAATTAACTACAGCGTCCTTAATGTGGTGCCATGTTTGACTGCATTTTCACTATAGTTCATTTCATTGCATGCAGTGAGAAAAAAAAAACCAAAACCTATCACCTGGGTCAACTGTTGTTTTCTATCAGCCATATAATCCACCTTGATGTTTGTGTCACTAAATGGTAAAAAGCCAAGTCGCGGACACGGAGCGCAGGATGTGTTTTACTTCGGCGGGCCGCTCGATGTTCCTGGAACTGGCAGATAAGGGAGAACGCATACGGTTGGCTGAGTCGGGCGTATCCAAGGTGATAAAAGCATAAAAAGGAGACATGAATGTTAGATGGGGCGCTGAAGTATACACTGCAAACTTATTTAGGACAGCGGCATCTAGCTTTCTAATGCAAATAAATGGACGTGGATCTTGTTTTTTCGCCTTTGCTTTCACGTGTTCCTGTATATCCTCCACTGGATTTGAAGACAATGAACCTGATGAAGCTGATGAAGCTCCAGAAAGCTGCGAGGGAGCGGTGAGCGAGGCAACAGTGTCATTACATGCCCTGAGCCAGCAATCGTTGCCACAGGTCACGGAAATTGAGTTTTAACGCGCAACCAGGGAGTTTTATCCATTATTCACCATTGCTTATTGTGGTTAATCCGCAATAACAGTGTTTTAATATAAGTTATTCATTCAGTGCTTATTATTAGGTGAGTGCTGCGTTGAAATGAGGCTATAGGGCAGAGTGACTACCCACCCAGAGGAACGAGCGGAATCACTTCAGACGACACAATCAGTGAGCACAGGCCGGTAAACTGGAGCTGCCAGTGATGACTTATTGATGACAGAGCTTGTTCTTTCCCCACTTTAATTATGAGAGCTAGTTAATTCATGGCAGCTGGGGAGTCAAAGCAAGACGTGTTGGGTGTCATTAAGATATCCCACAACTTCATCACTAAGGCCCTATCCATAATTCACCCTCAGTTCATGTGTGACTAAGAGGGCTTTATTTTAGAACAGCCTTAACGGGTAAACTCATGTGGAAAAAGGTCTGCTGTGCTGCACTGGTCTCCGTGTCCCGCCAAGTGGAAGAGTTAAGAAGTGTAAAAGCTGCCTTTTTGAGAGGCCAGAGTGGACCAGCGAGAGGAGGGAAACATCTCTGGGCGGACGAGGAGAGGTCACATGATGTAAGGGGAAGGAGGGCCATGTGCAGTGGGAGCAATTTCTCGACCTTCTAACTGTAGCCGAGGTGATGCTGTTCATCTTTGGGAGGCTACTTATGTCAGGAAGTGCCTCGGCTCCGGGGCGCTCTGGGACCTGACATGCACTCCGAAGTGTCCAGCCTGGAAAAACCTGCGAGATGTCCCTGGACTGGTGGTGCTCACTCTCCCTGCTTTACTTCACAATTTCTCTTGAGGGACTCGGTGCCGACCACTCACTCTTTCTCAATCTGTCTCCTTAGCTCACTCCCCTGTCTCCTTTCTCTTTCGATTCTATCCATTTTTTTTATTTAATTTTTTCCCTCTCCACCTCTCCTCCAGCCCCCATCACATCCATCACCACACTCTCACATCCATCTGTTGTCTTCCCAGCATATCCTGCCTTGTTATTGTTTTTCTTTTAGGCTTGGCAGGCCTGTATTCACAAATGGTTTGCTGCCTGCTGACCAATGTTTCAGACTCTCTTGTATTAATTACTAGAGTAGCAGGATGGAGTTGAGCTGGGCTGAATAAAATACCAAAGGCTATAGCTCATGGTTTTTAACTCGCTGCATCCTGCTTTCTCAGATTCTCTCCCTGATAAATGATCGATTTACAGCGATGTTGGCAACTTGCCTCTCGGTGACTTCACGATGAAATGAATGAGATTTTCCCGTGCAAAAAGCAAGAACAAAGACTAAAATGTACTCCATCTACCTGGAGAAACACATTCCTCATCTTTGTTTTTCTGTTTACTTTCACCTGACTTGGCTGCGTGCTCTGATCATAGGACGGCGTGCTGGCCCTGATCCCAGCACTTGCATATTCATCTGGTCTAGGTGCTAATTTGTGTGTTTCATGCCTGTACTCACAAGCTTGTTTGCACACCCTGTTCCACCTGGGCTTGTTTTGGCGTCCTGTCAAAGCCCAGGCCAGCAGAACAAACAGCGTCTGTGAAAAAAATACCCATGCATGTTTAATTATGACAGGACACTCTCTCCCTCTCGTTCTTTCCGTGGACCTCTCCTCTGAGAGGAGGTGCCTCCTTGCAACCCTGCATTATTGTCGCCTTTTTTGAAGTACAGCAAGAAAAAAAAAAGGTATTAATATTTAAAGTTCTTGCTGCCAACCTCTCACACACTCACACATATGTACACACATATCCTCAGCTTAATCCAGTCCTGATTTGGGATTTCAGACAAGGTATATTGTATGTATTTTTTGATGCATGAATTGCTGAAGCATTCAAATATAAGTGTGTTCTCTAATCCACGAGGCAAAAATCAATCCTGTTTCCTCTCTGCAGGCGTCTTTCAAGCCATAATACACATTACACTTTTGTAACAATGCCACACTTTGGCCGTACACCTTGCACACATGAAAACAAGTGTTTTTAAAGTTGATGCTGCAGCTATTGTGCACGTTTTTCCATTTTTTCAAGATGATGAAAGAGTTATTGAAAGATTGATAGAGACAGTGTCCGAGCTTCAGGCCTCTGGGAGGATATTTACCTGACATGTCAAGTCAAAGCCTGAACATTGATACTAAACATTTTTTCTCCCTTTTTTTCATTTCCAACTATCAACTGTTTATTTTAGAGCTTTGTACCTTTGCAACATTTTACATTTGGGGGGCTCAGCTCAGTTTGTATTCTGCTCAGACAGTGCAGGCTCATTAGCCTAGCTTGCTAGCATTAGCACTGATTCCCTATTTGACATTACCTTTTGTGTGTTTTCATCCAACTGTTTTGATGGAGGGGGGCAGTTGTAGTGATTGTAGTGATTGTAGTGAGTTGTAGTGACCGGACTGTCAAAAGCAACAGCAAGAGGTCGTCCTTTAACCTCAGCAGAGTAACATGCACAGTCAAACTGCCTGCTGGGCGGTTAACTGGCTGTGAGGTCGTTGGAATTATTGAAGTGATATTACAAATTATTTTTAGTGCCTGTTTAGTATCTACACAGATACTGAACCACTTAGATGACAGGTCCAATATTGTCAGCTGGAACCAAAAATTATTATAATTATTTCATATGAATAAAGCAGAAATCATTATGTACTCTCCAATAGTATCTCCAAGGTCATTATCCCCTTTATTTTCAGTTACCGCCCTTGTTTCTAGCTTTTACAGAAACTTCTTAATATTCACATGGAGTAAAATGTTTAAGAATTTCTGTTTCTCTAAAGGATCAACAAGAGCAATGGTGCTATTTTCCAAATTCAGCAATAAATAAAATATATAATAAAATTACCAATGACATCAGTCTACTTCAATATAAGTGAAGAGAAGTGTCATATTTTTATCTACTCAACTTCTGTGAGTAAATGAATCATCAGTGATTGGAGGCGGCCTTGCATCAAGGCTTGAATTTTAAGTGTTGGGAACAACATTAAACTTCCAGTGCTCAGCATTATAGGAGCAGCCACTGTGAGGCAAAACAATAGACTCATCACAGAGGAGGAGAGAAGGAGGGAGGCTTGTTTTCTCACAGGCCTGACCTCTTTTTCTGACGTGTCACATTATGGTTATATGGAATGTGTCTCCTTTGCATACAAAAGGTCAGGAAGATAAATCAAAATCCGCATAAGTGACTTGCCCGATTCATCACAGCAAAGAGGGTCAAAGTGTTAGCTGTAATCAGATTTCTCCCCCCCAAATATAAGATGAATTGTCTTTGTTAGCTAAATGTATTTGTGGAATTGGAGGCTCTGGTGCTTTGTACAAACACACAGATCTAATTAAACTGTTCGGTGAAGACATATCCCTGCTTTTTAAAGGAACTGGGTGAATTTTGTTTTATTACTTTTTACACTTTTGGTGTGAGCAAGGAGACTAATTTACCCCTCGAGGTCTGAGAGATGTTTGTTGGCTTAGTGACACTTGAGCTTGTTAGATAATCCGCGATGATGCAATACACTGAAATAAAATGGTCTCCCAGCTAGTAGAGCTCTAGTTTGGAACTGGGCCTGTGAGGGTTTTAGCTCCATCTTAGTGTTCCCTCCACCCCTGCTGAGACATTAATTAAGGCTCCTTTCAGGTCCTTTTTTCAGCAGTTGCCCCCATAATACTCTCTCACAGTTAAAACCTGCATATGCAGGTGCCCCCATCATCTCCCAACAAGCTCCTTAATTAACTTGAAGTCGTAACAAATGGCTACACTTTCGTCTCTATCGTTGCTCTCTCTGCCTTCTCTTTGTTTCCCTCCCTCTCCGAGTGTCTTTGACTGAACATAATAAATAAAGAGAAGATGCAAAAAAGTCAGTCCTGTCTCTTTAACCTGGCGCCTTTCCTCCGTGAAACGTTTGTCTTCCTCTCTCTGTAGTCTGTCATCTCTCGCAGTGGATGATCTCAAGAACAGGCAGAGGTTCAGGAAGGAGTGGAGCGCTGCCATTGAAACAGGCATCACATCTCTCCCACACACTGCTAATTAGAGTTAATTATTAATACACTTTGATTTAGCCTTGCTCCCCCACCATCAGGTGCCAAAGTATATTTTACATGTTTTTACAAATGAAAGGAGTGAGGCAAATTGATTGATACAGAAGTTTTTTTCTTACCTTGCAACTTAAATCAAAGGCCCTGCCAGTTTAATTGAAGGCAAGAGAGTGTTTGAAAGTCAATTTTAAAAGATATTACAAGTTAAGTTAAAAGGAGAAACTTTTTCAGTGAAAAACTTTGTGGTAAAAAGAAAGGCATATCAGCTCTGTGGCTAGAAAA
Source organism: Trachinotus anak (assembly GCF_046630095.1). NCBI lineage: Eukaryota > Metazoa > Chordata > Actinopteri > Carangiformes > Carangidae > Trachinotus > Trachinotus anak. The sequence goes on along the minus strand of NW_027273861.1, from coordinate 6,913,784 downwards.
GAGGGGGATGATTGGGATACTCTTTGTTGATGCTGCACATCTAGTCCTTCAATATAAACGACAAAACAGTTCATCGTTGCCTTCCAAGAAGTGTTTTGGCAGACTTGGTTTAACGACATGGTTTGTTAGCACCGTCAGTACTAATTTTAGTTAGTGGTCAAATCTGCATGAATAATGCAAAAATAAAATTTCCTTTGCTCTCTGTCTGAAACACACCAGTCTGAGATCACGTGGTGCTTAATTACAAAGTCAAACTACTGCCACATTTGTCCTGGTCCTGACAGACATTCAGGGCCACTAGAAGTTCTTGTCAGGTGAAAAATGAACTTGAGTGAAGACCTTGAAGATTAGCCTTAGTCCATGTTTATCTGCCGCAAACCTCCAGTGTAACAGCTATACAGATGTTGTTTGTAGGTGTTAACTGGCTAGCAAAATATGCGCCAACTGTGTGCATGTCTGACTGATCACAGACCTGATCATGAAATCCAGTTCATACAATTATTGTCCCCTAGTTTATCTCCTTTTTCTTTGTTTCACCAACATTTGTATCTCTTGGACCACCTTTAAAATCTGCTCTGCAGTTTGAGCACACCTTTAGAAGCATCAAAATACTGTTCTTCTAGCAGAACACAGTAGTAGGTGGATACACATTGAACGATAGGGTGATAGAACAGAGGAGGGGTGTAGAAACAAGGTTAAACTGCACTCACAGAGTGACCCTGGGAATACTAGTGCCGTCACATCTGATGACAATCACCAGGTCTTCAGCACAGGGAGCGATAGAGGGTTGGGAGAAAGAGCAGCGGTGGAAAATGGCGGCTTGATTCAGATATTAACCAGTGATGACTGGCGTTAGGGGTAAGGCCCCTCTCTCCAGTGGTCATATTTCTGTCACGCTCTACAAAGGCTTGCAGGTGCAGTAATCACCCTCTAAACTGCACATTTAAGCCTGGACAAAGCTGTTTGAGGAGGTATGTATAATGTAAAATATTAGAAAAAGTGGACAACCTCAATTTCCTGCCTTAGGTTTCATGAATCAGTGTAAAATAAGAAACTGAGACTCCACACACTGATTCCTGGAGACAGTATTAATGTTGTTTACAAAACCTATGACAAAAAATATTGATAGGTGGTGTTTTTTCAAGACTCTAATGTAATAAATAAAAACCTTTCAAGACCAGACCTATGACAAAACTTACAATCAAACCTAAAAATGAAATGATAATGCCACAGATGAATGAAAAGACAAATGATCTAACCATTGTTTTAATGTATGCATATATCATAGATTGCAATCTCTTCATTGATATAACCTTTTTTTTTCACTGCTCAAAAAATATCTTTTCTTCACAAGCTGATTCAGCAGCTTGACCTGTAGCATTAGCAAACAGCATATTTCCAGTAAGGTTTTATCTCGTTAGCAGCATTTTGGCCTTTATTCTCTTCTATTCTATTGCTAAGTTGTAGTGGGAGAGAGACAGGAAAGCCAAGGAGAGAGAGAGTGAATGACATGCAGCAAAGGGCCACGGGTCAGATTTGAATCTGGGCCGCTGCAGTTAGGGCTAAGCCTTTATGGTACACGCTCTATCAGGTGAGCCACCAGCAAGCATCTTTTCAGAAGAAACAATTAATAAATTTATGAGTATATACATCCACATCACCAAAAAGCAGCAACAAATCAGCTGGGACAAACCACAGAAACATGCTGGTCACCACATTAACATTTATAGTTAGGTAACGTAACATTAGCAAAGGCTACGGATGTAACACTAATGCTGCTTACAGTTGGCTGCTGTTTGTGTTAACAGGCTTTCGGTACAAAGTGCTGGAATTAATGTTGGCCTTCATATCTTGAAAATAATATTACTATGAAACTGGTATCTGATTCTGTCTTAGGCTAAACCCAAATGGTGAACAGTAACAGTGAGTGAATACAACTTCTGAAGCAGCCGTCGTTTGGGAATGGCAAAGTTGGCTAAATTAGCACCACCATGGAGATTTTTTAAGTCAAATTAGACAGAACAAGCTAAAATACATAGAAACAAATGTTCCCCTATGCTGGTCATCTGAAGTTTGCTCTTTAACACCACATTGCTGCTCCCACCTTGTTTCAAAAGGCACACTTTTATAACACCTAAGTGAATCACCCATTAAATTACTCTGACTTCTCTGTATTCCCACTTGTATTCCCAGTTTGGGAGGTGGACTCTGTAACTCATCCAGTCCAGTGATAATACCCCTGAACCTGTGCCTGCCTTGTGCCCGGCTTTGGCTCTCATGAAATAGAATCATCACCCCCTGCTACAAAACAAATAAATCCTTCCTCTCAGTCTGTTTTGATATGTAACGAGTCGGTGTTTCACTCTTCTGAGATCTTGTTATGTGGCGTATCAGTGATGTGTCTCTCTGCGGCTGCAGTTCATCTGTCAAACTGGATTTTTCCACCTCAAAATAATGATCCTCTGCTGCACTGAGGGGCCTGCTAAAGTATCTGCTTATTTAAGATGGCTTTGCACTGTTGTTCCGTGTAGGTAACACCTGGCCCTCAGGAGCCGTCTGCAGTGGCTTACAAGTGGAGAGGCCCCTGGCAGAGATGGAGACACAAACAAGCATAGTATCAAGGGGTGGTGGGTTTTGTGATGTGTAAGTAATGCTATGGTTATTGTCTGTGGATCTCCACCAATGATGGATGTCATAAAAATATATACCATACTTAGCTGCAGTGTTGGGCTCCAACAACCGCAAAGAAGAGTACCACATCTTGTCAGGAGAGACATTTTAAGGTTGTAAGTGATGGAGTAAGTCATGCTGCCATTCCAGGACAATTGTATTCTGCAAAGACAGGGGTTCACTACCATCTGCATTCATATGTCAGACATGTCTGTCCTATCAGGAGACATTAAGAGCCACATATGGGTTTCATGCTCTTGAGCTCCTGGTTTTACCTTTATTTAAATCCACTGTATATCACTATCTTTTTTTATAATATATGTGATTATGTATATATTTGTATAAAAATTAAAAGCACAATAAAGATAGTTTCTAATTCATGATAAAAATTTGTGTAATCTCCCTGCTTATGATAAAGATAAATATATAAAACCATAAAATATTTTGATGCTCTTTCTTTGTCTGATGTACTAATCATGGACATGTGTGCTACCCAGAGATATATGTCAAAATTTGATTGCCCTTTAATCTGTATATTATGCTGTGTATGATGCCTGATGTTTGAGTTAAGTGACAATGTAATTTTCTATAAAATAAGCTGTTCCTTTATAATAGCGAAGCCTTCCACTTAAAGCAGAGATCAAAGTAATGCGTCTATTATTGTAAAAAAAAGAGAGAAGATATTCTGGCCTGTTCTATGTTTGATGACATTTATCAAAGCCCCATTGACGATACTGAGTTATAGGCTAGAGAAAAGACATCTGCTCAGCAGATGAAATACATATTCTTTTTTTCTATTATTGAGTCACTTCATTCAAAAAATGCAAATGTAACAACTTACATGTATTAGTCTTTTATTCTTTATTATTTGGACACCAACAGAGAACAAGAGATGGATGAATACAGCTGCTTTGTTTTCTGTTTGCTACCATCGTGAAAGGTCTTCACATTTCACTTCCTGCGTCTCCTTCAGATACTGTGTCCACTGTGCTTTTAACTCGTCTGCTTTTTGCCTGTGTAGTTTTAAAGATTGGAGTGGCACGAGGTTGAGCGCTGAGTGCACGAGGGCAGGCAAAAGCAGTTGGTGCTGTAGTCTTGAGAAACAGCTTGGCCTTGATACCTGGCCTCTTCTTCATAGTACTGTCAGACCCACGGAGGCACCCTCCCCTGTGACCGGCCAAGGCCAGTATGGCCCACCTCTCTATCCTCTTCCCTGCTCTCTGTCATAAATGAATGAGGCTCTGAGATTGTTTTTATTGTTTTCCCAGGATGCAACCTCAAGCCCATTTTAAATAATCTGCGCACTGCATGCTGGGAAGGCTTTTTTTTTTTTAACCTTAGGAGGTAGCCAAATGCCAGAAAAGGATCAAGTGAACACTTACAGAGGGAAAGGCCATTTCATATCTGTGGACTTGCAAGGACTTTAAATAAGAGGAACCTTGATACCTGTCTTTAATATATTCTAATGATCTCTATCTACCACCGTCTCCTCTCCTCACACTGCTCATCTCACTCCCTGCTTTGTCCTTTTAGAGGGAAATTAAGGTGATGATTGAGCTTCATTAAAGAGGTAAATAAAGAGGGGCAGTGCGTGGCCCCGGCGCTTCAGCCGCGTTGCTAATTGGCACAGCATGTGGGTTTGATGTGGAGTGCTGCAGACGGGGAGGACGTCAGGGGCGGGCCAAGCATGTGACCCGGGAGCTTCGCCAACCACTGCGCAGCCCTCTCTCACTCTGTTCTCCTCTGTGTGATCACGCTGTGGTTCTCTGCATGTTTGTTGGGTTTGCTAAGTCAAGGTCTTCTCATTCATTTTAATGACTCCACTTGGATGTAAAAAATTAATTGATATTCTTACAAGCAAACACCTTCAGGCTCATTAATCAATGTGTCAGTTTCTCCCTGCCATAAAAATGTACTTTACAGGATAATTAATTTCCTAATATCCTCCAGTCATCCTGAGTGCCCTCAACTTAAAATACTTGACATTTAGCCCGTCATATACAGCTGACTGACTCCAAGAGCTCTTAATGCATTGTAGTGGAGTCTGTAAAACAAACTAATGAACTTAAAAGAGGGATCTATTTTTATGACGACACAAGGCTGCCACAGGCACGAACGCCAACGCATTGTTAATTTTATCGGAAGCAATGCCAGGTGACAGTTTTTATCTACCTGCTCCTCCTGTTTCATAGCTTTATAACTTGCAAACAGGTCTATATACATCTGGCTTTGTGATCTTCCTGTGATGCATTGCAGGTTTGGCATCCACTGTGGTATGAAATCTCTCCTGCACCTCTACCAACTGTGCCCACATCGGAGCAGAAACACTTTGAAATAAATTCTTAAACCAAGAGGTGAGTCAGTTCGCTTCATTTGTTTGGCTTGGTGAACACAGACCTGAGTCTCACGTGTGGTTAGGTTAAGGTCAGGAAAAGATTGTGGTTTCAGTTAAATGTTAATAAAGTAAACACATTATTGAACAAAGACCATTATGTTTCCCTAACCTTTTAAAAGTTTAATCATGTTCAGTAGCTACTGTACCAGTGGATATTGTAAGAAAAATAAATCAAATATGATATCACAGATAATGCACAAGGATTTTAAACAGCAGCAGATGCTGACATCTCCTGGCTTCTAGCTCCTAGTATGGATTAAACTCTGTAAACACAAGATCCTCCTTTTCCCATAAAGTAAATGGATAGCATCTTTTCCTTCTGTATCTCTAAGTGCCAACATCTTTCAAACCTCACACTCTCAGTTAATAACGCAGGCTTTGTGTTACAAATTTTAAGGTTCAGATAGATGATTTTTTCAGACTGTCGATAATTCCCTTCAGTGCCACACAATGCATTATAAAACAGTTTTTAAAGGCTGAGTAGTATTCCCCTGATCAATATCCCTTTAAGATCATGCTAAATTAACCACACAAGCATGAGCCAGTGAGCAGCGATTAAAAAGTTGGTGCAGGAGAATGAAGATCATAGACCAGTCTAGAGACATAGCATGTAATGTAATTCATGTATTTATTGACAAAATCTGATGACAAGTGGGCAATTAATATTTGGCTAAAACAGGCAGTAACAGTGAGTAAACTGGATTTTCTCTAGATTCTGAAGTTTTTAGCACTCAGTATGATGCGGAAAGTTTCCTTTAAAGAGCCTGTGCTAATTTAGAATATGTCTTACATTGGCTAACATCAGCTGAAATGCAAATGTTATCAAGTGGGTTTACATTCACCTGTTTTAATGCACATTGTCAATTCATGCATAAATAAAATCCTGAAAATATCTCAGAATCTGAAAATATTGCAAAAAGATTTTTTATTCTTTAGATCTGTGTAGAGTGATGGTGACAGTAATATCATGTTGTAATGGTTCTCCACATTAATACATAAAACTAACATAAATGTCATGTGTCCATCATGATTTTTTACATTGTTTTTAATCATTTGAGGATTGACTGGTGCTCTCTTAATGACATCATCTTGTTGCGCCCCCTCCTTCTGCAATGGTTTAATGGACTGTTCAACACCAACAATATTCATACAATGGTAGTGGATGGGAACACACATTAATCTGCATTTTCTTTAGCCGATATTAGATACTTGTCCACTTAACAGGGTCATCATAGGAGTAAGTAAAAGATGAAACTATGTACGGGGCAAAAAGACATGGCTGATTTTAAACTACACTCCACATATTGCATCTGTGCCAGCAGCCTTATACTAAAATTCACTCTCTCTCTCTGTTGTCCTCACAACATCACAACTTGTTTTAAAACTCTGCATTTCAGGAGACATATCAGTGCAAAAATTACAAGTAGATTTATTTTAGCAAAGGGAAGTTAGTTGCTTGTCATTTCATGTATTCGTTCACTTTTATCTGCTAAAAATACTGTATGTACCAGTCAACTGCTGAAAATAGTCCCTGTGGGCCATAATACTGTATACTGCAATATGTGTGTGATGTCATCTTTTTTTTATCGCAAATGTGGATTATAGGTTTCAATTCAACAGTAGCAGAGAAAAGAGTGTAATTATAGGACTGTCACCAGGAATTAGCTTAAATGCTACTGTACTTACACAGGATGTAATGCTGCTGTATCAGTCTGAGGCACAAATACTTTATGAGCGTGCCAAAACAGGCGAGTGTTTTTCACCGCTGTTGATTCTTGTTGATGACTCTGTGGTAAACCTTTTGGAAAGAAAGGCATTTAGCTCCTCTCGCTGGTGTTAACGCACCAGCTCCAGTGCTTTCCAGTGTCCCACGCCGCAGCAGACATCTTGCTGTGAACTTAACGATTCAGCACTCAGCACATTGGACTGAGAGGCAGCTGAGAACATTGGAATATTTGATTTCTTAGCATGCAGCTGAGCAGAAGTAACACTCTGGAAAATGCCCAATAAGTGATTTACAATGTGGCATCCTTACATTAATCCCACTTAACATGTCTACGGATTTTAACTCATAGCATTTTATAGATAGAGTAAATAGTCCCTACAGGGACAGAAAAGGCCACCAGTTTTCAGCTGAGACTGTAGCAGCTGCCGAGCAGATACTTTGGTGCGATAACTGACACTCTGCTTAATCATTCATGGACACTTTCTGTTGCTGTCGTCTGCTGAAACCCAACTTGTGCTTGTATTGACAGTTTGACTTAACAGTGTGTATCGCCAGTTAATAGTTACTCAACTTTATTTGATCGCCCTTTTATTCACCCTTATTATATCGTACTATTCCATTTCTTATTGTAAAGCACTCTGAGCTACATCTCTTGTATGAAAAGTGCTCTATAAATAAAGTTTATTGTTATTATTATTAACTTTATCAGATGTATTGCCCCAAATTGTGACTTTCTCAATGATGATCAATACTAATTACATTCATGGGCATGCAGAGATCCAAGATGAGTTTGTCTAGCCTAGCTTAAAGCAGTGCTAATCAATAATTTTATATTAACTTAATTAATTATGGGTCTATGTGTAATGTGAAAGAGATCATGTTCAGGAACAAATTCACAGGGACTTGGCACACGACTCCCCTTTCTCTCCTGTCACAGAATTTATTTTAATTGAGATTTTTTTGGTCTAGTTTCATTTGCAGTGTCAACTTCCTTGTTTTGGTTCAGTGTCATAGCTCTCATTGGCGTTGTTTTACAGAGGCCCAGCACTAAATGACAGGCTGACGTGAACAGAGTGAAGCATTTATTATTCTCAGGAGGTGACCACAGACAAAACCAGAGTTAATGGGAGGAATGGAGCCAACACATTTGGCATGTCAACTTTAAAAGTGACAGTATGTTATTTCAATCTTTTTTTAATGTTTTGCTTCCTGGAAGTGCACAAATAAATTTAATTACTGCTGTTTTAATATTAGTTCACAGACAGAAAAACTGGTTAGCCCAGCTTCATCAAAAGCAAAAAAAAAAAAAAAAAGAGCAGACAAAAATGGAAGTTTTTTCAGTACTTTTAAACAAACCAAAGATCTTATTTACTGATTGTTTCTGTTAAACATACATAGTAACGCAAATGAAGACAGAGTTAAGAAACTGAAACATTTGACAAAAGGTGAAGTTGTCCAGTTGGCACACTTTACTGTAACTGTAAAGACCACGTCATAGAGCCACTGTATTATGAGCGCTGGATACCAGGCTCCAAGATGGCGGCCACTTGCATTATTTGAAAGCTGCATATTTAGCATATGACAACTTGGCCTACTTGCTGACTGTGTGGCCCAGTGCACACAGGCACGTGACTTTCTCTCTTTCTGTTAGTCAGCTTCCCAGTGAAAAATGTTTGGACTCTGGAAATGCTGTATATGTACAGTAATAATTGGCCTTGCTTGACTTTTACGACGGTGGTCTATCTTGGTTTGCAGTACTAAGGTTGACCACTGGGACAAACTGGCAGTAAGACTGACTCTCTGTGTTGTGTTGAGCTGCACTAAGTATGTAGGTACAATTCCATAAACCTGCTTTATGTGCAATTTAAAACTGGGAACTTAAAAACAAGTTTTAAAAAAAAAAATCTCAAATGTCACAAAAATAATTATACGCTTGCAAGATGTGGTTCCAGCAGTTCCAACCAAGAGGCAGACTGCTGGAAATCTGTCGTCACGTCTAATTGGAATGATATCCTGAGCGGAGAAAACAAAGCTTTATTCACATGACCTCACTCAGTGGAAACACAGAGCATTCGCAGTTGTGCAATAGTCACTTCTATTTTACACAAAACTGCAATGGAAACCCGACTTGTCATCAAACCCCCTGTACTAATACGAAGGAAGAAGATGTAAATTGACCATAACAGGTAAAACAGACCTGATAGGACAGTGAAGGAGGTGTCAATCAAGCAGAGTCTGTACACGCCCACTCAGTCCTGAGCAGAGGTCTAATCAGGTAACTGAAGTGAAAACACCTGTGTGAGTGGAATCAAACCCAGAACACTCCTGATACGCTGCTGACTAACTTGCTAGTCATAAGTGGAAACCATTGGGATTAGGATTTGGTGGAAACATACTTAGATTAACAGAGCCTAACGGGTTTTAGATAAGATAACACGTTCAGACCCGTCTCCGTGCTGAGGATTTAACTTGATATCAGTCTACTTGTGTGACCCACGGTAAGACATCTGCCTGTCTCTCTTTATTTCCCTTCTTTGTGTCATATCAGAAAACTAGTTTTAGCCTTCTGTTTTTAAAGCTTTGCTGCCATAGCACATTGCTTATAGAGTTCAATAGTTTCTAATTTGCACCAGCACAAGGCTCGCGCTGGTCAAATGGATGTTGTGTCCCACTCAGGGCAGGCTGTGGCGTGTTTACTGCACATGTGTGAATGCTCCGGCTGCCCACTCAGTGTCTGAAAACCTCCTATACGGTAGCAGTGGCTCGGAAAAATGTCTGCCTCCGAGTAGCACAGACATTTAAGCTAGCTTGTACTGTAACACGTCCTCCTACTCACTCCTCAGAAAAGTCAACTACCGAGCTATGGAGCTCAATATATGTTGACTTTATTTATGCGTTGACAGATTGTGTGCTTATATTTCCAACTCTGAGGCATTTATATTCATTGTTTAAGTCTTTTCTGTTCAACAGATGAGACACAGAGTTACACCATATCACATTTTGAGCACAAGATTACATACAAATCTTTGCTTTTAAATGTTGCAGTGCATAGGATTGTTAAAGTGTGAGCACATCATTGGGAGAAGCTGGCTGTCAAATTCCTGGCAGAGACCAAATAGTTAAGCCTCCTTTTAGGTCTGTGTTGTGCATCGTTATACAGTTAAGAGGAATATTTACTAAAGCAATCTACAGTAAATCCTTGGCTTGGGGCGGCATCACCAGGTTTATTGCCATATGGTGCGAGCCTGCAACCCTCCAGTCATCCACCTAAACTGTGCTGTCAAGCTGCAGCCTTATAGAAACACAAGACAGAGTTTACTGATTAACATTTTCAAACTGTGCAGCTCTGAAAATTAGGCCTTGGCTTTATGTACAAAATCTGTTTCTCTTAAATGATTCATGTGCTCCAATATGTTAAGACTGGGAATTATACTTCTGATATTTATTTCATGGTATCATGCCCTTGGAAACAAATAGAACTTTATGCTGAGGATGAAATATTAAAATCAGATCTGTAAAATAAATAAGTAGAAAGACCAGTATACATATTTACAAGAGACATGGTGTGATATTTGAAAATAAATGAGGGCTCATCTAGCATACTTAGAAAATGATGTACAATGAGGCAAAAAGTGCTTTGGGATATTTTGATGAAATTATTTATGAGTTTAAATAAATCATTTATTCACCCGAGCTTAAGCTATTTATCTAAAATGAATGCACCCTGCATTAGTTTTCATAGCTCAGCATTTAGAGCTGCATTAAAAGAGGAACTGTGGAGTAACCGCACTCAAACAAAGAAACACAGACAATGTCAATAAGACAGAACATGGTGTTTACAGCACAGTCAAACCTCTGTGAAGACATGATTTTTTTTTTTTAGGGTTCTGACCCGCATGTTGTGCATCAAAAATATTTAATAATATTTCTCTGCGGCTTGTTTAGCGCATTTATTTTAAATTTTTCAAGACTGCTTTCCACGAGTCAGCAAGTGCACTGAGACAGAATTTTTTATTTAAATCTTCTTGAAGTGATGACTCCTTTTTGAATCTAATTGAATTTAATCAGGCCAAATGCTTTTAAGCTTATTCTGCAAAAATGTTATCACTGTGCACATTGAAAAGTAGGACAGTAGCCTGTACACAGTGAAGTATACTGTAACCATTAAAAAAAGATAAATAGTGTGGAAATGAGTGTGCTAATGATGTTATTAGGAGTGATAAGGGAGCATTAGCATAAAGTGGAAAAAGCAATGTGCTTCTTCGTGTGGATATACTGAATTGTCACACTTCTTACAAATAAAAACTGTTGCATTTAAAACATTTAACCCATTTTGCTTCAGCATATTTCACATATCAAACGGCTGCTTTTGAAAAGCGCTCTGTTCTATAACTGTAGGGTACACTTTGTACGCTTTTTACCCTCAACCCCTTCCCTGGCCTGCCACCCCTCCACTCTGTGTTTCTGAAGAAAGCTAGGTGTTAACACTACAGAAGCATGAGGAGTGAGAAAAAAATCCTGCAGGTACCCTGTGGGTATCTTTCAAATTAATCATCTGGCTGGTCTGTCTTATGTGCAGTTTTGAAACATTAACAAGACCTTTGAGAGCAGGGGAGAAGGGGAGAGGGAGAGGGAAAGAGAGCAGGACATGGCATGATGGTCTTTAATGTTTTATTGAACAGATACAAATTATTTTGGCCCTTGCCTTCGCTGTTTGGTGGAAGTCGGTGAGAAAGCAAGTCAGGGCATGCCATGGGCACTGTGTGGGGACGAAAGAGGAGCTGTGTGTGATTGAGGGCCTGAGGCTTAAAGACACATTCAGTTTAGTTATTTATTTCTTTTCAGAGGAAAACAATACCATCAGGATCTCTCAGAAAAACACTGGGTGGAAAGCTTGATGTAGTTAAAACAATGTGATAAGTCATATGACTGATCTTGAATATGAGACTTATATGACCTTTACAATACTGAATAATTGAATGTGAGCATTACAATACCTGAAAACAACCATGAAACCAGGCTGCATGATTGATGCACTTCTTGCTTTTCAGTGCAGTAAATGTACATTTGCACATGCAGCATTTGAGCTCATGGAGATTAGTATCTTATCCCCAACATTGATAGAAGTTGTCATTATGTCATCAAAGTAGCTCATCATTAAATTATCCATCGTGCCAAATATTTCCTTGATATAAATCAGGGCACTTTAAGTCCTGGTTATTACATTTAACCTTGTGAGCACTTTTCATTGATGAGTGGTGAATGTGAATGATTCATTCGTGGCTCTAATACTTTATTGAGTGATAGATGTTCTGCATTGGTCACAAGGCCTTGGTTTGCAGGTCATGTGGCCTGAACAGCAATGACATGTTTTTAGCAGCACCACAATCAGGTGTTTATTAGCAACAATTTTGACAGTTTAAAAAATGATCTGCTTGTCAAAATCAACTGTAAGGTTACAGAAATATAATTATTCTCAGCATTTGTAATGACTGTGCTTAATTAATTTAGTCAAGTGTTGCTTTCAAGTGACTCATAGCAGAAATAAAAGACTAAAACATGAAGACAAAACTGATTCACGATGAATGTAGTTTATGACCAGCTGTTTGCGGAGGTATTACTGAGCACCTGTGAAAACATTTAAATCTGCACAGTTGAGACTCAGCTAATTTGTTCACAGTGATTTTGATATGAGACATTTCACAGATTCTAGTCAGTCTATTCTGCCATGGTCAGAAGATGAGGAACATGCATGCACTTCAATGCCATCGTTAATGCAGACGTGCTTTGTCTGTTTTGGTTGTCAAAACAGCAAAATCTGCCATCAAAAAGGTCTTTTACTGTCATGAGGTGTTTTTGGTTATTCTGGTTGATTAGACCTCTGATCAGCTTCAGTGGGCAGAGCTGCTGGGAGTTTGCTGAGGTCATCAAATCCCATGCATATAGTTAAAATAACTAATAATAAGACTTTATTCCATCCTGAAATGGGGGAAAAAAAAAACAAAAAAAAAAAAACATAACAAAGTGAGAGGGGCGTTGCCAATCAAGCCAGTGAGCCACATTAAGTAAAGGCAAACAGAGGCACAAAGGCTTGTCTAGTGTCTAGTACTGTCTTGGACAGTACAGCATCACTAAATACTGTATTTTAGCATCTGTTTCCTTATATTCCCTTTATTAATAGTCCAGTCAACAAAGGTCGTGTTTGTTTTGCTATTTTTGTGCTTCATGAACAATGGGACTGAAAACTCATTAAAATGACAGGGTTTATCCCCTGGAGACCACAAACTTTCTGGCAAAAGATTTTTATGTTTTTGTGGATAACTGGGAAAATGTGCCCTTAAGTTGGCATTGGTGGAAAAGTCAGGAGGTCAAAATATTGAGAATTATCTGTGACAATGAATATGCAGTATCTAAATAGACCAGCATTACCTTCCATATGCCTCACTGCAGAAACCACACTCCTACTTAAAATTTAAGAAAAATAGTGTACATTCCTCTCATGACCTCAACATTTCAAATATTAACCAAAAAATCTTTAAATCTGGAAAATGTTTGTGGGACTTCACATCCCTGACTGCAGCTGGTTTGTGTGAGCTGCTAAACAAAGAGGTTGTTGTAAAATGAGAGCAGACCTGCTTGATAAAGCTTCCACTAAAAGGAAATGACAACAAAGAGAATCACTACCTTGATTTCACTTGTTGTCCTTAGAGTGCAGTCACTATTTATGCATGATTAACAGACCTGCTAATTCAATTAGTGTAACAAGTCATGGTATTTTCCTTTACACTCAATTGTTTCTAATGTGCTAATGATGCATTTACATTGTTAATTCGAGATACTTTTTCATGTTCAGCATATAAATGATTTGTGTAGGATTGAGTGCCGTCTGTTGTTGTTAATCCTGCTAGAATATCCCACTGATATTAGTGTGGGCACTGACTCATTAGTCAACACCATAATGTGCCTGCTAATGCATGTAGTTACACACACACAAGGAGTTCCAGTTCTGTCCAGTTAGTGATGACATACATTGTGTTAACGCAGTTGTAAGTGTCATGTTATCTCACTGCAAGTGCTGTTGACATGACAATCTCCAGACTCGGTGCTGTGGTAATTTCTTCATGCAAATAGATGCATACACCAGAAAATATGCAGCGTCACTGAAATGTGTGTTTTGCTGCCTGGAAGAAATGCAGGAGTCAGCACTGATAACACCAGACAATGTGGTTGTTGTATTTACTCTTAACAGAAGACTGTTTCCTCTGAGATGCTCTGTTCATTCAGCTGCTGTGTTTCCTGTAGGTTATGCATCCAAGTACAAACCTCAAGTACATTTCTGTGTATTGTTTAGTTTATGTTCCACTGGTACAGTTTCCCACTGTGTGCACTTGGTTAGTATTGTAAATCATGATAGAGCCAACAGCTCTTAGCACTTCGTTCTTGTATTTAAAGGATAAGTGCGGTGATGAATTGATGCTACTGACAAGTTTATCCAAAATCTGATCTGGTCTTATTGCTCTGTGCCATAGACCTCCATTTTTGTCCAAAAACTAGGCTATTAAAAACTCATCAGTGGGGCAAGAGGTTGAGATGTATAGCTACCATAAAACCAGTGTCCTCAGTTTCATCCGGGGATCTTTGTTGCTTTTCGTTCCCTCCATCTTTTTGCATTTTTTTTTTTTTTTTTTTTTTTTTTTGGCTGTATCTCTACTCTCACTATACTCTCACTTCTTACACTAAAGCATATCTTCAAATGTTGAGTTTTCAGTTTTGTTTTGTTTTCTGACTGAGTAATTTGTTTTTTAAAAAAATGAGTTTTCTCTGATGTTTTCTTAATGTATTAATGTGTTTTGGTGTTATGTGTTATTTCATCAAGCAGATGAAAGTTCCTTTGTAATACAGTATAGAAAAAACAGCATCTGTTTCCAACTCCATACCAACACATCTTTTTTTCCTAGTACTTTGCCACAGTACCAGTCAAGTTGTACAAGGAGACAAATTAATGTGATGTATAAAGACTGAGGTCAACTACTGACAGAAAACTGGCTTCTTGTGCTCAGACAGAACAGAACAGAGAATGGGATCACATTACAAGTGTATACTGTATGGTCCTCTTTGTGGTGCATTGAAAAGTAGCGTGAAAGATAGAACCGACTGGATGGACCAATGCATACATTAATGAGGGCGGATGATATGCACATCGTGTGCTTTCAGGTTCAGCTTTGTGGGGCCTTAATGTGAAAGCAGAATAGTTCACTCGTCATGAAAATTTTATCGTCTGCCATAAGAAAGCCTGCAAAGTAGCCATTAGGCACTTTTAATAAGGAAGAGAAAAAAAATAGTCAAGCTGAAGCATTGAGCATAATTTGAATTTGACTGCAAAGGGTTGGAGTAAAACTTTGAATCCAGTCTTTGTATGACCGGTACATAAATTTATTATTGAATGCAGCCCATTCAGTTACATTTGGACATCCACCTGAATTCAGATGTTGAGTTCCCGTGGGAATACTAGTGGTACAGTGGAACATGAAACAAAATAGGGTGCCGTGAAGATTTACCTGATATTAAGAGCTGTCGAGACTTTTTTAGCGTCACCTTGCAAACCTTATTGTTAACTTGATGGCTAAAATTCATAAATTGAAACTTTTATTTAACCTGGAAGTTGCTCTAATTGTAGAGGGAGACCTGGCAAAGATAATAATCATAGCAGCAGTTTGAGAGATATTACACAGATATGAGTTTGCCTAGTATGGCTTGATAAAAGTTTACCAATGACGCTTTCTCCTTAGGGTTATGAAGGCCAGGAAACATGCTCATAAAGTATACAGTGACAATGAGTTGGATAAAACATAGAGCACTGTGATACAGAGTCAAGACTGCATAGTGCAGAGGAGGCAGCATGCATGTAAATAATGTCTGCACTGTGTAGAGCACTGACGTCCCTCTTTCAGTTGAGTCCCGTCCAAAGGTATTAATACTGATATTATCTGAAATATGGGAGTGAGCTCTAGAAATGATCATCAGTTCGGTTTTCTTTACACTGGGAACCAACTTTAGACCATAAAATGAAGCCTGTAGCTGTTTAAAGGCAGTCCGAAGTTCATCAACAGCCTGACTCAAAAAAGAGGCAAATGAGTAGAATACTGTATCATCTGCATAAAGATGCACTTTAGCTGCTTTCTGTCCAAGTCATTGATAATATCATTGTGACATAGCTGCTGTTAGGGTACTATGACCAGAACGATTTTCACTTAACATGTTATGTTCTGGCAAGGGTTGTTTAAGTTGAAGATTTACCTGTGATTATAAAATCTTGGGAAGGATTGGGAGCTTGGATATAGGGCAATAGTTTAAATCTAAAGGATCCTCACCCTTTAATAGGAGGAGAACATAGGGTGCTTTCCATATTTTCCAAAAAGAATTGGTCTGAGGACTTTCATTAGAAATATGAGTATACTTAGAGATACAGTCAGCTCCAAAGACAAAAGAATAGATTAAAATTTTTTTAAAGGTGACTTGGTATAGGTGTCACAAAACTGGACCTAGAACTCTGACAACCTGCTGCAGTTGTATTAAAAACAGACCTAGTCGGCTTTCAATTTATTTTTAATTTCAATTTTGTTAACTAAAATGTGTTCAGCGAGGCCTGACATGGAATGAGAACATGACAATGAGGACCGCTGTTTTGGAGCCATGGCCAAAGATATTGCTAAGTTTCTTTCACAATTGCCATCTTTCATGTTGGATAGTCCAAAATATTGGATACCCGCTTAAAACAAGTAGGAAGTTTCACATTAAAAAGTCTCTACTAAAACCATAAGGATCCTCAATGGAATTTATAATGTCTTGTTTACATTCGAGCAGTAAGTCACAGTGTTAAGGATTTCCCTGCATTATTTCTTAAGAAAAATATTATTCTCAGTATTCATTAGTAAATAAATCATTCTTGACCCACCTACCTTTGACTGATTCTTTCACATCCATCATTTTCTTTGGTCACTTTCAGTTATGCTATTGTCATATCCTTAAATTGACTGTTTCAGAATCAGCAGGGCTGTGGACTGAAAGGAACTGTGTTGAGCAGGGAGAGGGCTTTTGTAGATGTGATGTGACTGGGCGTCTATGAAGTATGTTTGTTCTGTGTAGTGTGCTGCTTCCTTGCCTCTTGCTTTGAATACTTGACATAATTGATTTCTCCTTAGAGTGGCAAAAGGAGCAGTAATTAAGAGCCCAGGCCATTTCATTGATTGGACTTCCCGTCTGAGGCTTCACACTGACAAATCATTGCAGCTCTTCCCAAGGGGTCGATCAACTGAACCAAGTTTGTGTTTAGTCTGCCTTAACAAAAACAGACTGCACGCATGCACCCCCCTTTCTATAGTAAAGGATTGTCCAAAAATTATTTTGTTTTATTTATTTTATTTTTTGCTTTTTGTTTAAGGGGAGTCATCTAAAATTTTTTAGAAGAGCAAAGGACAGATGTATAAAATTCAGTGTAGATTCATGACTAAAAAATTAGCAAATTAATTAGCCCACACTATTAAATGAAGAATGAGATACAGAGTTAGCTTAAAAGTTCAAATGATTATCTTTATATTCAAGCATCAAAAGTATCAAAACTACTAAAAAAAATCACTGATACATTAACTTGAAATTTAACATAAGCTGGGTATGTTGTATGTGTTTTAGCATGGTGTTTTTTTTTTTTTTTGACTGACCTGGTCCCTTACTGGCGAACATGTCACTTTGCAGCATTTAACTGCACCTGTGGCCTTTCTCTTTTCTATTCTCCCATTATCTGCTCCACTTTACCTTTTTTTTTCCCCCACCATAATAACCAACCGTCTTTGAAACTTGGCTAAAATGTTATAGTGGTAGATGTTGCCATGTGCATTGTCGAGAGACCTGATGATGGAATTTTTGACGCTGCGGTGAGAGCTGCATGGATTGTGAGAGGTCTGCCGCTTCATTCAGTTTTCTGATCAAGCTGTCTGTTTACGTGCCACAACATTTTAAAGTCTCTATGCACCTTAAGGTTTTATAATTTAGTGCTGTTATTAATATGTCAATAATTATTAGTATTATAACTATGCATTTTAGATTTGTGAGATAGTATAGAGAAAGGTGTTGCAGTGCTTATCTAAGTCAAGATTTGGAAAAAAGGGTCTAGTTTTTAAATAAAAGAACCATAAAGTTCAACCGCTCACCACAGCCCAGTTATTTTCATACGGCCCCTGACAGGAATGCAGATATAAAGAAAAAGCTGTGGTAATAGTTAAAAACCATCATAATAACAGCAGAAGTTGTAATAACTCGTAACAACAGTAATACTGTTGCTACAAAAATATTGTATTATGATGACAGTAGATGTGAGAGCAAACATATAATGCCAGAAGCTTCTTCATTACAAAGACAGAAAAAGTTGCCACTGTTTCAATGGAAACAAACATTGCTTTGGGCCCCTTTGTAAACAGCACACAGCTGCTATTTCGAGTGATGGGAGCTCCACCTTGTCACAACAATTCCCTTAAAGAGGAACAGTTTAATGTCAACAATATTTTCTCCATCTGCCTACTCATGAAAACCTTCCAATCCACAGGGAAAATGTTTCTCCCATTCCAAAAGGAAAAGCACAATAGAGAAAGATGAACTGATAACATCAAGCGTGGATTGTAGTCAAAGGCGTATATTAGCCTGCCGCAATGAGAGCTTTTGGTGGCACACATCCATCTGTTCACTTTTGCATTTTTCAAAGAGGTGTCATGCCTTCCGTTATTTAGAAATTTCTATGCAATTTTCACAAGGAACTCCTCGGAGCGCCGTGCCAGCTGACTGATTTGCATGGCCACGTTTGCAGTAAAATGGAGGTATTCCTCCTGCCAGACTCCTGCGCTTTCTTCTGAGAAGTTTGATCGCTCAGTGGTAATCTGATTGGGAGAGATCCATCCAATTTGCGCTGATAATGAGGCAGCTTGACAGGGACACAACGGCAGTTACTTTGCGAGGCATATCCTGTCACAATCTAATTAGACAAGGTTATATACAGTATTTCAGTTGAAACAATTGCATTGTATATCATACTCTTATTTTTTGCAAGACAGAACTGAATGGAGTGAACAACTGTTCCAACGGCTTTCACATTGTTTTGTTTTTTTTTTTTTTTTTTTTTTTATTATTCTATAATTATTTCACCTGCCTTTTTCACTCATGTAACCACCTTTCTGGTTTATACTCTATGTTAATGTTGTTGTTGTCTGGGAGCAGGCACAGGGCAAAGAGCCTACCAAGGAGTGCAAAGGTGAAGGTGAGAACAGAGAGGAGATTAAATCCCTACCCTCCGTCGTCATGGAGAACGTGAGACCACTGGCAAAAAAGAGTTGGACGAGTGCTTTGCCTCAGTCAGAAATATCTGAGATCCAGCCTAAGGTGCGTCATCAACATGCAGCTTCAGGGGAATAAACTGGACACTACTATGGCTTTGGAGGTTTTATTAGCTGTTAACATCTTAGTTCCTCCCTCTAACTACACAAGGAAGAGATGCGAGGAGGAAACTCTGAAGGTGTTATTCTGAGGAAATGTCAGTTACCTATGACTGAGGCTCGGTAACGAAGCTAAATGTTTTTTGGGACAGACCTAGATGTGTTTAACACCAAACACTGAAAGCTGGCATTAAATGTCTGCTTACTCTGCTTTACTCTTCTTTTATCAGACCATTTATGATTTAAAAAAAAAAAAAAAAAAGTTATTTGTTAAATGAAAAACAAAATGTTTTGTAGAAAAGCAGATTTATATTCCTTATAGTAAGTTATCAAAAAATATATTGGTATCAGCACCAAAACTAAGGTATTGTATCAGAAATTTCAAAGCCCCACTAATCACATCTTGTACAGCTGGATCACCTGTCACAGTGCCTGCGATATGTTGCTCTCAGCTACTCAGCTAATGTCCCATTGCATTAGATGATGTGCTTCTGTGTGACGTTATTGACTCTCTTTTTACTTTTCTTTTCATTCATTTGTTTCCATGGAACATGACAGACATGAGTGTACGATTGATTGAAGTGTTTGATGTGTTTTGTTCCACAGACCCACACACAACTATTAATGTCTGTGTGAATAAGTATCACTCAGGTGTGTTTCACAAGCTTATATCATATTTAATAATAAACTGCATTCATCCATTTATCAATGGACCTTTCAAGTACTGTGGGTATATTATAAGCACATGGATTGAGGAGAAGAAATGCAATCAGAGGCAGATTAAATAACAGTTTTAATTTAATTGTGGCATAAATGTGGAACTTTATAACAAAGAGACCAGAGAACTAATAATAATTTATTTAATCCAAACTTTATCATACACACTAACAGTGAGGAAAAAATAACAACAGTCTAAACCCTGAATACCACAGGCAGGAAGAGACTTCAGGAACATCGCACAGCAGCTCCTCAGAAAACACCCGTGTATTGTATTGGAAAACACTCTCCCCTTGCTCCTCTTCTCCCCTGAGATCCATTTTACTAACTGGAACATCTTTAAAGATGGCAGACGTCAATTGATTTTCAGGTCATAGGCCAGAGGACGGTGGAGACAAGGATGCATAAATTAGAAAACTAACATTACAAACTGGTGTTCTGTCATCGTTGCTAACTCAGGAAGGTTTATTATGTATATTTATATTATGGTGAATTTTAGCAGTGAAAGTTGCTTTCTGTCATCCGGGTGTTAAAGTTCATGTTTTACTCACAGCTGATAGATGAACAGTGTGTAACACCGTCCACTTAGATTTCATGGGATTGCAAACTGCATTCTGTATAATTCTGCTTTGTTTCCCTGTCTAGTCTTTTGCTAATACATTAGACCTTGCACTTTTTTTTTTCAATAGCCTTTTTCATTACTTCACCCATATAAGATGGCCCTGATATTTGGTATCAGACAGTGCTCATCCTGTCACAAACCAGTGTCTAGTAAGGTGCAGTACGTCTCAGTGTAAATGACTATGGCCATGAGTTTTGCAATGTGCTATCACATAATTACACAATCAGAAAACATTTCTTTTAACAGACTGTGCTCTACTGTTTTTATCAAAGATTCCATAGGACTGAGATTTTCTTTTTATAATATATTTAATAATTTTTCCGTGTGTTAGTTTTGTAAAATACTATTTAGGTGTTTCACTCAGCTGTATATGAAGTGGAGTTTGAATTAGCCCACTTGTAAGTTATTTTATAATATGGATGACATATTATCATTCTGATGTGCAAGGATAAAATCAAATTACTGATTTATCGCTGTGGTCGTAAGGCCATCCTGAGAGGGGTGTTAAAGTCTTTAGTAAAAATACCATACTGTAAAAAAATAAAAATAAAAAAAAAAAATACAGTGAAAATATTAGCAAAGTATGGCAAGTATCACAAGGAAAATGTACTGAAAGTAAAAACTCAATGCAGAAAAAGTGCCCTGTGAATGTTCATGTGTTACACAGTAAATATATTATATATTATATCATGGGCTTATTATCATCACTGATCCATTATGGTGTGAGTACGAGTGTACAGTTTCTTTGGCTAGTTTAATCTATAATAATTGATCATAGGTTGTGAATGTAAACTTTTCATTTATAGAACAACTAATTATAGGTGGAAACTAAATTTGGTTGAATAAAACGTGTGCAAAGTTAAAGTGTAGCAGAGCAGAAGCATAACATGGCATAAAATGGAAATAGCCTATTTGTCAAGCAGTACATACTGATTATCTAATAGCATTACTGACACTAACATTAACCAACATGATGAAAGAAATGTTTCATTTACAGATTTAATAAAATGGTATGGAAGTTCAACCATACTGCTGGCTGTATAAGTAAGGTAGTGAATGTGTAAATATGGAATCTAGTTGCTCAGCTGGGTCATTGCACCAACTCACTGGCAGAAGATGACATAGTTAAAGGTGTCTTTACATCTGACCTTTCGAATCATGAGTACGTGGCAGACAAGCAGTGACATGCAGCCTGTGCAATGGTGTTTCAGTTCGCAGATCAATTGGAAAATATAGTAATGGCAAATGTCTTTTAAATATAGATACCTGTGAATCACCTGAAAATAGTGACAAGTGTCTGACATAATAATAATGTGTTATGGGTATAAATAAAAGAAAACTAAAAAATAAAAAAAAATAAAAAAAAATGTACCATGGTCAGTTTCACTGCAGTTAAGGGGTCCTTGATAAAATAATGTGCTAATATATGGAAAGTATTCATATCTAAACTATGGATCATCTTGACACCAATGCAAATATTGCCCTGTCAATTTACACAACACATAATGAAACCTTTTTCATATGAGATATATATATATATATATATATATATATATATATATATATATATATATACATATACATATACATACATACACTTACTTCCCCCCCAGAAGCTGTCATCCCGTCATAAGTGGCATGTACTTTTAAGTTACTTGTCATCCACATAACATGTAAAGACCGACAATAATAATCAATTACGTCTGTGGCTGCCTCCTCTTCAGCAGGTCAGATGCGCCCAGTGTGAGGCCTGCTCAGATATGAAAATAGTATGGAGATTTACTGAAATTTGCAATATTTAATTGGAGTTTGTGTGCATCTCTGTGTATGCCTCTGTATCTACTGGCAATGTGCCTCGTGAAATTAAAGCAAAATTCTTTGATCTGATATAAGATTTGAATAGTGGAGATTTAAATATTTGAAATTCTTCTGCTGTGTCACTTTGATCTCTGAAATGATTAATAGGGGTTTGTTATAGAAAATACACTAAACGGATCGGGGAGAGCCAACCCACTGTAATTGTGAGTTGTCTCACAGAGTGAGGGTAAATTACACATTTTAAAGTAACAGGGTAAACAGTTCATTTGAATTTTATTTCGTTCTTTTATGTTTAATGAGACAAGAAGACAGAGAGTGACTTCAAACAACCCAATCTAAAGAGGAAAAGATTCTCTTCATGAGAGAATGACACTTGGAAGGGAAAAGTGCTTTCATCGTTTATCATGATGATTAGGAAGAGGAGGGTCTTTGTCTCCGATCTCTGCCTTTTTTAAGCACGAAGAAGGAGAACTTGGCCAACACCCATGAAGACAACATCACCAAATAATACTGATACAGATAACAAGGACTGTTGATTGTGTGACGTTCTCCTTGGAGCTTATAGTCTTGGAATTACCCACCTTAATAAGAAAACAGTACAAGACCTGGAGAGTGGTAGTACATTGACATTTTGATCTCTCCTTTTTTATCCCATGTAGCTGCTATGCCTAGTTTTTCCTTCCTAGTCGATTTAAATTGTTTATATGTAAAACTGAAAAGATGTAAGTGACCTTTGTGATCAGCAAATAACTGTTTGCTAAGCTCTGCTGCCTCAGTTTTTGTCACAACGCCAGCAAAGCTTCCCATTCTCACACAGCACATATGCAGTTTATTGTGGTAATGGTGGTATATCCTGATAGTGACCATTTTACTCGCTGAAATGACTTCTGCAGGCAGATTTTATTAGGAGTAGCTAGCTTGCTAATTAAGATAAATATTGGCTAAATAGGTTTGAAACTCAGTCTCTGGCAGCTCACTCATTTAAAAAAATATTCAATAAAATGTCTTTAAATGTGCACTGTAGGGCTACATACTGTACATAATATGCCAAAAGATTGAGGCTTAAGTTACAAGTTAAGCATCCAGTTGATGAACCACATTGAAAATTAAAACTGAAATAAAGAAACAGTGTTTTTTTTTTGGGGGGTTTTTTTTTGGCACTATAGTGAAGAGCTAGTTTGTACTATTGTAATAAGTATGATAAGGAAATTAGATTGTCCATTTTGACATACAGACAGGTGACAAATTAAAGGGAAAACCAGTATACAGTGTCTTAATAAGATGTTGGCCCAAGTCTCTGAACTCTACTGGACCATTCTTCCAAAGATGTTGTGATGATGGTGGTGTAGAGTACTGTCTAACACGTCGGTACAAAATCTCCCATAGTCAACGGGTTGAGATCACATCATTTTCATACTCATCAAACCATTCATTCATGACAATGCCCTCTGGATGGGGGCCTTGTGATCCTGTTTCTCCACTTGTTTTTCAGGTATTCCCTTTAGTTTGTAGCTCTCTTTGGTTTCTTATCTTACATGCTTTAATATTTTAAGATGAGGACTGACTGATGTGATAGCTTAGATAAGGTTGGCTGTGGTTGCTGGAGTGTAAACCTCCCCAAATCCAGCAAAAAGCAGGACAGAGCTGCTAACATTAGCCTAAAGTCTGCTAATGTTAGCCTGAATTTTGCTAATGTTAGCCTAAAGTCAGGACTGGCTTCCAGACAGAGGTGAAATAGTGTTCAGTGAATGTGCAAGTTGTGAACGCAGCTCTCTTTTCATGACACCGGTAACTCCACAGATTAATGTAGCTAACTCTGGAAGTAGAGTTCAGTTACAGCTGTAGGCAGTGAGCTAGTTAGCCAGACGTGCTAACGACTGCAGCCTGCTTTAGCAAAGATAAATTAACTTTAACACATCCCTCACAACTACGCTGCTTTGTTTTTGATTTTGGAAAGGAAAGTAGGTCCATTTCCCTTTGTACAGGTCCATGCACATCACTTCAACATGTGGAGAGATCCAAAGCTAACAGGCCTGCTGTGCTGAGATCCAGTCTTTGTTTGGGGGAGGGAATAAAAGGGTAAAACTCAAATGTTTCCTTATACAGTTATGTAAATCTTTCCTGTATGTTTTTTTTTTTTTTTTTTTTTCCAAATTTAAATATCAAATGCTGCAGAGAGTATCACAATCAGTGGAAATGTAGCGGACTGAAGTAGTTTGAATTCAATAATTGCATTTATATATTTGCTTTGAATTAATGTTTAATTCATCCCATCATATTTAAATTGATCAGCATGCAGAGTAGAGTTACTGTGTCCAGTTCATCCTCTAATGCTTCAGTGACTCTGCCCACTTGAATATAATATCCTTGCAAACTGTGCCTTAAATTAGAATTGCTCTCCTTACAATACACTGCTCTTTTTCTCTTATAAATATTCAAATGAAGATCGCTATGAAATACGCCACATACAGTCTCTCTGTTGCATGAATGTTTCTTTTATGTATGAATTCAAACAGGCCATTTAAATTTTTTCTACCTAAAATGTACACGGACAGAAATTCAGCCTATTTGTACTTTATTTCAGTCTGACCAAAGAACAGCGTGAATTTGTAGATGTGAACACACATATGTGAACACTGAACACATTTTGCTACCACTCAGCATTGACCTGTCACTTGACCTTTCATTACCAAACACAATTTTTAGGCTCTTTTTCTTTTTCTTGAGCACATGAAACACACAAATCTGAACTGAAGCAAGTGTGTGATTTCATGCGTGTGTTTGTGCAGGGGGGTTTGTGTGGCGTGTCCTCTTAATGGCGGCCACAGGTCAGTGAAGATGCGTCGTCAGAAACTGTTGTCGGCGGCTGACAGGTGACCTACTGGACCATGAACTGCCTGTCTAACATTTCGGGCAGCGTACCAACCAGTGTTTCCAATTGTTGTGGCATACTGCAAGAGGGCCACCTGCTCACCGACCACAGTGATCAATGATGATGCTTTTTTTTTTTTAGTGACACAACCCAAAAGAGGTGGTATTGACATTTGAGGCTGGGTTGTGAATCGATAACAACCAGTCAAGCCGTCTGACTGAACAAAACCCATAAACGTCGAGCCCTCTTGTAGTGGTTGGAGGATTGATTGATTGTTGAAATGGCAAATAAAATCTTTCAATTGTCACACGTTTTTGGAAATAGGCATTATTGTAATACACAATTGAAATGCAGTTCAGAGCGGGGTAATGTTTTGTTATTTGTGAATGAATATAAACATTAATTCACAGAGGAGGACATGCTCTGTCTCCATGCCCTGAGTAGTCACCTCCTCGGCTGCCTTTGCCTGTCTTGTCAATATCATCCCCTCAGTAAGTAAAAGCCACTGACAGGTCTGATTTAGTCATTGTGCCTCTCAAAGTATCTTTCCACACTAATCAAACTGACTCTCTGTTAAATAAACCATGAAAAAAGCTTTTCCATGAACGATGTGCTGGAGCGGAAGTGATCTTGCCTGTAACGCTAGATGATTAATCAACAGATTGGATTCTGCTCAGCATTGCAATTCCCTGCTGCAGCACTCACTTTAACCCAAACGTTAGATTTAAAAAAAAAAAAAAAAAAAGAAAGAAAGATGTGAGAAATTAAAAGGCAGACAGGTGGTGTTTCTTTTTTTAGGGCTGAAACCTGCACCATGCAACCACCGTGCATACTACATTGTGGTCTGACTGGGAAGTTGGCACTCATTGTTGCGTGCCTTCACTTAACAGGGTGTGGCAGTTTGCTCTCTGCACTCACCGCATGGTTTATGGGTCAGTCACTGATGAAATGTAGCATAAAATTGGCTGGAGTTTGGTTCGTAGCCGTTATGACAGGAAGGAACCACAAAACAAGCATCATCTGTCATCACACAAGGTATTACTAGCTTGGTAATTATCACTCTAATTGTGGTGTATAACCACAGTGTTGCCCATATGATCCATGCAGGCTGTGTGGCAAGAAATTCTTCATAAAGATGAAATTGATTTTTCTCTGTTTTCTGCTTGTTTACTGTAGCATGAGAGCGGTAAAGGGCAAATTTTCAGAAATAGAATCAGCCCTGTCTTTTTCTACTCAACGCGTGAAAATGGTATTGATTAATGGTCATCGCCCCTTTTTCCACACAGAATGATGTAAAGACCCTGTCAGTTGCCATCACCTTCTCTGAGAACGTGTTCCATCAATCTCGACGCCAAACGGGCAAGCAATGGCAGGTGGCACATATTTCACCTGCCCAGGCAAAATGGTCCAGAAGTGGGACAAGGCAGAGACAAAAGTGACACATACGAAGGTGACAGCTTTTCACACCTGGGAATAATGGTTTTGATAGGTGTCCTGCTTGTTTCGCTGCTGTGGACTGGACAGAGACCAAAAATGTGTGATAATATACACAATTAGCTCATGGCGCAAAAAGACCCAGGGCCTTCACAAGCCAGGGCAAATCTAAACTCTACCTTTCACCCGGAAAGCGTGACGGCTCAGTCTCAGCACAATGCTGGAAGAATACCATGTTTTGACACATCAAGGATACAATTATTGGACCCTAAAGCTATGCTTGTCTACACATGCACCATCTCAGTTAGACAGTGAATAGTTGTGGGAGCAGTGCAGTTAATTTCCACATTGCCACCAGAAGACTATCATCCCAGCTCCACCTGATTCTCCGTGTATAACACTGCAAAGAATACAAATTATCACCACTGCAATACACACATATATCTATATATGCCATGCATATTTCTGTGATATCCCTGTCTTGTCTGTTTTATGTCAGATGATGTTACACGTGCAGCAACTTCAAAAGTAAATCAGTGTTAATATCACTTTGGATGTCCAATTTATTCTGTCACAATTTCCCTCTCCCTTGTGTTTTGTAAAGGAAAAGATAGCCCTTCAACAGAGAAGCCTCACCAATTTATGTGTCATTATCACTGCGAGTGCATGCTGAGCTATTTTTGTTTTTCATCTGACCATGTTGACATGCTCGCCACATTACTGTCCTACAGTGGAGCTGCAGCTTGACAGAACAGAGGATGTGCGGGAGCGTGACGGAACGTTTTGATCATCTCAATGCTATATTATCTGCATACTGTTCTTCCAGCTTGTCTGCACAGGACAAAGTTGCACTGCTCACTCTCTGTAGGGCATCCCTAAGATATACTTCAGCTTATTATCAGCACCTTTTAAATGCTTCCCAGCAAACACAGCTGTTGGCCCTGGCAGAGGAAAAAAAGGGGGGAAGAAATCAATAAAGTAATGCCTCTAATAAGGTGGGAGAAGTATTAAATATACATGGTAAACTTCACACATGAAAACTAATGGTGTCCTGGAGCCACAATCAGCAGAAATTACCTAGATGTTGAATATAAAATCAAAACACAATCATTATTACCATGTATTAAGATTTTTATATTCTAAAAAATGCTGCACAATTTTGTAACAAATCAGTTTAGCAGATTAATGCCCAGGCGCTCATTTTCTTCAGTTTTTATCAGTTAGATCTGCTGTATTGTAAAGGGTTGATATGGGACCAGTCATTTCTCACATGAAACCCTTTTACTTTGAATTGAACATTTGTGTTTAGAAGTCCATGGAAAGCATAAAATTTGCTGCCAATGTGTGAACAGTACAGAGAATTAAAGTTCTTCATGTAGCCGACCTTTAACACTTTACAGCAGTTTATTGATGCTTAGGCTCATTTTGTATTCAGCAACTAACATCCACAAATATATAATAATGAAGAGGTTACAACTAATGCAAGGTTAACTTAAATAAACTTAACTTAACTGCACTTAAAATAAACAACTTTATTTCAAACTTACTATCATAGTAAGTTTGATACTAACTACCATAAAATATGATACTGACTTTTATTGAGCACACACCTGAAAGGAGGGATAGCTCGCCACAAGGTTCTTTATACTGAATGTTGTCCAATAAACCCCAGTGCGGTTGTTTCTAAATTGTTTTGATGTAATAATAAGACAGTAGCTGTGAGCTGCTCTTGGTCGTTGCCAACACCAGAGTTGATCGTAAGATGGATACTTTTGGATCCCAAAACTTTTGGCCATTATTTTATCATTATTTTAAAAGCGTACACAAGAAGGTTGAGTCTTCTTCTTCATCATCTTCTGCATCAGCCTAATGTTTCATTTGGCAGCAACAATAACGATACACATCATAATAATTAGTAATGTGTATTAAAAAACATTTTTAGAGTGTAACTCATACAGAAATGTAATACTTGACATTTGTCCCTATATCAAGACTGATGGTGCTGCATACTATCTGTTGCCATATATTATTATTATCATGTTTAATATATGTACATACGTACATATACTACTACTACTACTATATATATATATATATATATATATATATATATATATATATATATATATATATATATATATATATATATATATATATATATACACACACACACACACACACACACATACATACATACATACTTACATGTTTAATATATGTACATATGTCTATATAATGCATTTTTTTATGGTATTACATGTTGTGACCATATATTAATGACATATATTCAAGTTTATTAAAACAGCATACATATAAAAATTATGCATAGTTATATATGTTTTTCTTATTAATTTCTCATTCATTTTAAACAGGTCTGTCTTCCCATTCTGGGAAAGTGGACTGTATATAATATCAACATATATTGACAGGCTTTGGGATGGATATACATTTATGTAACATACATGTAAAATATATGCATTTATACATAAACATACATATTTATATGGGCTAGACATGTATGTGTCTTTAAGTACATATGTTTCAAATATTTAAATTCAGTATATGTACATTTATTTCATTTGTGTATGAGATTTCTCAAAGTATGTTTTGTATCATAAATGATACCACACACAAAACTATTTTCATTGCATGACATTATTAGCACATTTTAAGTAAGTGTGATTTATTTCTTCGTCCCTCTTAAACACAATATTAGCTATAAGTGCCTTATTCTCAAACCTCTGGTCCTTTTCTCTTACTTGAATATACAGCACATTTACACCACATGTACTGATGAATAATTACACTGAGATTTGTAGGTTGTGATCTAAAGTCTTACAGTATTCGTAATTCACATTTGTTTACAAGAAAGCCATATTAACCGACTGTCTAAACCCATACAGTGAAACTACAGCATTGGAGGGTGACAATTATTGCATAAACACTGTAAACTACAGCCTCAAAACTTACATCTCAGTCACATAACTACCATTTTAGCACACAGACGTTATCTTAATAGTGTCTACACCAGCTAATTTTTAACAGGAAATTTATGAATAAGGGATGAATACATTTAGTTACTTAGTAACTATAATAAAAAATAAAAGTGAGCAATGAAGACAGAAAGGCACTTTTCATGGCAGAATACAGTACTACAAAATCACCCATTTCCTCCCAGCGATAATCCATGGACACTGTCAGCCCCCTCTTTGCTCCATCCAGTCCCTCCCTCCCTGGGTCAGCTGGTGGAGGTCTGGGACCTGTTTATGGCAGGTTGGGATTAAGGAGACCAAATCCAACCTGCTGTTTCTCTAGGCCTCAAAAAAGCTGAGGCGGATAATTAAACTGTCGAGACGTAGGTCCTTTCTTCTTTTTCAACTCCCGCCTTCCCTTCCTGTGGTTTAATTTATTTGGACAGGGGGCAGCCCGGTGGGCAGGCTGGGCAGGCTTCCAGCTCCACTGTGAATCCGGCGCTACAGTGATGCAGTGGCTGGAGGAGTTCAAAGGTTGCAGTGAAAAGGTAGAGCCATCAGAGATGAGCCAGGTCAAGCTATTTAAGTCAATATTGTTCACCCCGTCTGACAGCCAGAGTAACACCTTCTTGATCTATAAGGCCAGTGGACAAAGGAGGCGGCGTCTCTGCCTCATCAGTGAGGGATTGTGGGCTTCGGCTGCGGTAGAATGGCTGGAGGGGCAGAGGCATGTGTCCAAGGGTCCCCATAGAGCAGGCATTACAATGAAGGACTTACTGCTGTTGACCTAGCCCCAGGCCATGTGTGTCACTATAGCCATCAATATTTCCATATCATCACATTTGCACCTGAAAAATATAAAGCACTGCTCAATAGATTCTCTCAATATTGTCAGTGTTTATGTGCAGTAGAGCCAAGACTTTTTTCATTACAATGATTACAATTGAATTCAAATGCGAATTGCCATTTTCCATCCATTACTGTTATATTACTGAATGTTACACTTGGTTGGCTAATTCTCCAGTTGTGTGCAATTAAACCATTTCATAAAAAGAGGCTGCAACAAAATGACTAATTAATTGATAAAAATGTCACATTTGTTTATTTCCTGTATTAATTTTAAGGGAAGGTTACAGTCTGCTCATCTCTTTACAGTTTCCACTCAGGTTTTCAAATTGAAAATGTGCATAAAAAAGGGTGGATGGAAACATGAATACATTATTCAGTTGAAACACATTCATGTTGAATTCTTAATATGAATCCAAAAGGAGATTTGTAGTGTATCAGACTATGTGTACCTTGTACCTTGGACACATGTTGTCCATACAGTGTTGTAGCAGCAACAATCAGCAGGCTCTGCACATACTATCCACCCTCCCAGCCCTTGTGTGGGGTCAATCGTCCCACCTTTTCCCAAGCCTGTAAAATGTCCCTTATCAATATTTTAGCACATCAATTGTAACCCTTGGTAAACACATCTCCTCCTGAAAAGTAAATTATCAGTGGACACAGTCACTGGGGATTGACTGTCTGGGACGCTGTCAAGGCGTCTCTCTTGTGTTTGCTCTATCTCACACACTGTCAATTCCATCTTTGAGTGGGGGACCAGTAGAATCCAGCAAAGCTCTTGTTGAGGATTTTTCAAACTAAACAATGCCCTGGGCATATTGTATTCTCAGGAGAACTGTTGGCCAACATAGGATATGCTTCAATTCCCAGAATGATGAACACTGTACAGCACAGTCAGAAGTCCATGTGCAAGATTGTTGACTTCATCATTTGAAGAATGTAAATATATCTAAATCAATAATATACTGTCAGGGATTCTACAATATTAGTTATTAAGGAATACTTCCACTTTTAGGGAAATATGCTTTTTCATCAAGAGTTAGATGAGAGGATTGATAGCACTCTTGTATCTGCATAGTAAATATCAAGCTACAACTAGCAGCCGGTTAGCTTAGCTTAGCATAAAGACTGGAAACAGGGAAACAACTGAGTACCAGCATCTCTAAAGCTAGTGATTAATATTGTTTCAGCTTATTAATATTGTTTAATCTGTACAAACATATAACACATAAAGTATGAAAATAACAAGTGGTGGTTTTATGGGGAAACGTGCTGGACAGTTTCTCAGCCAGACACAGTGACTTTCTGGATTCTTGTTGTGGTTGCTACACAACCAGTGAAGACTGTATTGGCCAGATGCATGAGATCCATGACTTATCTGTGCATATGTAAAAATTAAATATGCATTAGCAATATACCTCAATCATTGTGAAGCTGGGCTTATGTACATGTACATTTCTACGTCTGTTCAACACGAACAGACGTAGAAACACTTAATCACCTGTTTGCATGTCAATACGTCCTCCTGCTCCACCTCATATATCAATAAAAAAAGGGAAGAGGTGCAATAATAGCAAGTGTACTGTATCAGTGACCTTCTCCAACAGCAGCGGAGTCACTAGGAGGTGGTTGGGATGTGGATGTTGGGCGTGCAAAGTGCACAGCTGTCACAGCAGTTACCAAAGCTAACTGCAGACACCACTCTGGATACAAACGTTGGGCAAAACAAGCTTTTGTGTCTGAAGTCATGGTGAACGTTTTTCCTGTATTAAACCAGCTCACAATCTGTAGCCTTAACCAGCTGTGTGACAGTCTAAATGCTGTCATCACTACAAGTTGATATTTTACAAACATTTCACTGACACGTTCAAGTATCAACATATTAGCGATTAAAAACAGTAAAGTGAAAATGAATAATATTGACAGAAAACGTGATCCAGTCTCAATTTGGTTTCCTACAAAACATATTTGCTGTTGCAGTTTAGCTGAATATAAACTTAATTTCGAGGAGACAGGGTTATCAGTGGTGATATCTCAGTCATCATTTTTAAACATCAGGAAGATGAGCATTGATGAATTTGATAGTGCTCATATTGAAACCGTCTATACTTGTACTTTAAGAGCTTCACAGCTGAGCATCAAACGAAAAAGAACGATCGACACACGGAAATGATAGATTTAAAAAATGTAAATAATGCAGCTCTCATAAGTAATTAATTGAAATTAAACTATAAATAAGCCTTTGTAAGTCTAAAAATAATAATTCAATCAATAAAATTTTAACCTAAAGAAACAATAGTATATATATTACATCCATTATTACATTTATTACATGAAAGGATTTTGGCTTTACACCTGTTCAAGTACAGTATGTTCACATATTTGCAGTAGCTCATTGGTTGCTTATGTTGTGCTGCCTGTACAATAAAGCAAGCAGAAGTAGTGATATATCATGTTGCTGCAGCTTCCCTGCAGACTGCAGCTGATCAGGGGCTGGTGGAAAGACCTGCAGAGCAAGAGAGCTTCATTACACTGAGATGATGGTGTTCATCAGTGTGTGAAGTTTCTTCAGGCAGTCAGAGGCAAAGTTAGCACGCAGAAGGATTTTAACCTCAGACAGATTATCATTTTATAGCCAGTCTTTGCCAACCTAAAGTCTAATGGTGTTGTTATTAATTTTGTAAATAGTATTGAAAAAAGAAAGGAATGAAGTACCACTCAAATGTAGTTTTAAAAATATTCATAACTCAGGCTGAAGTAGTGAAAATTCACAGCTTTAACTGAGAGTGAGCAAGAAGAGTCTTCTGGCCTTAACTGCAATACTGTGCTTATGTGACGCTCCACAGGGGAAAAGACAGGAATTCACAGCAGACACTGAAAATCACAAGAATAGCTGCATATCAAATGTTGAAACAGAAAAAAACTGAAATAAATTTAACTGAATAAAAGCAAGTAGCATGCACAGAGCACGTGGAGAAATATTCAGACACACAGTAAACAGATGCAGAAATATAAAAATACACACTTTAATGCAAAAATGATGTAGGTGCACAGACAGCACACACAACGTCATGAACACAACAGGAAACCGTTTCTACCGGCTGAGTCAATTAATCAGTGGTGGTGATGTGAAGCTGCAGTCACATCATATCGCACATTACTGACTTCACTTTACCAAACCACCTCAACAGCCACAAGCGAGGCATTGCTCATGTCATCTGCAAATCACAAATCGTAGCTCCTGACGCGAACCGCTGCACAGAAGCCAAGTGCCAAAGGGCTCTGGCCAAAGCCAGCATCAGACTTTAAAGTGATTTGAAACAGTGAGCAAAGGAGGGGCAGAAATTGCCTCAGAGCTTAACATAGACAGAGCTTCAATCTTCAATGGAATGGAAAAAAAAAAGAAAGAAAAAAAAAGATGAGAAAGGGGCAGAAACAGTAGCGTGGCCAGCTCATCCATCATTTCTTTAAAAGGTCAGGATTTTGTAGGTGGAATTGGGAAGAGCAGCGAATTGCAGATGCACCGAACAGCAGGGTATTTTCCGCTGCCATGACCAGCTAAGGAGAGCTCCTTTAAAACACATCTGCCAGTAAACATTTTGGCCTGACTCTGGGTCATCTCTCCTGTCTGGACCAGACCCAGCGGAGCGTGAAGATGTACCTGCACAAACCCCAAGACCAACTTAGTCACTTCAGACTTTCCTGTAAGCCCTAATTGTTATGATGACCCATAAATATTTCTTGGATTCTAAAGGGTTTTCTCACCTCCTCATTTATTTATTTTTTCTTGACATTAAAACATAAAAGTTAAAATCACTATTATAATTACATCATCTGGGGGCAGCACCAAGAGCAATTCTGATCAACTAAAAAAAAAAAAAATCTGAAAAAAAAAAAAATCACAGCGACACGAGTATGGTGTTTATCTGAATTTCAGATGTAATAAATGACAAGAAAATGTGGCACTATAACACAGCAAATCAGTAAATAAAATGTCATCCTCAATGATATGTAATTACCTAACTACATGTCTCAGAGGTGCATTTGGAAACATCAAGAGGAAATGGGGCAAAAAAATCACCAGCATGGCCTGTCTGAAGTAAAGCCCATCAGCACCTAAGTGCCTCTTTACCTCCTCCAACCACTAGAGACCAGGAGGGGAAAAAAATGACCTTCTGGCATTAAGGACTGGGAGACACAAACCAAACACAAGTCACACATAAAAGACACACACTTTCTGTGAATGTACT
The DNA here is from genome assembly GCF_046630095.1 of Trachinotus anak. NCBI lineage: Eukaryota > Metazoa > Chordata > Actinopteri > Carangiformes > Carangidae > Trachinotus > Trachinotus anak. Next base: position 6,878,980 of record NW_027273861.1, on the reverse strand, counting down.
GTACTTACAGAGGAATTCAGTACAGTCAGAAAGCACTTTCTCCTCCACTGTCAGAGTGATGAAAAGGTTGCTCTCCAAGAGAAAAAAAAAAAAAAAAACATGGCGAGAGGGACAGATGTGAGCTTCGTTATAAGTCTCTCCATCAGCCCTGTAGATGCTGCTCAGACACCCCTGGGATACACAGAAACATCTGGAAAGAATTGTCAATGGGATTGATACAGTACCTAGAGTAATAAAAAATGAATTTCCCTGCCGCGATATAAACACAAATGACCTGAGCCATGATGCATTTGCTTAGATCCACTTTGATCCCCCCTCCCTCCCCCCATATCTGTGTCTTCCTCACTCTCCATCTCCATGTGTTTCTTAAGCAGTGTGCACACCGTTTGAACAAAGTCCACATTTACACAACAGTCCCGTGGATTGTATGGATTCAGCCTCGGTGTCAGGAAATCCATCGTGCTCAAATGACTCACTAGTTGAAGCCCGGCTGATCCTGAACACCTATTTAAAGACATCTTAATATCAGAATTTATGAAGCAGATGGTGCATTATTACCTTCTTATAGAGATATAACAAGCACTAAAGCTGCTGTACAATCTTTGAACAGCCTTTGCGCATGGCTAGACAAGTAAAAGAGAAGTGATACATTAAACATGAATTGTTCGAAGGACACAGACTACATAAAAGCATGTGGTGACAGGGTCACATGCATTGTGTGTGACGTGAGTGGAGGGGACAGATTTGCAGAGTCTTTTTAATGTGCGCGCTTGTGCTTAACATTGTTTAGAGCTCAGTGATTTAAGATTACTACCACAGGGGGCGGCCCGAGGGCATTTTTATGATGAGCTTTGGAAAATGTTGCCAATAATACACTTGGCTCTTTGAGATAGCCATCTCTTTCTTCTGCTTGGGGAAAATCTTTTACATCAAACTTGGGCTTAAACTGACTGAGGTGCTGCTTATTCAGATGGTGATTTAAAACTGTATAGCATTTCTGACAGATTCAGGTTTAATGCCCACATCAGTAAACTCCACCAGTGTTTTGTTTTTTTTTGTTTTTTTTTTCTGGCACAAAGGAGCCGCTCTGCTGCGAAGCTGTCAGCGAGGTGTTTAAGTTGTGGCCTTGAAAGTTTGGCTCCCGCTCCATGAATGATTCCTGAGATACGAGTCAGGTTCCACCCAGCCCGCCCACCTCCAGGGACCTCTTCATTATCTGTCATTAAATGTTTTTAAGTTTGCATAATTGATCCTCTCCAATAAGTCGTCATTGATTTATGGAGGTCTGGGCTGAAGGAGGAACTGGTTAAAAATTCATAACCCTGCTACGCGTCTTCACAATCCATTAGCTGCTCCTGGACCCAGAGTCCTTCCATTGATTGACCTTGTGCCGAGAATCATGGACTTTGCATTTTTCCCCCTTTTATTGCACTGTGGGAAGAGTTATGTTTTAGCTTTTTCCCCAGATAGGTCTGACTTTGATTTTTCTCCCTCTCTATTGCTGAACGTCTTTCTCTCTGTCTCACCCTCCCTCTGTCTCTCTGTTTCTGATTCTCCATCTAAACTGAAGACCTTACTCTGAGACGATGAATAAATAAAGCATGTTCCATAAACAGCTTTCCACTATTATTTAAGCTTCCAGGACCTCGCACTCTGACAGCCTCCTTTCCCTGCCATCAAATTCAAGTGTGTAAATTTTCTAAAAGGCTCTGAATGTTTTATGATGATTTCAGGGAATGATGGAGTAATAGCTGAATAGCGAAGCTATTACTTTTAATATTTATATTGAGTGCTTTGAATCATTAATGTGACAGGATGTAAAATCAGAGCTGCGGGACGTATGTACTTCACAGTCACAGCCACTTGGCAAAAAATATTTGTTTTCCTGAGCAGCCCATTCCAAACTGTTGTGAGCTACCTATCAGGGCGTGGGAGTGACGCTCTTTTCCATCAATTTTAATCTTACCTTGAGAAAAGGCAATTCTTGGAAAGCATTAGTTCAAATATGGAGTAGGTCTGAAAAAGAGTTGCAACAAATCTTTGAGAGTGTTGTGTCTATAATTCAAAGGTCAAGTTGTCACAGTGCTTGGGTCTAGACCTCTTTTATCCTCCCCATACACTCAGCACTGGTAGTCAGTGATGTTTGCCATATGAGACACCAACAGGATAAAATATGGAGGCCAAGCTATGCCCCCCCCCCCCCCCCCCCCCCCCCCCCCCCCCCAAAAAAAAAAGGAAGGAACGTTTAATGAGAAAGTGACAAAAATAAAACAAATATGTGTAATGTTTTAGCTGTTTGTTCTACAATCGAAAAAAAAAATTAAACCATGAACTCTGACTCAAACACTATTTACATATTTTGTAACTTTTTAACATTTACTTACTAAATACTAAATAATTTTGACGTACGTCACAATTTCCTCTTTCTAGTAAATTATTATTGAGTAATATTTATTAATTTTATAGTAAGTTGTAAGAATGGAAAGGTTGTTATCGTTATGATATAAACTTTTAAAATACTAATTCAAAATTAAGAGCTGTTCATTTGTGTCAAATTGAAGTAGAGCTGTGAGATAGCGAGTCTAATTTTAACTTAGTATCTCTTAATTGTGACTTAAAGATTCAAAATCATCTCATAACGATTACTAATTGTTAATATCATTATATAATTATTACTTTCAGTTTTGACATAGAAAGTCACTGTGCTTACAGAGTAGTTAAGATTTTGCGCACATATTGTTTCTTTTTTTTCTAGTTGAATAAAATACATAAACATTAAATTGTTGATAATGTTGCATCACAAAGGAGAAAAGTGAGATAAAACTTTGAGTTGTATGAATGTTCACATTTTTACTCTGCAACTAAATTTTTACTTAAAACATCAATATTTTGAATTTTTATATGGTCACTTGTGATTTTTTGGAAATTATTAATTATGACTTTGTAATGCATAATTTCAGTTTATAATTTAACTGATCATATCATACTCTTGCCAAAGTAAGTCATAGTTTTACTTATAATTTGGACTTAAATCGTTTTAATTTTGGGCTTCCGTACAATTATTCCTGAGACGCCTTTCACTGTTTGTACCAGAAGTTTTCACTTTGTCTAACAGTTGCCCATGATGTTCATCAGCTGTCAAAATGTTGGCAGCTGTCAAAGTTAATCACAATATTGTTATTTAAATCACTTACATTTCCATAAAAGCAAAGACAGCCAGCAGGGAGGCAAAATCCAAGGTTTGCTCACGACATTAGTTATCAGGTGGTCTTATTCAGATGTTCTGGTGGAGGTTATAGTGTGGGGTCCTCACAGATTTGTAGCCTTGGTTTGGTGTTGTTTTGTCCCTTCGGCACAGGGAGCTTTAGTCTGTGTATCTTGTGCTGTGTGGAGCTTGGCAGTTAAAGGCCAGTTTATTCTTGCGGGTATCAGGCAGCCTTGTCCTGAGGGAACGAGCGCTTTCATGCACAGTTAGTGCACTTGACTCAGCATGGAGATGCTTTCAGATGGAAAAGCCATGTTTAGTGGACGTCTTATGAGACATTAAAGCACTACTGTTCTATTGTTTTAGCTCTTCCTAAATGTCACTTTCCTCTCCTGAGCCTGTCCTTCACCACAATGTTGTGGGACACGTCAGAGAGAAAGGCCTTTTCTCTGCTCCCACTGAGGGTCCATTTGAAAAGAGGAGCAGCATGTAAACTCACCACTAAGGCCATTACTGTCATCTTTTTCTGTTTACTTTCTTTGCAATATTTATTGAAAGAAAAGCAGGACAAATCAGACAAATTATTATGGCCCCTTTAGGATAGAGTTTTGTAAAGTTCTTTATCATTTCCTGTAATCCTATTTTTTTTTTTTTTTTCAGGGAGGGGGTATTTTACATTTTCAGCTTACTTCATTATTGAAGGCACACTTGTTGTATACATTATTGTTCTTAACATTATTTAGGACTCAAAAGGCAGACTAAAACAAGTTTGTCCTTACTTTGATGATCAAAAATCAACTGTATATTCTAAAAATAACACACACTGTGCCAAAATAGTCCCATCTGTAGTTATCACAGACAGAGAACAGCATTCACTCTTTGAATTTAAAAATACTTTTAGGCAGGATAATACATATATATGAAAATATTACAGCCTGAGTGGAGTCAAGAGGTCTTTTTCTTTTAATAAAATTCAACCCGCTGCGTTTGTACTAATGTTTATGGCCTTGAACTGACAAAGATATCTGTCATTGAGCTGTTTCATAAATTTTCAGACTTAATAGAAACTATCAGCACATGAACGTTGGAAGAAACTGGAAATGCATATGCAATTACATACAACACATAGCTAACGGGTGGAGAAAGGACCGAGATGAGCTGAACTCAGTAACTCTCAATGCTTCTTTAAGTGTATGTTTATCCATTTAGAATAACAATTGAAAAACAGACTGTTGCTGACTGTCGCTGGTGGAACCACTGATCCAAGCCAGTGGGTGCGGGTGAGTTTTAAAATGAAATTAGATTTGCAACAAGTGTTGAGGTGTGTGCCCCTTTCCTCTGCTCAGTAATGCTGTTTTAGGTGAGCAGTAGTGACTTGTGTGGATTCAAATGGTGGTATAATTGAGACGGAGATGCCGTGACTGGAACAGATGTTTCATATAGACTTCTGTGAGCGGGTGCGTGTTTGGGTTGATCTATACTTCTAGGGACTGATTTTAGACAGCCTACTGTTTTTGTAAGAGACATTTCTGGATTTATTTTTGGAGCTGTTTGCTGAGGTCAGTCCCTGGGTTACAACAGTTACAGGATATGGGTATGGTTAGGGTATAATGTGATGCAGTGTCCTCACATATATAGCAAAAACAAAGTCTTTCGTGTGAGTCTGTGAAGTGACTCCACATCTCACTCTGGATACATGAGTGGAGCTTAATGTAATCTCAACTTCCATTAACTACTAGACTACTTTGGAGCCCAGTTGTTGTGCTGTACGTGCCTGTGAATCGAAAACAAGTTGCATACATTGTGAAACTTCTCAGTGATTAACAACACTGACGTCCTATTTTCTGCCACGTGTTCCTCCAGAGGAACTGCGCAAGTGAAATTAGGAGCTCTTGCAAGAGATTGTGCTTATAGGCTGTCACATTTCATTGCACTTTCCTGACGTTGGGCTAATCACAAGATACAGATTTTAAAACTGGTCATTATCCATGCAGCAGAGGCCGTGTTAGCACAGATTTTTTGGGGGGGGGGGCTATATGATGTTTGTATGTGAATGGGTGAATGTGGCATGAATCTAGAAAAGTGCAGACTGATTACATTTTATGAATTCTATGGTTTACGCTCCTAAAATGCTGAATCCTAAACTTCTCAAAGTGCAGCCAATAACTCTGACGTGAACAGTCTGCCACACTCTCTACTGGAAGTAAGGTAGCACTGGGAATAATCTTCATGTTTTTGACATGCGAGCACTATCTGACAACAGTGATTGCACAGTTGGCCATGTGACCTTTAAAAAAATACAGTACCCATTGAATTTAGACTTAATTACCTTGTACAAGAGACACCACTTGATGTAAAGCATCTATGTATATGTGTAAAATCAGTGGAGTGTCTCTTTAAAGCTGAAATCTAAATGCAAATGTGATATCATTTACTTCCATTATGTAAGTTAAATTTCATGTTTTTCCGTAGTGAACAGTCAGAACTGAAAAGGGGAAAATGCTCTTGTTAAATATGTATTAAATATACAGTACATTGATGACTGTTTGTGCACATACTGTCAGTGTGTGTGTTGTTGGTCATGTATGCATGTATGTATGCAGATGGTGAACTTTTTTGCATACAACAGCCAGCCAAAACATTTTATACTGAATTTGCACAAACAACTAACCACCACTTTTACATCCTACAACAGACACGAGAGAACCATCAGTTCTGAACATTAGCTTTCTAGCTTATGTCTCCTTGGTATATGTAATTAAATATACATTATTTTGTATTTCTTGTTCTACAAGCAAGAAAAATCCACTGACATCATTTTACAGTCTGCAAGGAACATGGTCAGACTCACAACTTTGCTGTAAATGTTATGATCAGTCGATGTACATGCAGAAGATCCTTCTCACCAATTGTTGCTAACATCAGTGCTGCCTGTGGACCTTTAAACAACACAAAACTACAATTACCAGTTTGTCTGTCTCTGCCTTTTTTACTCTTTAGCCACTATTACAATGTAGTTTTTTTCCCCACCTGTGGTTGGCATTCACTGTTATTTACTCCAGTCACCATCATGATAAATGAGTGCTAAATTACATTAACTGCAGCTTCAGCCAAAAATCTGAAAACACAAATACTTTTACTTTTCTGTTTTTGTAAATGACAAATAAGTTAGTTATCATTTTTATGAACCAAACTCCAATTTCACAAAAGAAGTGAAACTATGGATTTCTACAATTGGAAGGTACGAATGTAAACAGCAGAACAATTAAGTATCCCAGATACTGTAGCTGTGTATAGCTGTGTCAGAGAAGGTGCAGAGCCCCATGCTGACATGACAGGCCTGTCTCAGATCCTGTCTAGACCTGCTCTCTCTCGCCCATGTCTTACCCCTGTCTTCCTGTCTCACCTTCAACAGTGTCACCTCTGACTCAGTGTCATTTCCCAATGTGTGTGTGAAGACACACAAGAAAAGGACACACTTACACACTTACAATTCACAATACTGTGACACTGACATGCTTCTTTCTCTGTCTTACTAGTCATACAGTAGATGTACAGGAAGATGTATCGAGGTCGAGGTATGTTAGTATCCTCTAGTCATTTTCCCACAAAACACAAACTTTTTAAATGCATAAAATGTTGCAGTAATTTTGCTGACCCTGGAACCTCCTTATTGTTAAAAAAAAATCATATCTGTCCTTGCACTGGAGGAAAGAGCCTCTGGTCATTAAACTCACCAGGATGTATCCTCTTGAGATCATAACTGTGATAAGCAATGGTCGTATTTAGTTAGTTTAATATGAATCATCGTGGTGAGCAGTGTTGGGAGCTGCAATGCTATGTACCAAGGCTGCTCGTGTAATTACATAGAAATATAGTGCAGTCTGGAGTCTCCGACTGCCACATTTTTGGTATTTTGTTGTTTATTCTTACATTTATTCATTATAATATTTAACAGTAAATGCTTCTTCAGGTAAAATAGTTTTAGTCTGTAAAGCTAGTTTTTAGTGTAGCTTTGTATTTTCAACAAAAGTACAGTGTTGTTGTAGCTTAACTACTTCTACTGCAGAGGATCTTGTAGCTTCAGTAGTTACAATTTTAAAGCAACTTGCCCAACGCTGGCCATGTGAGTCAGTAAGTTGTGAACCGTGAAACCAAAACAATGAGCTAAAAGATGAAGAAATACCTTTCACATACATGATATTTGAGGTACTGCTCATAAAAAATATTTATTATAGACACTTTAATTTGGATTTTGCTACAGTTGATGTATGGGTCAAAGGTCACCAAATGAAGTCGTTCTTTAAAAACCATGAATCCATAAAGCATTTCACTTATCCTGGCCACTCTTTGTATAAATATCTTGGAAGTAACATAGTGTGTGCCCATTATTCTGTCACTGTCTTCTAATGATGCTAGCTGTGCAAACATCAACGGCGACATACAAACTCTGCCTCAGAGGCAGCACATGCTTCTATAGAGCCTGTGATACACTCAGTGATCATCTACCAGCATAATTAGACATTTCCATCACGCCTATATGACAGGACTAATTAGTGGATTTGTTTAATTGCCACCATTGTGTTGTGAATGTGCACAGAGGTCTCTACTATACTTCCAAGGTCTGTTTAATATTCAGGTGCAGCAACATTGTCAACATCCTCTGAGAATCAGTCAGAAAGATTTCTTATCGATCCAGTGCATGTGATACATGCAGGCCCCATTGTGAAGCCACACTGCACTTTATACAGATGGATGATTGACAGGCTGTTGTATTTCCTCAGAAGAGTGTGAACCAGTGAACCTGGTTAATAAAACATTAGAAGCGCCTGAGAGGCCCGGCAGAAGCGAGGGGTGGGGGGAAGAAGAGGTCACTGGTGTTCAACCATCATTGTGGCCTCAGAGTGAGTGCGGGATCTCCCCATCCTCCAAAGCACATCACAGGGGGTCCATGTGGCCTCATTAAAATCAAGGAGATCACATGTAAGGACCAGAGGAAGAGGGCTAGTCCCAGCTCAAAGCGCCTAGACTCCCAGGGCATTACTCTTTGAGGAAGCGCCACTGGAGAACACAGGGATAAAGCCTCAAACCGCTAAAACAATGGACATTTAACACAGCCTTTGCACTCTCTCTTCTCCAGGACTCATTCAGCTAATGCTTCAAAGATAGTGCCGCTACAGCTATGGAGCTACCCTGAGTCGGATTGGAAGTGAGCCGTGTCAAGTTCACCTGATTTGATTTCTTAGATAACCTTGTTGGATGGCGAGATAAAGGCTGGCAGCTAGCTGTTTTGTGGTGGTCTGAGCACTCTTTGCTTTGGATCTGCTCCATACTCAGAAACACTCTCGGATCTGTTAGATCTCCACCGTTTTCCACATAAGTCTTTATTCATTCTGTTCATTACCAAGGAGAAAAACACTGATATATGCAGCTAAACTGTATAATTGGGCCTTGGCAGAGCCTTTTTTTTATTGAACTATTTATTTTTCATGCTATCTCAATAATTTACATGGTTGATTGTGTAAAGAGTGGGGGAAGACTGAGCTGTTAGGCCCATTTTCTAAGTCATTGCATTTGTTCAGCTGTCTGCCTCACTGTCGCCTGCATTTCATCTTTTCCCTCCTTTATTTACTCTGGTCTTTGGACGCCTTCCTAGTCGTGTATTAAAGCTTTGCAGCTTGGCGGCGACAGTGTGGCTGTCAGAGTGGGGGGTGCTGTTGTGCATCATCACTGCCTTTAATGGCTCGCATCACGCTCTGACAGGGCTACTTAAAGCAATGGGCTTAGCAAAATGAGGGGCCGGGCAGCTGCTGCACCTTGGGATAAATAAACCGCTTATTTTTGTTTTAGTCTTATATGTTTCCAGTAAGCAGCAGCCCCCTGTTGCAGGTCATACTTATAGCTGACTTTCCTGCTTAAAGAAGAGGGTCAGAACCTACGATACAAGACAGAATTGTTAGAGAACATTTACCATGTTGAGATGTCATTAAAAAGCTGCTGTCAGACTCAGGGGCACTCTCTGACCAGGTCTGCAGTGAGAAGAGCACCCATAATGAGTGGGTGGCACATGGGGAGGAGGTGGGGGTGTGCTGGTTTGTTTATGGATACAGTCTAAGAAAGCTCTTGTTTTGGGGGATATGGGTTCACAGCAAGCAGAGGGTAATTATGCTCCATCCGGTGGCTTCGGGATACTTCACAAAACCTGACACAGGAGGGCAGGAGGGCGGGTGTGCCAGGCGAACAGGGAGAGGGAGCAAGGGAGGGTTGGGGAGAGCACAGGAACAAACGCTGGTGACAGTGATATTATGGTGCTTGCAAATACACACACACACACACACACACACACACACACACACATGCATAAACACACACCATCCATGCAACTGGCATGTGCCCCAGGAAGGCAGGAATGCCAGGGAGAGAGGAAGCAGCAGAGAGTTAATTAGGGCTTGGATACACACTCTTAGGGCTCTCACACCTCACTCACCTCCAGCCTGCTTCCTTCCTGTCATTGTTCCCTGCAGTTCAGCCAGGGAGACACACACAACAAGATGGCCCCCAAATAGCTGCTCCCTCTATGACAAGTTTACCTCAGAAGTGTTGGAAGGAGCATTGGCGACGGCTCTGTGTGTGTGTGTGTGTGTGTGTGTGTGTGTGTGGCTCGGTGGGTGTGTGTTCAGTTCTAGCCGTACATTTAACCATTTTTACTTGAAGAGCAAATACACAGGGACTCCAGCTGTTTATTTACTCATTACCCAATTATCACTCTCACAGCTAGATGGCATGGAACAGTGGAACTTTCCTGTGAGAACAGACGTGCAGATCATGCTACATGTTGAGTACACACTCGCCCCGGATGACAGCAAATACATGTGACACACAAGGCAAGGGGTGTGCGACGTTATGTCAGGAGACAATATGACATATTTTGGACTGTAAGCCAGCAGTGAGATGCATTACTCGGTGTACTGAATTTACCATATCTATTTAGAATTTGTATTGTGTGTACGTAGTGCAGAGTGTAGGCAGCACTATAGAGTTTCTGTCTGCAACTCTGTCTCCTCCAAAACACCTTTTATTTACAGGTTGTTTGTTTCTAACATGTTTAGGAAGAAACATAATTATTCCACCTTTTTCTTAATGCAACACTCACAAGCTACATGTACTCTGACAGAGTTGTTGTTAGCTGTAATCTTCTGTTCTCCAGCGCTACTCGGCTCTGCTTTTTCAGTGTAAAAATGTAAGGAAAATGTAAGCTAATAGGAAGCGAACTAACTTGTGAGGCTTGTCTGAGGCTACGTCCACACTATTACGTTTTCATTTGAAAACACCAAAAACAAAAATGATCTCCGCCCAGGCGACCACATTACCTCCATTTCAGAAATAATATCCATCCATACTATTGCATCTGAAAACGCATGTCACAGGACCATTGAAGTTAACTGAGCATGTGCGAGCCAGTGTAAAAAGGAAGCACATTGTCTATTCTGCAGTTGATTAGTTGCAGAAAATACAATGAATGAGGAACAGCAAAGAACAGTAGCATTAAAGTGTAGAATTTAGCTCCACAGCAGCTGCTAGCCAAGACAACAGGGTCTGTAGCTAAAGCTTGTAATTCATTATCTACATTGCTTTAACAACTGGTAGTCCAGACTACAACGCAACCCCGGAGTTTTCAAACTAAAACGGGTCCAGCAGCATTTCCAGAAGTCTGTTTTAGGGGTGCCAGCAGTAAGGATAGCAAAAGAGAGAGTAGTGAGGATGTAGCCGAGTTAGCTATGGTGGCTTTTAGCTTCCTACTGCTGGTGTAGCAACATACCTAGTAGGCAGTATTTCTCCATCACATCTCAGCAAGAATGTTTTACTGAAAAGACAGAAACTTTTGAGATATTAATTTACCTAACACAGCCGTCAGTCAAAGCGTAGCCACATATTAGCTTTAGCTGAGCTTTAGAACTAGTTTTTGCACAAAACAAAGGCTGCATTTCATCCTCCTTTAGGTTCGGGGCAATATGTCTTTAAAAAAGTGGTAGCTGCCCCTGTAATATCTGTGGGTGTGTTATATCATTGTGGGCAGTGTTGTAAATCAGTGAGCGGGACTACTTAATAGAAATATTTCAGTGTATAACAACACTCCGATTTGGTTATTTACCTATATAATCTCTTTAAAATTGTCAGAAAATGTACCGTATCGCAATATATTGATATGGTGATATAATCACCTTAATTTTGACATTTTGCTCGTTCCTATTCCCCATCTTTTACAGAGTAGGCACTCAATGAAGAAATCCCTTCATCAATCATGTAAGGTTAGGGAAAGACAGTGATGCTATGCTTTAAGATTGAAAAAGTCAGCATGTGTCGTTTTGTGCTACAATTAATTTTGACTTTTTCACCCAAGACCATAATTCTTTCCTGCAGTGCTTTGAATTGATTAAAGGGAAACTACAGCTGAGTTTCTGTGGCTCTCGCCAGCAGTTCTGTTCGTTATTTTAATGAACATGGCAGCATCTCTAAAAGAGGTCAAGAAGAAGAAACAGGAAACACAAATGGTTAGATGATCAGATAAATTGTAAACACGCCAATAGTTTAACCATGCAGAGAAGCTACCACTTGACTTTAAAGTAATTTCAAAAGTGAGCATAAGGTCTGGAGTAATCCTTCACTGCATAAAAACAGTTTATGCACAGCTACAGCAAGCTGAACAAGAAGTCACTCTGTAGGCTGTGGTGGTTTGATGTTTACAGTTTGGGTTGTAATTTAATTGTTCACCTTTGATTTCTCTTCCAAATAAATCTAACTATCATGGGAGTTTGTTTCCAAGCCATTTAATCGTCTCATCTTCTGCTTGTTGCCCCATTGAACATTTTAAAGGGGGACTATTATGATTTTCTGTCATTTCATGTTACAATGTTGGATGTCCTCATTAAATGTGGCCATGGTTTCAAATAATGAGGTAAATATAATTAAAAGTAATCTCTGTGAGACAAGGCACAGGACAAGTCAGGCACAGGACTTGTCTGAACACTACGTTTCAAACTATTTTTTCCTCCTGACGATTCTTTATATATGTGTGTGTGCGTGTGTGCATGCGTGTGTGTGTGCGTGTGTGTGTGTGTTTTTATATACACAAATTTTTCTCACAAAATTCTCTACTTGAATAGTGTTATACACATTTAATGTAGTCCAGCATTCAAATAACCAACAGTGCTGGTTTACTATAGAGCAGCGGTTTTCAAAGTGTGAGGCAAGAGAAAAAAAAACAAACCTGAAAAGAAAGAAGAAGAGTGTATACGTCTGGCGAGGGGCAAATGGATCGTTTTTTAGTATCTAAAGTGAAAGTGAGAGAGGGCACAGAGTCTGGGGTGAGCAGAAAACGGAGGAAGTATGACCCTGATTATTTAAAGTTTGGCTTTTCGTGTATTGGTCCTGATGATGCTCCGCTGCCACAGTGTGTCATCTGCAAAGAGGTGCTAGCTAACGACAGTATGCGACCATGTAAACTCCGGCGTCATATTGAAACCAAGCACCAAAGTTAAACGACCAAGCCGCGGGAGTTTTTTGATCGGAAACTTAATGAATTGCGGTCACAGAAGAAAGTCATCGAGTCGTTTGGCGCCGTGAATACCAAGGCAACCGAAGCATCATACCGCGTAGCGTTACGCATCGCGAAGGCGGGAAAACCCCACAACACCAGGATGTACGCATGATGTTGAGACCGCGATATGAAAAGCAGCGCTGTACATGGTGCGCAGTGATGCTAAAAATCTCTGATGTTGATCTGTTTATTATTTGATTTGAGGAATTGCACAGAGGCCTTAAAATGAATGTATTCAAAAAGATGTAAAAAAAACAAAAACAAAAAACAAACAAACAAAAAAAACTGTTAAAATGTGAAAAAAAGATGTTAAAAACATACAGATGTTAAAATGTGTGTTTAAAAAAGATGTTAAAAACATACAGATGTTATACTGTGTTTTAAAAAAAAAAAGATATTTAAGCACATACACAGATAAAGATGATTAAGATTAAGATGTTTACAAAAATAAAGATGTGTATAACATTTATTGTTTAAAACCTTTTTTAAGCCTGTGTGGAACATACAAAGTAACAACAATAACAGTAATAATAGTAATAATAATTAGGGGGGGTGAAGGGGGGGGGCGGCATGCTTTTGAGTTCTCTTAGGGGAGGCTCACTATCCCACACTTTGAAAACCCCTGCTATAGAGTCAACAGCAGAATAACATTTTACTTGCAACATTGCATTGCATTGCAACCATTAAAAGGGCCATATATAATATAATATAATATAATATATATATATATATATATATGCAGATTGAGATTGAAAGACTAAGTCCAACTGTACGTTACACAATAAGCAGGTAACGGGTGTAATATTTACTCAGTGGGACATCCTGCTGTAGTCTTTGTTGCTGTGGATATTTGTAATGTCCACTCTCATATTCTGGATAGGATTCAGGCTCCAGCATGTACGGATGGATTTGAGAAACTGCCATTTTCAATCAACAACATTATGTTATTTAGTTTTACAGTTTGCTTTCAGAACCACCCACACCAGTAAGAGGATGAGGTGGTGCTAACAAGCACTACACTGCTGGGTGCTGCAGCTCAGCAGGCCTCCAGAAGCTGGCCAATTGGCTTTTAGCAAGTGGGGCCTTAAAGAGCTAATATCACCTGTTTCAGTCAGAGGCTCAACTGAGGGGCCACAGTTTGAGATAAATAAGGATTTTTCTTCAAATTGAATCATGCAAAGCTAGTGGAGTCCCCGAAAATGTAAAAGAAAATAAAAAACTGGGAAAGAACAGAACAGGTCCCCTTAAAGTGATGTTGCTGCATTCCCACATCTCAGCAGTTATGGTGGTAGATTGGGTGAAACAAATGAGAGAAATGATAACAGAAGCTACAAACATAAAACACAGGTTGTAATAAACAGAACCATGAAAGAGTTGCCAGGAGCAGCTAGTGAAGGAACAGCTTGCCGATTACATTCAATTTATTTCCTATTTTCTTTATTAGAAAAGATAAAAAGCAGAATCCAGACAGCACTAACTTTTCTTCCATTTACTGATACAAATAAGTTGCATATGACAGTGAGTTTCAGGAGACAGGCTGGGCTGTCTGATCCTAGTCCCTATGTATTTTTGGCTACAGTTGCACACAGTTATTATCATGCACTCCTACTCCTGTGCTCCTATTGATCGTTACGTTTCAGTATTAATCTCATTTCTTTAAAAAAAAAAAATAGCATCTGCTGTGGTTTAGTTTGTTTTCCTCTGCTAGTTTAGAAGAGATGGAAGAGTTGCTGTTATTATAGTAGTCATGAAACAGATGGTGAGTGGAACCTCGCTAACCCAGACCTCAAAGGAATTCCTGTTGAGTGTTCAGATGGCCGGCGTGCTTGTGATAGCGGACAAGTTTCTACTCAAATATCGTTGGAGCATTTTTATGGCTTCACAACATTTATTTTCTTTTTTCATGGTCTATGTCTTGTCACTTAAGAGGCAATTAACTGATGTAAACCATTTGCACTGGCACAGGCTTTTATGTTTGGTGGAGGGCTGGTGACTATATCTTTAGTATAACTAAACAAGGATACAGTGCAGTACAATAGAGTGTAACACAAAGGTGTTTTCTGCAGATGAGAGAGGTGCTTATTACAAAAGAGTTGATAGTTTCAGTTGGTTTATCTCCCAAACTGAGCACGGTGTCGTCATTAACAGAATTCAGGTGTTGCCTGTAACACCAATGGAAATCCATCTGTTTTCTTGGAGAATTTCCCTAATTGGAAAACTCAATATTTAACTCTGTCTGTCCCTATGATAAGTGCAAGAAAATCCACCAAGCTGAGAATTCAGTTAAAACTCCATCATACAGACTAAATGGGTTTATGATATGGAGAAGATAAGTGTGATAGAGCATCTCTGCTGCTCGGCAAGTAGTAAATACCACAGGAGGAGTGTATTATTATGTGCACTTGTGTTTGCACTGATTGAGGAACACACAGGCTGGCTCTTTGGCAGATGTACAGAACGTCATGTATAATGTATGTGTACTCTTTCAGCTATGCACAAAAGCCAGATGTTCTTTCTATCAGCGGGTCCCCGCGCCGTTAACATGTTGGAACACGACGACGAAAACCAAACAACAACAAACAAGTGTTTTCTGTTACCAACAGCAGCCATTTTGGAGTAAAATAACAAAAGGACTTTTCAGGACTCTCTACAGCAGGAGGCCTAAAAGTTGTGTTTTTCCAGAGGAAGAGTTCCAGTGTTTTTCACACACTCTTTCTTTCCGTGTCAGGTTAATGAGGGAGGTTCTTTTTTGTTGCATTGCATGTGTGGTTTCCAGGAGTCTCTTGGTGTGCAGGTTTGGCGGGGTGACAGAGAGCTCTCCCAGGGCTAAACAAACAGCTGTGGCATATGGGTAGGACGTTACAGCGCAGCGCCACGTCTGAGCCGCACAGCAGAGGGGACGAGGGACTTGTGGGAATGTGAAACCTAACCTGTCTGTGTTTAATGTCCTGGTCAGTCACATTCTTGCAGCAGCAGCAGCAGCAGTGGCCCCGCTCGGCATTCATTAGGTGCAGGGGCCTGAGTCGTGCCCCACGATGAAAGCCCAGTGTCAGGCGTGAGCTCTGATGCCACGGCAAGGGAGCGAGGAGGAGGGGGGGTGGGGGGGGGTTGCTCTGAGAAGACCCACCCCTGGGTATCCATCACACACAGCCATCACTCGGGAGCAGAGTAGACCTGATAAATAAATCAACTTAAAGGCCCAGTGAGGTTTCAGGGCCTATTCCTCTTTATGAGTACAGCAGGGTGAGAGATGGAGAGAGAGAGGGAGGAAAAGAAAAAAAAAACTTTGACTTCTTCACGCCTTGGTCCCAGTAGGCATGAGGACCAAAGACACCAACTCTGTGATTCTTTCAAAAATTAAATATATTCACTTATCTGAAAGGCCCAGGCTCAAGATCCTCATCTTTTTCTTTAACATCCTAGATAAAAGTGTGAGGACTTTCCCATTGGCTTTCAATCGGCAGCTCTTTGAAAACTCATACTTAATGATTTGAAGGTCTTTTAGAACTTACTTTGGGACAACAATTTCTGAACTGCCCCTTTTATGTGGAGATAAGTAGAAAAGGCCTGTATGAAAACATCAGGGAGCTTCAAATTACCCCAACTTTAGAAAG
Source organism: Trachinotus anak (assembly GCF_046630095.1). Classification (NCBI taxonomy): domain Eukaryota; kingdom Metazoa; phylum Chordata; class Actinopteri; order Carangiformes; family Carangidae; genus Trachinotus; species Trachinotus anak. The sequence continues at coordinate 6,862,563 of NW_027273861.1, read as the reverse complement.
AACATTGGTTATTAGGGCTTAATTGAACACGACTGACTTTACTCCAGAAGCCCCTCTTTATTTTTAATCCACTCCCCAAAGTTTTATTTGTGCTATTATTTATTTATTACAGACAAAATTAAAAGACGCGCTTCAGATTGAGTGGCGCTTCTTGGCAGTAACTTTACGGATAGGGGACATTACGTTTACAGATCCAAGCTGCTCTCAGTACAATGGCGCAGTGATTTTGTGCATTGAGGTGAAGGAGCGCAGACAAGTGTCGACTTGGGTTTTCACCCCTTCAAACCAGCGGCTCTGTTTTATCTTCAGAGGTTCAAATTAAATACTTGAGTGGTGGATTTAAAAATTTGTCCCCATCAAAACACCCTAAGGAACAAAACAAAACAAAGACTGGGTTTAGGAGGAGGAGGAGGAGTGTGAGGAGGAATGGGTGGTGGTGGTGGTGGTGGTGGTGGTGGTGGGGGGGATCATGAGACAAAAGCACAATCCAAATTCCCTGTGCACTCTGTCTCAGTTAGAAACTTAATGGTTGTGTTTACCTTCTCACCCTGAATGTTTTCTCTCAAGGCTCTCCTTTAACATACTGTATTTGACTCTAGGAAACATTTCATTCGATCTTATTTTCCTATCGCTTCCTCATTCCGTTTGTTCTCGGCTGCTGTTAAGTTTGCTGCAGTTTGGCAAGTGTTACATAGCCTGAAACGGAGATGTGTCTTAAGGCACATTTCTCCCTGACAGAGGCTGCCGTATGAGAGGGGTGACAGCGTCGGCTGGAAATTCTTTCTTCCTTTGTGGTTCAGATAAGTAAGCATGCACAACACCCCTGTGATTAAAATCTCCTTCTGATATTTCTATCAAGATTTCTATTAGGAGACAGACAGGGGAAAGAGGCTGCCAAAACAGCACGCAGGCGAGACAAGTATATACATCCTGAGAGTGAATACCGTTCAAAAAGAGCGGAGGGTATTTAAAATATTTAAGCCAAACTCTTTTGGCATTTTTTCAAGTGTTTATTGTTTGTTGATTGCGAGCATCAGAATACATTTACAAGCGGGGATTCCAAACCCGGAGCAGTACCCATCTCGTGCACAAGCACGGACCGTCATTCACGGAGAACAGGGGAAATTTGACATATGAGGAACGATCCCTGCCACGCACTTGCTGACAGTGCTGCATTTCACTCTGTCTGAAGCACTTCACAGGCACAGTAACAATCACCTGTCACCCCCCAAAGTATCTGGTAATTGTGTTTCCACCATACAATTATGTATGGTGGGGCCACAAGCAGCAGCCGGCTTAAATTCTGCCTCCTCACCGTTTCATATTTTCACCCATGTCTGAGACAAAAGAGTCATTTACATTTCCTTGGGCAAGTGGCAAGTGCCCACCCCCCCCCCCGGCCGCCGTCGCCGCCGCCACCCCTCCTCTTGTGCTCTTTCTCTCTCACTAACAAAAGCTTATTTAACCCAAGGTTAGATTACAACAGTGAGGTGATTGCCTGGCCCTCTTCCAGCTCCCCATTATCAGAGGGGCCACCACCTAATCTGGAGGAGCAGCTCTTCATTAATGTATTATTAACAAGCCTGTTACAGTGTAATGCAGGAAAAGGCCCTCCACTGGGGATAGTCCTAATGGGGAGGGCAAGAGTGCGCCTACTGAAGCAGATTACAGCGAAAGGCCAACGAATTGGGCTGAGAGGGGACTGATGAGGTCTGCCCCTTATCATCCTCCACTATGGATCACAGAGTCATCTTCCCAATTAGCTTAATTGCATATTTGGAATGTTAAAGACAACAAGGTTTAATTGAAAGACACTGCCCGACCCCCGGTGAGCGACACTGTTGTAAACAGTCTCATCTGCACACATGTAGCAATCTACCAGAGAGGATGAGGGTTAGATATATATATCAAATATAGATGTACTGTAGAGAGTCAGTTAGTCTGTTAAATAATCACAATATTTCACTTCCTATAATGATACCAGTTTTTTGCCACAATTTCATTGTGAACAAGATATTTGAATGTGTCCATTTATAATAATGTATAGTTATATTATGTACATTGATTTATTTTAATGGCTGTTCACAGTGTATTTATGGATAGTAAATTAATTAATTTTCTTATTGCCAACAAATACCATTAGAAACAATTAATTTATCAACTGACAGAAAATCAATCTGCAATCATTTCAATGATCAATCATTTGAGCTATTTTTAAGCAAGAAATGGCAACATTTGCTGGTTCCACTTTCCCCAAATGTGAATATTTGCTCTTCATCAAATAAAAGAAGACATTGGGTTCTGGAAAACTTTCATGGTCATTTTTCAATATTCTATGATATTTATAAGCAAAATAAATGATATGATCAATTAATTAACAGTGAGAAATCATTAGTTGCTAAATCTCGTACAATGTCCAAAACCATCAATTAGTTGATCCTACCAACCAACAAGTATGGTCTGTGTAGCCCCAGGCTCATGTATCACACTCCTCTGTGACAAAAACCTCTAAAGAACCAATTAAAAAACACACTAATGAAACTCACCTTTGGTCCCAGTAACATGTTCCTTCAATACGATGAACGTGAAATCTTGTTTGACAAATGTTTGCTAAGAACTACAGTGCCCATCTGTTTTAGGAAATTATTTAACCTTTTTAAAAATGAAAGTATATAATTTTATAGAGCTGCAAACAGGCTGGGGAAGACACGCATTGTTGGTTTTGGTCATAGATGTGTTGACTATAAGAAAAATGTTGACTGTCACCAGCTTTGTCCTTTTAACTGTAATAAATCTGCTCTGCCGTGACACTAAACTCTCTTTTGCTACTAGTTCAAGTAGCTAAATACCTAAAGCGCTGACTCTGTAAAGGTTCACAAGCTAGCTGACAGAAAATGGCTGCGTCACAGTTGTAGCATTGTGTTAGAGGAATGCAAAAGCCTAAGATGAGACAAGTTAAATATAATCTGAATGTATCAACCCACAACAACCATGACAATACTGGTTTAAATGAAATGTTGCCTAAAGACAACAAGAAAAAACATAATTATGTGACCCCCTTTCTTACTCAGTCTAGTAATGAACAACAAACCTGTGTTTGTTGGAGCTGAATTCATTTTCTTAAACAATCCTAATTCTGGGCCAAGAGTGCTTTATCAGAATCACGCGACGTCTAGCAAAAACATCGCTAACCACAGCTCCAGATTCCTCCTGCCTATAAGCACATGTTCCTCCCTCCACTCTTCACACTCCCTCTCTCCTGTCTAATTGACTTCATGTCTGTTCATGAAAAGGATCCTAGTTTCCACCTGCTCTGCCTCTATTCACAGCGTAACACCAAATTCTCCTGTGCTCTCACTCTATTAACAGAGATCATACCCAAGTTCAGCTCCCCGCTATTATTGCAGGAGATGCTAAAATCTCATTTTCAACTCAATTTAACCTGGTCCACCTCAGGGGGAATGGAAAAGTCCTCTCTCTGACTTAATTATGAACATACAGTGCAGCAAGTGAAGGAAAATCTTTTCATATTAACATTTGGATTCTTGCATGGCAGTCAGGAGGCAACAATCACTGTTCTATTTATAAGCACGATCTACTGTATAATGTCACCAATTTAATATGAGGAAAATTAACCATAGAGAGATTTCTGTGGCTTATTATGGAGTGTGTGTTTTTCAGTGTAGAAGCCTAATTGGTGCTAGTTTTGTAAACAGAAAAAAAAAACTTACTATTAAAATTCCCTTCATCTGATTCAGTCTTTTTCAACTAGGTGCACCAATTATAGTTAATAATTCAGTGATCTTTATGCAGTCAGTTCAAGTGACCTAGATAGCAGGTTTTTTAATGAAGTAGTCTCTTGTTTCATATTCCACTTGCTTCCATAGAGAGACCCACTGCCTGGCAGCCTTCACACCCTGACTCCCCAAAATGTAAACTCCACAGTAAATTGACTCCAGAGGTACAGTGTCTGCACCTATCAGACAAGAGTGTCAGATAATGTCATTCATTGCTGTTGCCGCTCGGTATAGATGTGGGTCGAAGTGTGTTGGCTCTGGCACGTTTCCACTCTGTGTTCTCAGTAAGGATTCAGCCCCGCATTGAATTGATCACCCATATGGATATTCATGTGCTTTAGCAGACGACAGGCTTAATTCGCATGCAGCACCATGAGACAGAGGGTTCTTTCTAACAAGAGTAAGAGGTGACGTTTACGTGGCATCCTTGAGGAGGTTGTCTGTGGCTGTTGCTTTGAGCCCCCCTCAAGCAGATACACAGATCCTTAGCAGAAGCAGTCTGGCTCAGTGTTTAATGGTACACCAATACCAGGTTCAGTGTGATACTCGGGCTCCTGTCTGCGCTCCTTCCTCCCAGCTATTGAGCACTGTTACAGGGCCATCTGTGACTAAGTGCTGTGCAGTTACCCCAGTTTTGGAGCATTACCCCCAGCACATCTATGATCTTAATGAACCCACAAGCTTTTTACTGTCAATCAATAATTGAATAGCCACTGAAGGAGCTTTTTCCACAGCTATTTGAAGGGGCACAAGGGTGGCTGAGTTTACCCAGCAAGTTAAAATGTACATTGGAAAGCTTTGCCAGACTGAATACAGGTGCAGCTGCTGAGGCGGATGCACAAGCAAGTGTACCCATGCTTTATTCTGTAGGCTGGGAGTTTTGTTTTTTTTTTCTGTTTTTTTTTTGGCGCCTGTTTCGAGCATAATTCACAAAATCTGTTTTGCACACCACATGACATACAAAAACACAGTGAATACACGGTCTCAGCCGTTTCTATCTGATCCTCATTTTCACCTCATTTGCACCTATAGGGATGCATCTGACTACTATTAACAACAGGTCATAGCCCAGCAGTCTACTAGACGCAACACCTTCACGCAACTGTCAAGTCAGGCATGATGCCTATTAAAGTCTCACAGTGATTGAATCCAACAATGAATCCAGTCAGGCTTTATCGCTTTGTAATGCTTTTCACGAGTAATTAAACAAAGACAAGTATCCCAATAATAATGATCCCATTATCAGATTCAATCTTACATTAAGGTTGTGGCAATGTTTAGGTTATGTTAAAGTAAGTGCTGAATGCACAGTCTACACCTTAAGGCACGTGAATGGTGGCCTTGAAAGCTCATCACTGTGTAACTAAAGAAAACACAATCCAATGAAAAAAACACCTTCACCAATTGGACAACACATACCATACACACACATTCACATTCACTGCAAGCACAGAAAACACAATGAAATGTAGAAACATGCAGCAAATACCAAAAACCCACCAAAATACAGAAAACACAACAAATTCCAAGACACACTGAAAATACAGAAAACCCAAGCAAATATAAAAACACACTGCAAATACAGAAAACACAACCAAATTTAGAAATGAGCCACGAATACACACAGCAAAACCCAATACACAAAAAATACAGAACTAAGTAACAGAACTAAGTTTCAAGGAACAGTGAACACATTAAAAAAGTTGAGCATGCCAATGTTGGGGCTAAAATAATTCCCTCCATCACTTGTCATGATACAGACTATGTTAGGTTGTACACTACATATACTTGCTACATACAGGTGTATAAACATCTACACACAATCATATTTACCTTCACTGAAGAGGTTGACTTTTTACCTGTGAAAGTACTGTACTAATTTGCACCAAACTTGGTTGCTGGCTGGAGTATGGTTCAGGGAACCAGCCATTAAATGTTGGTGCCAATTCGGTTAAAGGGACCAGAGATCCAAAAAGGCTTTATCACTGTTATTAACATTGCGAGATGAGGCATTCTTCAACATGTTTGTCATTATGGTACTGTAGGTATTGTATATGCACTCTACTGAATGCCATTCTGGTTTTAAAAGTGAAAGTTCCCACAACTGGCACACATGTGTTGTCCAGCACAGTGGCCTTAGAGTCAACTGAAAGGCCTGATTTATATTTAGGCTGCTGAGCTAACTTCAACAGTTTCTTCATCTAAACCATCAACCTGTCTTTTAGACCATATTCCAACCAAGCTGTTAAAGGATGTTCTACTTTTAATTACCACTTTCATATACATCTGATAAAAAATATCACTGTTAATGGGCTACATACCACAACCTTTTAAAGTTGCAGTCATTAAACCTCTACTTTATTATACTCTATATTATACTTTGATTATTTGCATAGGAGTTTTCTCTATATTTGACTTAACACTGCTGCATTTGACACCACTGATCACAAGGTTTTATTGTAGAGACTGGAACATGTTATTGGGATTAAAGGAACCACACTACACTGATTTAAGTCATACTTAAAGTTTCCAGTTTGTTCATGTGAACACTGACTCTTCTATGCACACAGAAGTTAGCCATGGGGTTCCACAGGGTTCTGTGCTGGGACCGATACTCTTCAACCTATGTATGCTTCCATTAGGCAATATTATCAGGAAGCACCACATATGTTTTTATTGCTATACAGATGACACCCAGCTGTACTTATTTATGAGACAGATGGACAGACCTCAGGCATGTCTTGAAGATATAACCTGTAAATTGTGACCTGTAATTTTTTAGTCCACTAGTCCATTTGTTTGTTACCTCTATACTGCACTACTGTAATTCTTTATTATCAGGATGTCCCAATATCTCTATGAAAAGCCTTCAGTAGATCCAAAATGCTGCAGTGTGAGTTGCTCCCTGTAAAATCCAGAACTGAATTCAGAATCCCTCCTCAGACATACAAAGCCCTTCATGATCAAGCTCCATTGTATCCTAAATAGCTCGTAGCTCCCCATTATCACAACAGACCACTCTTCTCTCTAAATGCAGGTCTACTTGTGGTTCCTCGAGTTTCTAAGAGAAGAATGGGAGTCAGAGCCTTCATCTACCAGGCTCCTCTCCTGACAGAGGGACCAGCTCTCAGTTTAGGTTCAGGAGGCAGACACTCTCACTACATTAAGATTAGGCATAAAACTTTCCTCTTTGATGAAGCTTATAGTTAGGGCTTGCTCAGGTGAGCCCTGAACAATCCCTTTGTTATGCAGCTATAGGCCGAGGCTGCTGGGGTAACTCCCCTGACGCACAGAGCACTTCTTCTCTTTTCTTCTCTTTCTCTCCACATGCGTTTCTATCACACGTCTGCATGTCATTACCTTTGTGACCACTCTCTGCCATAGTTTGTTCTTTTTTGTTAAGTTATTTTTCTGGCATTCTGCCTTTATTGTGATTGTGGATTTGAATGGATTTGAACGTGGGCGCTGCAGTAACGACCCCTCCTGCTATGCACTTATGCAGGTGCAGCCCAGTTGGGCTTTTCCTCTGTGTCTCTCTCCTCCCTGTCCTCATTCTGCAGGTGTCTCAGACTCTGGAGCTGCAGGATCCAGGTCTGCCATGACTACTTAGCACTCTTTTTATCACTTATTATTCTTATAATGATTAATAATTGGTGCTGCTGTTCTTGCTGCTGTTATTATTTATAACATTATTACACCAAGTATCGCTATTATTATCATTATAACAACCAGACTGGCAGTGCTTGATTAGAATAGTAACTGTAGCTGTTCCCTCACCCATTTCTCTCCTCTCAACTTGATGGGTTGAGGCAGACGGCTGCCCACCCTGAGTCCTGTAAAGTGCATTGAACTCAAATAATCTTAAATTATCATTGTAGAAATGGTGAATGTGTCTCTCACAAATTTCATTTCATTTCATTCAAAAAGAGGTTTTCTTCATTTCATTTGCTTCTAATCACGAGTTTTCTTAAGCTAACCTAGCTACCTCTTAACTTGTGCTGTTTCTGCAGCTCAGGACTGACTGATCTGCTTTGAAATGCTTTTCTAAGTTAATATGCGTTGCATCCAGCTATTTATAGGGACGCTGTTACTGAAATGAGGCAAGAATTCCACAGTAACACGTCTTATGCTTGTGAAACTCCCACCATCAGCTGGCAGTAACAGTGTTCTTGGGTTGCTTTTAGTCGGGAGGTTAAGCAGCTGAGAGCAGAGTTTTTCTTCCTCTAGTATTCCCCACAAGCGGCGGGGGAATACAAGAGGAAGTATGTCCCTTGGTTCTCTTAGCCCTCTTTATCCTGAGACTTCCACAGAATAGACCTTAAACCACTTTAGCTCTGCTTTATGGTATCATCATTGAGTCACTTGTGACATGTAGATGCACAGGGTGCTAGAGATCTACAGATTCATCCATTATTTATGAATTGTGTCGCAAGGATATAAATGCTGCTATCTCATTGTGGGGTACTTGGCCTTTCGAACCCCGCTCACAAACTGCGCCATCCATTCACAGACAGTGATGCTGAGCTTTTCATTCCATGACTGCTTATGTGGAGAGTATTGCATCTGCCAAGGGAGCTGGTCTAGACTGGACCCAAGCCGTTTGCTATGTGCATTTCCATTTTTGCATTATTTTATGAGGATTGGAGTGTAAGCAAACAACTTTCAGATCCGCCTGAGGCCAGCCCTAAGAAGTGAAAAAAGCCATGTCCTGCATTCTCCTGGGAACCACAAATCCTTCTCCACACAAACTTCCCCTTAATTAGTTGGACTGTGCGTAATGGGAAAAAATTAGTATTGCTATGAGGGGAAAGGGAGTTTGACTGACAAGGTCCTGCTCTTGACTTTTGTTGAATTAAAAGAGGATAGCTATCGAAGGTTTGGTATATTGAAATGGCCATTTGCATATTTGCAGCTATATTAAAGGGGATTAGCTCCAGCCAGTGAAGCACAACAAACAGAAGGAGGAGGACAGCATGGTTTAATATCACAAATGACACCCAGGGAGTTACCCCCTAGCTCCAAGCCTGATTACAGCTTCTTAATTAGGACAGCTTCTCAACTCTCACACATCTTCTTCCCCTGTTCTGCCATGTACGGCAGGAGTTTAGTCCCAGATTCAATATTTACCCTGCACTTCTCTACTTGTACCAGGAGTTACCAGGGATAGAGGGGTGAGTTGGGGGTAATATTAATCATGAAATCTGCTCTTCGTATGCAGGTGCAAACCAATTAGCAGGCTGGCATTTAAAGGACTTTAATTAATATTTCGTCACAGATGAAATCAGATTTCAGTAATGTTTAAATGCCTATCACACGAGTTTTCAAATATTGAGGTCCCGAGTGTTGCATTATCAGCAGGTTGGAGACTGAGATTTAGCTTCTTCTGTTGACACCTCACACATGTGCTGAGTTAATACTGTGGCACAGTAACAATCTTGTTACATCCTGTGTTTTCAAGGCAAGGGAGGATCAGATATCCCTCTCCTGTTAGGAAGATACAACGCGTGTGAATAGGAATATACCATATATTCTAGGGTGTGTCTTCTATATGACAGTTCTGGCCTGCACCTCTCTTAGGCTAGTTGTTGACACGCTGCACTCTTAGTATTCCACATGAAAATCTTTTTTTTATAATTCATGAATTTGTTTAAAAAATAGATTTTTTATTATGATTTGCAAGACTGTCTAACTTTTAAATAACAAGAGCTGAAATATCTTCGGGTATAGCAGTATTTTATATCAGATGTACTACCACTTTAAGAATTGCACATGGAATCTATCGCCATCCAGCCATAAACAATGCATATTGAATAACCCAAATGACTATTGATTCGTGTTTACACATAGCTGATGTAAAATCTGCTTTGGTTTCACAATTTATGAATTGGATTTAGTTAGTTAAATTATAAGTGGTGGAATGCAACTAAGTATATTTACTCACATACTGTAAAAATATGAGGTAAACATTGTGTGTGTGTGTGTGTGTGTGTGTGTGTGTGTGTGTGTGAAGCTCAGACATCACTTATCATATGATAAACAAATAAACATGATATAGGCTTTGTTTTCAATCTCTAAATCACAGGCCAACCAACACATTTCTCTTAAAGGAGACCATTAGCCTGTAGCTAATGGAAATGTACCTGAATGTAACCTTTGACCTTTGATTTTCTGTTAAATTCTGCTTTGCGGATGTCCCTACACTCCAGTTGTTTTCCAACAAACACCATGTTTGTAATTTAGGTTTGTACCAAACTTCAATCAACAGACCCATCTTTCTGTGTACACAAGGAACAAACTGCCATGAGTATCATGGATATTATGAATATTACACTGTGACCTGTTCTGTAATACAGAATTGTAGTCCACGCCTGTATTTGTAATTCATTGGGAACTATACATAAAGCTAACTGTTAAATCCTTTAACATATAACCGCTCAAAACAAGCCTTTATGGACAATGTTATATACCTCAAACATTAATATTAAAGATAGTCTCGCCCTCGCTCTCTGCCGAGGTTCAGCTTCTGAAATCACACAGGGGCCGCTGACCTGCAAAGATGCGACTTGAACCACTTTTTTTCAGCTGCTGTGGAGGCTGGGGGGGTTAAAGGTCAATTGTCACAGAAACCACAGAGGATCCTCCTGGGTGAAGATCCTTGAGACTTTTCCCTTAAACCAAGGCACCATGGCCAGGTTTCAGAGGTCTGCCCTGCAGCTGCCCCGGGGCTTGAATACATCTGTGTGTTTATAGGACGGTGTGGTACCACTGGCCACAAAACCCCAACCATTTCCCCAGTCAATGGTACACTTGATGTAAATGTTTAAGTGGGCTTACTGGGTTTCCACCACATTGCAAAGTGTGCATCCAAACTCTACTACCCATATTACTGGTTGTGGTGTATTTACTTGGTTGGGTGTGTTTTGGTGACACTAAAACTTTCCTGCAGGAGGTCATATCCCATTTTTAGCACCACAGTTGCAGGGGGCTGATGCATCAGGATTGTAATGTGCATCTTAATGTAAGGGAACACACTAAGCAGCCTCCACTGGCCTAATACAGCAACATTAGGCCACACATCCACAGATAAATAAGATTTTGCTGATTTGCATGTCATTCAGTGTCGGTAAAGCGTATAGTAAGCAATGATTGGGAATCCACTCAGCCAGAACTAAACTGTGTTTGCTCTATCCACAGTGGAAAAAAATCATATTAGCAAAAATAAATGTTGGTGGGTTGTTAGAGTCTGATTATGTGTGTCTCAGGCAAATTGGCGGTAATGAGTCAAGAGACTGCACTCGTTCACATACATTAAAACAGCAATCATTAGGAAATTAGGGCCCAGATTAATCCTGTTAATGACACACTGGTGCTCATGGGAAAAAAGACGGCCCCAGATGTCGGGATGCGGTGCCGTGATGAAGCATCAACAGTGTGCGACGGCTCCTGCTCTCTCTCTCTCTCTCTCTCTCTCTCTCTCTCTCTCTCTCTCTCTCCCTTTCTCCCTGCCTGACGGTAACGCGGGGCTGCTCCTGCACAGCGCCGCCACTTGAAATGCAAACGAGGGGGGCCGCAGCCGACTGCTAATGAGAGCAGATCCCAGTGATAAGGAGCGAGAGGGAGAAGGAGAAAGAAGGGGGGAGAAGGGAAAGTGAATAAATTAAAAAAAAAAAAAAAAAAAAAAAAGAGCGATCTGAACTGAGGATAAGACGCAGCAGCAGGAACTCTGATGTCCCCAATTAGGAGGGATGTCACCCCCTGTCTGGGCCGTAGTAATAAAGCCCTCACTCTGTATTCGGAATCACATGGCTCCAACACTGTTAACATTCTAATATCTTGGGCGTGCGCGGTAACATTAATTACTTGGCCATTTGGATGACTCCTGAATCTCCTTAATGTTTGCTTCCAAATGGAAATCTGAGCTCAGGCTTAGGAGTGTTACATTAGAAAATAATAAGTAATATTTACCCAACCAGCAAGCAGCCAGGCCTGCTCTGCAACTGGTTCCATTTCTCCTATTGACTGTTTGGATATACTGTTCTCCTATACAAAGGCAATTACTCTGTGAATTTTAAAACGGATGTGATCCCTGGAAATGGTGTCTTTTTCTGCGGCTTTTTGGTCCTCATGCACGTAAAGCCTGCTGTTTGAGAGAGGCTGTGTCACATTTAGATTTAATTACAGGTGTTTGAAATCTATGCAAATCTCCCCGATCTATTCCTATCAGCCGAGCCCAATAATTGAAGACAATCTTCCCAAACAAATTCCTGCTACCATTAAAATTCATGGTCACCTTGAAAGGCACGTCTGCGGCTGAAATTCCTGTCGGTCGACATTCTCCCTCTCTCTGAGAAACAAACACTCTTCTTCTTTAGTTGCTATAATATATGTATCGTGCCAGATGCCAGAAAAGGAATTGCAGACTGTGACTCCAAATGGTCAACTTTCATCTGGCGGATGCCGTGTCTCACTGTATTGTTTTCAAAGTGTAGTGAACCCAAAAGAGAAAGGGTAAAGCCATTTTGGTGTGTGTATACAGCAGAAATGTGTTCTTTGGGGTGGCAATATAAGAGGAGCCCCGGATAAAGGAGAAAAAGATTACAATTTTTCCCCCCATGTTGTGGTGGCAGAGCTGCCAGCGAGAGGCTGAGAAGAGCAGCGAATGTAATGGTTGTATTACTGCACTCGGCGATGCATTATTAATGCAAACGTGATCAAGGCAGGTGGACAAGCCCAGGAGAGATAGCGCTGCTTAATGAACAGCCCCCTCTCTCTCGGCAGAACAAGGCCTGGCAGCTGTTAGTGTTGCACTGTGAGGTGTGAGCTGCTGTACCTTTGTGGTTAAGGTAGCCCCTATTTAATTAACAAATAATCTGCAGCCGCTTCTAATTGACTCTCTTCATAGACCAGTGCATGTGTCAGCGCCGTGGTCATGCCCACCTGCATTTTAAATGGAAACGTAAACGGATGTTTTGTGCCATTCATCTTTTTTTTTTTTTTTTCCAAGCATATCAAATTGTGCATGACTGAACTGAGTAAATGAATCTCAATCTACGCATGTTGAAATATGTATCTCTCAAGATAAAAGCTCTTTTTTCACATAACAAGAAGGAGTGGGCCTCAGCGACAGTGTCTGTAAAACTGAAATTAAATGTAGGGCCATGACGGGGGTGTAATGCAAAACACCTAGACATCCAGAGCCACTAGACTAATTTTAAATTCATTCAAAAACAGTTATAGAAATGTACATTTATCTACATCTAAATGCACAATTACAAAAGTGCATACAGGTCTTCTTAAATTCTGTTTCGAGCTCCCACTCCCACATTCCCACTAACTTTCTAAGATATGGATCTCACACCATGACAGTGACTATCTCTATAACTATTGTGTAAAAACAAGCTACTGCAGCCACTAATCCTGCTGAGGTACTACGTGCTATTGCCTATTTTAAAAGAGCTCCATGTATGAAGCCTTGCTGCAGAACATATGATTTTTTAGAGGATGTTAAATTCACACGTAATCTTCATAGTTCGTAGGAATACTGCTGATGTGTGCTTCGAGGATTGCTTTTATAGAGGATAAAATCAATTTGACTTTAAATTTTCATTTAATTTTTAGAGCGCACACATAGGCCTGCCAAGGCACTGGCTTCAGCAGTCCATGTTTTTAAGTCACATACTGCCCCCTAGTGTGAGTGTGAAGTTTTGCAGCTTGAAATCAATGCATCTGCTCTGCCTGGCAGGCTGCTCCAGTGGGATAGTCTGCTGTACATAAAGATGCATTGTAGAAAAATTGCAGTACATAGGTTTAGGGAAATGCATGATTATCCAAAATAGTTTTTTTGCTTGTGCATGCTTTTGTGTGTGTGTTTCTGAACAATGGTGCAATATGAGAGCATTTATGGATTTCAACCAGTTGAGTGGGGGAGAGGTTGTCTGACTGGAGGAAATCTGTTTTCCCAAATGTGCTTTCACTGCAGTTAAAGTCAGCAAAAGATGGACTGTGTTCACTGAGGTTAGGCAGGGCCAGGGTTAAGGTTGGGGTTAGGGTACTCAATTCAATTTCCCATATGCTCTGCTTACTATCCTGTACACACCGATACACATTTGTGTGTACACAGTACATGTGTGATGTATTCCTTCATACTCAAACCCCTAAGGTAATACCAGCTCCAAGCAGGTGAATCCCCCACCCCCAGCCAAGGACCCCATGCTGTTTTGCAGGGGACCGCATCCTGCAAAGGGCCTATGGGGCCCTGCAGTAAAGATTTCAATGCTGACAGGGAACCAGCAGTAATAATGCAAAAAGTGGAAAGGTGGGCAGGCAGCCAGGTAGAGATACAGTCACATTCGTACATGTATGATGCGCTGACAGACAAAAACACAAACAGACACAGACATACACTCATTGATTTAGCCGTGTTCCGCTCTTCAGACAGGTAGGACTGGGGTTAATGGAATACTTATGGATGTAGTGTGAGTGTGAGGCCGAGGGAAAGATTGGGGTGGAGGTGGGATTTGGGGTTGTGGCGTTGCTCACCGCCTCGGTGAAGCCCTCGCTAACCGACAGAGTGCATCCCTTCGTCAGGCTGGATTAAGTGCATGTCAGGCTAGACAGAGCAGATAGCGGGCTTTATATTTCACACAGGACGGACGCACTGTGGCAGCAGCAACACATACGCTCTGTCCTTTTACAAAGGATTTGGTCATGGAACAGTTATTTATGACTGCAGATATGGATAGACACATGGGGAAATTATTCTAGGATTATATAGATGATGCTTGAAAGCCATCAGTGTTATGAATTTGAATGAGATGATAATATTTTTGGATGTGATGGGGCATTATTTTATAGAGGGGGGATAGAGCAGTAATATGTTACAGCTGTTAGTTCTGACATGCAGGATTTAGACACTGGAGTGATTTGAATTGCTGAAGTTGATTGGGATCTAGAAATACAATGAATGTGTTCATTTCTAAAACAGGCAAAAGGAACCATGTGAATCCTTCAGATTTCTCAATTTATAACAAAGAGTGACGACAGAAATTGTCAGTATTTAGAACTTGTTTAGATTTGATAAGCTCTGAACTCATTCCAAACCAAGGTGAGTCTGAGCGAGGCGCTTTGTAATACCAATGCGAGCCAAGGGTACAATTGTATCTCAGAACTTGTCATTATATTTCAGCCAAGCAAAAATAAACATTTGGATACCGTGAAGCCAAGAATTGATTGTGGCTTTGGGGAGGGTAACATTGTAGCCCATGTAGCTTTGCCTGAGGCTGAAGCTTACCAGTGCTTTTATACATAGTTTATTCCTACCTGTTCTCTCTCCATGTTTTGGACCTGTATGATAGCATCTGCTTCAATTCCCCAGTCGGAGCAATCTGTTTGAATCCACAAGGTTGTGAATAAAACAAACCTGCTCTCCTGCTCAGCTTAGTGTATAATGCAGGACCTCGCCATTGGTCATGAATTGACAAAGTCCACATAGAGCTATATCCCACACCCTTACCTGCTGGAAATAGCCATCCAGCAGATATGCTGCTATCAAGCAATGAGGTGGGAGGAATTGCATGACGGCGAGGAGAATTCTCATTGAAAAACCTCCGGTGAAGACGAGCAGAAAATGGGACATTATGTTCGGAGGGAGTGGACCTCCGAGCTCACCCCCTGAAGACCACGGTTCAAGGTGTGGCGTGGACACTAGACAAGAAGTGCAGGGCGAGGCGTGCTAACAAAGCCACAGCCACCAGCCTGGTCTCAGGGAAGCACTAAGCCTGAATATTTCATGGCTCCTCCAAGCACAAAAAGACTACAAAACTGACCTGGCTCATTTGGAGCCGTGTGCTCACTGAAGGTCAGGACCTGAAAACAGAAAGGCAGAGGCAAAAGAAAGAGAAAAAGGCCAAATATCAAACACATATCTAATGCTTAATCATATAATTTTTTCATTTTGCATGTTGTTGTTTCTCTGTTGACGTAGATTTAAAGCTCACAGCTACCTACAGCGTGTATCATTTTCGAACACTTGAGACTCCCATTCACTCAGAGCAGATACACTCGGTTCATTAGATTGATATGTTTTTCTTCTAGTAGCAAATGCATAAAGTTGCTCTTTATTATAGAAAGCCTTGACGAGGTGGGTGTACAATTCACTCACTTCTCCTAACAACACAAAAGAGAAAACAATGGGGTGGTTTATACCCTGCAGACCCTAAAGGGAGGCGTTTAGCTCCTTGTGACTTTGTGTGCAAAGCAACCCAAACTCCCCACGCTGGCACATGGCAGAGAACAACAGCAAGAACTCAAGGGCTGTCTCTGACAAAAGGGAGCAGGATAGCGGTGTCTGAAACCCCCGTGTACCTCTTCTCCTATTCCCTCCCTAATCAATATCAAACGCAACAGAAACGCAGGCGTGAGAAAGACACACAAAAAACACACGCAAAAGCAAACAAATGCCTGTTCAGTGGGGGGAGAGAATTAGAGCGCGGCGCCAACTCCTCATCTTACCTGTCATTATCTGCTTTAGCTCTTAATGAGTGCTCCTCTACACTTGGTCACATCACATTTGTTTTATACAAGTCCCTTTGAACAGCTGAGAGATATTGAGCCTCCTTTGATCATGGAATCCGTCTGAATTTCAAATCAGATATGAACCTCCCCCCATATCTCGAGCGAGGTCGTCTCCACATTTTCAGTCACTATTTTGTTTGTTTATACACCAGCCAAGGAAGAGAGAGGGGGAAATAAAAAGAAAGAAAGAAATCAGATAAAGAAAAAGTGAAGATGTGGGAGCCTTGGAGAAGGAGCATGTGGGTTGTATAAATTTTGTTCATTAATGTTTATGAATTTAACAGAGAAATAATAAAAGAATAAAAGAGAAACATTGCCACAAGATGCTGTGGTGTGCCTGCTTTAAAAAAAAAAAAAAAAAAAAATATATATATATATATATATATATATATATATATATATATATTGTTTTGGGTTTTTTTTTTTGTTTTTTTGAAGGCAGCCGTCTTCTAATGATGACCCTTGGCATGCTGTGGCACCTGGGACCTCTCCTAGCATGAAGGAGGCTGATGAAAATTAGCCCATTCACATTTCAAACAGAATTTGGCCTGGCCCCTGATCACAGTGCCGGGCCCCCCTCACAGTCCTGCAGAGAGAACACGCACCACCAGAAAAGATCTCCACGCGGCCAGAGCCTCTCCCCTGGCTATCATTGCGGGAACACATGGTGACATGACTGTGGGACACGAGGGGTCTGGATGTACTCCGGCTGTTATTCCCTGTTAAAAGATTTAAACCATTGGGGTATGATAGGTCCCTTTGATGTTTGCTAAGCATAGAGCTAGGGAACAAGGGAGAAAGGAGAAAGAGAAGGAGAAAGGGGGGAGAGGTGGGGTGAGGTATAGTGGTGATGGTAGCGGTGATCTGGGGCAGAGGCTTGTTACTAGAAGGCAATCATCTTTGTGGAGCCACACCAGAGAAGGGAGGAGATGCGTTGAACCTCTGTTTCAACGCAGCCACGCCAACAAAGGGAAGATAAAAGGCAGAGGTTGAAGCCGAGGCCAAGACCCACTGTGAAGCCGAGATCACTGCCTGCACAAAGTTTTGGCACTTCTACCGCTCCAGCAACTTTTACGTTCCTAATTGCCCCAATTTGGCTCTTATCTATAGAGGTGAGAAGGGGTGGCAGATATCACAGTCATAGAGAGGTTATTATCCATAATTATAGAATAGTTCAACAATATGTGAAAAATGCTAATGAGCTTTTTTTTCAAGAGTGAGATAAGGGGGTCAATATCAAGATCTTTAACATTGTACTGTTAAAGACCTTAAGGAATTTCATAAATCTTGGAACGTGCCCAAAACTTATTGGTATACTCCAAAAAATATGTTCAGTGTGTCATACAGGTTGTAAACAAACCTGCAGGTTTGTCAGATTTATTTGGAAGAGTAATAAAGGTCAACAGTAAACGTCTGCTATGTCCCAATACCAAACCTCATGCTAGTTCTAAGCAGGTGTCGAGTGTGTGTTGACTCTGGAAAAATACTAAAAATACTCAGTATTTTTACAAAAATGAAAATAAAAAATGAATGTGGTGTTAATACACACTGTCGTCCCACCATGCAATGCACAAAGGAAATGGAGGAACTGCTCACAGCGGCTAAAGCTGAAATAAATTGGCAGTGATGATTTATACACCTCCATAAAGATATTGGAAAACAAAAAAGTAAAGTTTGGAACTTTCCTTTTAGTATTAAAGGGTAAAACATGATTATTTATTTTACATTGAATGCAATTCATACTCTATACAGTTAGAAGATTGTATGAAACTGAGACAAAACCCATTGGAATTTTCTAGACTTCCTGGTTTAACTTTGACCAGCTATACTTTTTGTTGTTGTGCTACTGTTCCCTGATCAGTGAAGAACTAATAACATCATCACCTGTGTGCTCACTTTTGATTTTACATTCAAATAATGTGGCTAATATGGGCAAAACAACTGGATTAGTTACAACAGCTGGATTAGTATGGTTGTGTGACTGCTCGTGTTTCTCGCTCTGTTGGACTGAGTTTTGGCAATGTTGCCAAATTATCTGATGTCAGTCTTTTCTTTGGTGTGGATAATATGATCCTAACCAACAGAACCAATGGCTGGAGATGTGAAAATACAAGTTTTAATGGACCATAACTTTCCATGAAGCTGGAATGTGTTTGGCTAGCTTACTGTATCAACTGGACACAAGGAGACGCAGTTGTCTTGGCTCTGTCAAAATTAAGTAAAAAAAAATACACAGTATGTCTACAAATACTGTTTTATTCATACAGGTTATTTTATTTGTTTAACCTGTATATAAACAGAAATGAAAAAAAAATGTTTAAGAGGGTGTTATATGTCTTTGTTGAACACATTGTGATCCATTTTTTGCACCAATGACCCTGACAGGATGAGAGGGAACAATCACTGTTTACTGCAGTTGTATGTACTGTATGTATCTATGTCACTGTTTTGGGGCTGGGGCCATAGATTGAATGCGTCTATGAGGTACATAGAAGAAAATAGAGTCAAGAATTATGACATGACTATATTGGCTGTTACTCCTAATATGAAACAAATGATCATTAAACTAATAACTAGTGAATTAAAAAAAAAACTGTGAAATTTGAACACCTAGAATGATTAATTTAATGCTGGGTTTCAAGTAATTCTTTCACAAATTAATTTTTTCTTGCAAATCTCTATGAAGTGGGAAGTAATTAGGAGTTAGTGGATTTCTTTCCTGCTGCACTAATGTTTAGTAATGTAAAGTTCATCCTTTCATCCATAAACATTAATAGTGACTCAATTATCTGAGTTCAGAAATGAATGGGAGTACCACAACTTTGACTCTCTAATGAATGAGTAGTGCATCATTATCTGAGCCTTACACTTGTCCTGTGTGTTTTTGTGTGTGTGCGCCAGTGTCTGTGAGTGTGTGAGTGTGTGTAGGCTGCATCCCCCTTCATGGTACAGCATTTGTGAGACAGATGGAAGACAGTCTCAGCAAAGGGAATACTAAAGATCTGAAAGTGTTTTAGAAACAATTAAAATCTTTGATGGTTTAATCTGTTCACATCAAAAGCAACAATCCCTCTGTTTGATTTTCCTTTGATGACACAGTATAAAACCGATTGAGCCAACTGTTCGCAAACACCAATGCAAACCGCAGACTGAGAAGTGCTATGTAATGTACACAGTGTAAGGCTGACAGTATTGTGTATTTAAAATGAAAATCAGCAACTACAAAGTTAACTGAACAGTTAAAGGGACAAAAGACAAAACATTTGATGGATGATGTATGCCTAAAAATCTTTTCTCCAATGTTTTCAAATAAATACTAAACATACAGGATAACATTATATCAATTAATGTAGTTCATTACTGGAGACCAAGTGTTTTTGTTGCCAGAATCTTTGGGTTAATTGTTTGGCTCCGGGAGGGTTGTCAAAGAATTTTTAAACTGTACACATTAGAGGACAAAAGTCTTATCGAACTGCCTAAGAAGCATTATTCTGGCCTATTTCATTGCTGTCTATGTGCATGTTCATTAGACAGTTAATCACAGGGGGAGTACTTCATAGGCGAGGGGATTAGTTGAGTCAGGGAGGCTTTTTGACATTCTGACTGTGTTCCACCGGGTCACTCCTCCTCACTTCCCTCCTGAAATCCGCCTTTACTTCTTCCTTAGACACTCTCACAGTCTGCCATTCTCCAGGGAGCAAATCCATTTACTTAACTTTAAATTAATGACAACTCAGAGGAAGATCTGCATTGCTTCCAAATCTCACATCAGTGTGTTGATAGTCTAATAATGCGTGTTAGTCATATTGCTGTTGTCAAATTGCCTTTTTTTTTTCTGGCAGTAAAAATGCTCAGGCCAGTAAAAAGTGTTTTCACAGCTATTGTTTTGAGAATTTACTTTTCATGAAACATATTTTTTCCTTTCTAATTTACACATCCTTTAGTGGAAGTCAAATCACAACCCTGCCTGCTTGCGTCTGATGACCCCAGACTACTGAGATTTGCACTTGTGTGTTGCATGTGGTATGTTTACATTTGTCTAAAAGCAGTGTAAATTGAATTCCGCTGTATGTTCCCGACAGTGACTACAAGTGTAAAGTGGCGTGTACAGAGTTGTACATACCACTCCTCTGGGACCCAACCCTCCCTCATTGTTCCATCAAGGCTCAGGATGATGGCTCTGAGAGCGGGAGGAAAATAATCAATAACTAACATGGCGTCCTGCATCCAGGAAGATTCAGCCGTAAATTAACTTGACAATGGGGATGAAAAAGGAGAGAAAGCTCCTCTGGATATCTGTTTGTCTGCTCTCTTCCTCAGATGCGGCAGGGAAAGAAGTACCAAACGGGGAGCAATTGAATGCAAAGTGCTCGTTTTCTCGCCGACTTTTCTGCAAGCGCAGCCTACCCCCCGACCCCTTGAGGCGAGACCAGCAGAAACCCGCATGAGATCAGAAGGTGACATATCAAAAACCGTGTCACAAAAAAGGCAGTAATGGTTGCCAAAGATGTGGCAGGAGTTCTAGTTTTCTGCTGGGCTCTTTCTATTGCTCCCCTGTCTATTGGGGTTGTATGGTATCAGAGGGAAACGCACTCTCAGGCCTGCCATGTAGAAGCGGGATTTGATCTTGATGGCTTAGTGACAGTTTGGGATGAGGGATAGCGGTTAGTGCTGAACAAGAGACTCTGAGCTGATCAATGGGACTTTTCAGACAGGCCTATGTGCAGAGAAGTTATGGGATGGTACCTCTGTGCTGCTCAAAAGCTCCCCTTTCCACTTTCTCACTTGTTAATAACCACTCTTCTCTTTTCCTTCAGTCTCCAAAAGCACAAGATGACAACACACATACAGCAATGGAAACTGACCTGCCATTCGGGGGTTTTGTTCAAGAACTAATTAGAAGGAAAAAGCAAATATTATTGCTTTGGTGAAAAATAAGGCAGAACAATTGATCTTTTTAATAACAAAATTGCAATTTTCAAATTTTTAATCACAGTATTACATTGAAAATGCCCTAAGAAGCTGTGAAAACCTTAAGTGACAAAGTGTAGTTGATCAAATTCACTGGCTATTAAAGGAGCTATTTGTAAGTTTTGCTACTGCTACATAGGCAATGTTAGCATTAACAGTTATTTACTCACCAGTCTAGAAGAAATGTTGCGAGTTCAACATCAAACATCATTACTTTACTCACCAAGAACCTTGGAATCTCCAGCAGTGGAAAGCAATGCCACTATTAACTCTTGTCTCTATTAGGCCGACATCTTTTCTTCTACTGAAGTTAACGCACTAACCGGCTAGCCCCAGTCTGTATCATCACTTTCCCACAGCACCTCACTGTAGCCTCCAGTCTGCCCTGAAGAAATAGCATTTATGTAACATATTATAACCTCCTGTATTATGAAGACAACAACAGCCAAAGCTCATGTCTCTTGTCAGAGAAAATCTACAAATAGCCCCTTTAACCGACACTAGTCTTCTGTTGTCTTTCTCTAGATGAACCATGTAGCTAATTATGTCATCCTAGTTTCAGATAGGCTGTCATCACCCCGTTCTTTTGAATGTATCACCATCAAGGCTCTGAATCGAGACACATTCAGGATTCAGGGGTGGGGAGCTGCTCATCCTTGAAGTCTGTGAAGCTAACGTTAGCTTATGCAGCTACAATCATAAGATATTAAATCTTTTGAGACATAGTAGATATTATCACCATAAATAAACAACCATCTAGCTTTTTTCCAAAAAAGATTATGACTTTGTAATATCTAACCAATCTAACAGATTGAAAAATAGCATTTTGGCTAGCTCTGGTTTATTTTTTTCTACCATGTCCATTGTCCTTGATAAATATCCCAATAATCCAATAAATATTGAGTCATGTCAATAAGACTCATATAATATCTTACATAGCTTACTTAAAGCTAAATTGGTAATTTTTTTTATAGATAATTACCATTGTTTACTTGTAAGTTCACTGTCCCACAGTGACCAGTTAAAATTGGTAACCCTTTATTCAGATAGTTCAGCTACAGAAAGTTTATATAGTATTTATAACTTTTCAACTGTTTTACTGACACAAACAATTGAATGGTTGACTAATTGGTGGTTGAATATTTGTAAATACAGTGTTGAACATTAATTGAGCGTTCGAATAGTCAACAAAGATTAATGGCATGGCTGAGTAATTGTAAAAAATGTGTATATAACCTACAGTGTTGAACATTAGTATGTTCAACAAAGATTAGTGAAATGTAAAGTGTAACCTAAATCATATCTTGGGTTAACAACATGTAACTACATTATTTTTTGTCTTGTTGAAATTTTTTGTGGTTCTGGTTGGTACAAATTTATTTTTTGTTTATTCTATTCTATTTCAAACTGGGTATACTACAAATAAATTTAAAAAAAAAAAAAACAGAATTTGATCTATAGAAAAAGAAATTGCAATATAGGTCACGAAATCTGACCTAGATATTTTCTTAAAATCATTCAGCTACAAGGACACCACCAGCACCAAGTGACATTTTTCTATTCTTTGAAGTGCTCTGAATCATAGTGAGGTTAGTTTTCCACATTAGGGTCACAGGGTTTATCTAAGTCCTGAGAGATGAGGATGTCTTAAAGGTCCCTCTACTTGTTCACAGAGCCTAATCAAAGAGCTGCAGACAAGGCCATAGATGAATGAATGAAGGCACCCAACTACTGTGCCATGATGACAGGTCCCAAAGGTGCTTGGTCACCAAAAGAGAAAACATGTTAAGGATCAAATGCCAGCAACAACCTGAAATGAAAGGTGAGGATATACAGCGAGGCACCTTTTACCATTTAGAGGCAGCTGTAGAGGAAGTGCAGGTTTCATTATGGATGTAATGGAGAGTCGGCCAAGGTCAGAAAGCAATCATCATTCTGACACCTCGCCCAGCAAGCAGCAGTGCTCTGAGGAGCTTCTTCAGCGCTAGAAGTAGAAGCTGTCTTACACATAACAACAAAAGGCGATAGAGGCCAACGGCAATGTCACAGGCCACCCCTCCATCGATAACAGTGAAAAGGACCTGTAAGAGAGCTTTCTCATAGGAGAAAATAGGGCCTGTCAGCGCGCAAAATTCTAGGGCTTCATGTCAGGGAGGGTAGTCCAGTAAGTGATCTTGGGTGTGGACATGTGTTGACTTGACACATGTCTAAACTGGCTGAACCAGCACTGAGTCAAGAATAAGCCAACTGAAACTTGGCATATGGAAGGGCCCGTGGTGGTGTAAAGACAGGAGGCAGAAGAGTGCGAGGCTCGTCCCAGGCATGAGCTGCCATCCCTGTAGAGACGCCCTGTAATTAGCAAGGCTAATGAAGAATAGGGCTGAGACTAATGTCCCCGCTGACCTCTGAGCTCTCTTGGCAGGGTGAGAGGGTGGACTTCAACAGAGCAGAACATGATACTATGCTATAGCCATTAACCCTGACCCAGCACTCCCCTCAGGCTTACATCTGGTGCAGGACTGGACCGGTACCAAATCTCAGTGGGCAGCAAGACTGAATACCTGGGTCCACAGGTAATGAATTGCCTGATAGGCCCTATTATCTCTCATCTGCTCCATTTCTCTAACTGTAAATTCAACCTTTAGGAGACACTGTGTTATTACCAGGTTTTGCTTCTCATAATGCTGCCACTGACTTAAAAATGCAATTCAAAAGTGCATCTGAAGCATCCTCAAGAGTCTTCACTTTAAGTCTGCACACTGTAGATATTCCATCATTATAAAAACAGTTTTGTCTGTTTTGCACAGCATGGGTCCTCACACTGTGATTACATACCAGAGGAAGACACCTGTCACATGGAGCTGTTACTAGCTGTTACTAGCTGTCAAGGCTTCCTAGAGATTGGTTGTGGCTCATATGAATACATAGAAAAAAAATGACAAGCCTAATCTTGAAGTGTATCATTTTATTTTTGCATATGCCTAAATCCCATTTTCAGAAACAAAACGCTACAGCCTAAGGAGGCAAAAGAATTACCGACTCTGGAAAGTGATTTAGAATCACTCTGGAGGTACCTGGAGCTACATGGAGAGTCATTTTTATTTCAAGTTTTTTGGGGAAGCTGTAATGTTACTACTAGGCGCTAAAGATAAGAGACAGGAATTCTAAAATGCAGTATATATCAGCATTAAATTAGTTGTGATGACACATTTGAACACTAACAAAGCAATATGACTGTCACTAGTCACCATTATGAACAAAAGCCCCACTGATGTGTGTCAAACTTTACATGTGAAAGAAGAAAAACACACATCAAACAATGCAAAATAATGGACATCACTGGAGAAAGAAGTATATAGCACTGATTCTCATTATCACAATTCATCACCACTCTGTCAAAACAGAATTTCCCAATGCAATCAATAAAGCACATCTATCCATCTATCTATCTATCCATCAGTCCAGTGTTTCATGACTTTAATCCAGACTAAAATATCTTAACAACTATTGTAAGCATTGCCATGAAATTTTGTACAGGTGCTCATGATTGAAAAAGGATGAAGCTTGATAGCTTTGGTGATATCCTGATTTTTTTATCTAGCACCACCCTGAGGTCGAAATTTAGATTGACCAATAACCTTCTAACCTTCTGCTAACATGCAAAACTAAAAAAGATGGTAAATAGTTTACCTGCTTAACATCAGCATGTTAGCATTTGTCATTTTGAGTGGTGATGTTAGCGTTTAGCAAAGGACAGCCTCACAGAGCCGATAGCATGGCGGGAGATTATAAGTTTTTATCACCTAGCTCATTAAAAGTGCAAAATTAATTAATAACAGGACAATAGAACATCTTTATTTTTGAAAGAATAAAACTCGACAGATTATTTTAGAAATGAAGAGATTACCAAATAATGTCTAATAAAAACATGATTTTCCTATGAAATCATACAGTGATCCTAATAAAATAGCTACAGTATTTCACCATCCTCCACACAGTAGTATTATGTGAAAGAAAAATATTGGCAGGATAACCAAATTAAAGGCCCTTTAGAACAGATAAAAATATATACTGTGGGGTGGGTGGAAAAAAAAGAATAAAAAAATACATTAGCTTTTGTATTTCTGTTTGATTAGACCAAGTTGAGGAAAAGGACAGATAAATATTGTATAAATGAATTTATTGTGTAATGTGAGCAATCAAATTAATTAAGGGGTCCACAGCTGTTGGAGGCGAATAAGGCCATGAATTTTTCAGTGCTACCACTTCTCCCTAAGATTTTACAATAAATATTTCTGGAGGTCTTGGATAAATTTTTCATGGCTGAGTGGGGGAGATGAAAGGCGAATGAGGAATCCAGGGGACGGGAGCTCTCTGTTGCTGACACACCACAGAGAGGTGCATCGGCTCCAATCTTTATCAATGAAACCCAACCGGCACAATCGCTTTAATTACCCTGCTTTGTCAAGCATTCCACTATCAATAAAGAAAGGCTGGGCCACGTGGTTTGCTAAAGGAGGAGGAGGAGGAGATGGGGTGATATCGTGAGTTCCACTTGTTTTCATGCCCTCCCACTTAGACAGAGGAAATGATGCAACCATGATTGAACAGAGAAGTCTAGACCACCTTGTCATCTCACTGCAATACAACTGCAACCTGTGTTTCATTTTGAGCTCAGAGACTTACTTGTGGTCATTTAAATCCCAAGAGCATGGTGGTGTCAGGTATAGCTTCACCACTTGTAATTCAAGTCTGTATCATTTATTTATCTGTCATATTCTTATAGAAGACAAATCAACAAAACACAGAAGCTATATCCATACTACTGCATACTATATACCATAAAATGGTGATAGATGCCATTGATTTGTATGCTATTGTCTAAGCATGAAGCATAGACTGGATGAATAAATCAGAATTGTGCACAACTTGTATGTTTCCCCTGATTTGGTATTCAGGGAGGATCCTGAGGTAACTAATTCAGAGGAGACATCTGTTTGGTCGGCAGTACACTAGCAATATTCCACCTGGAATAGCATCCATAAACAGCATCCCTTCCTTTTCACCCCATACTAAAACACATAGAACAGAGAGCAGAGGTGGTGGTGGAGGTGGAAGATATATGTGTGTATGTACAGGATATGATGATTTAACACCACTTAAGCCAGGTTCAAAATAACAATTTAGATCATGAACATCTGTATATGAAAGAAATGGAAATACTTGGATGGTGTAGCATATGCACATGTTATCGTAAAAAACTCCACTATGGGGGAAATTATGTGGACGACTCTATATTTTTGGTTCTTTCATGGGTTGGGCAGTGCCCAAGATCCAATAAATGGCATCTTAAACCTGCATTACATGTTTTTTTTTTTTTGTTTGTTTGTTTTTAACCACATGGTGGCAGCAGAAACAAGCACATACCTAAAGCTGAAAATCCAATGTGTTAGCAAACAGTGAATGTACACATTCAGCAGATATAGAGCAACATTAGCATTCATTTGGAGTCGCATGGGGGAATATATGGGTCTTGCTAAATGCTTCACTATGTTTACTGGCTATTTGCAAACTGTTTCTGTTTGGTACTTGGTGCTGGAAAGGTAGAGTACAGTGGTTTTATCAGAGTTATGACTGAACCAAAACAACAAAGCTGAGGGCCGTAAAGCCAAACCAATTAGCTAAAAGATGCTAAAAAGCTTGGTTGAGTTGCAGAATGGGTGATAATTTTCTGTGGGTTCATCACTATGAATGACTCCTTTCACATTTCACATACTCATGTACTCATAGCTTTAATGCTACAGCCAAGAATAAAACAACGGTGTGTTTCCAAATTATTGGCTACAGTTTGGGGAAAGGCATCTCCTGTTTTGACATGACAGTGCCGCCGCACACAATGTCCTGAGAGAAATGGTTTTTCAAGTTTGTTATGGAAGAACCAGTCTATTAGCCTGGGATTAACATTCATATTGGACAATTCAACAGCTAACAGCGTAAGTGCAGAGAGTAAGGTCATGGAGGGTTTTGTGTTAAATCATGTAGTGCATTTGAGTAAAATTTTGTTTGTTTTTTTGTTTTAAATATAAGCACAACATTTCCGTAATGCTAACCAAGTGTTTTAGTTGTCTAGCCTTGACCATACCTTAACCATAGTTTACACAGTTTACCATAGTAATCCAGGATTTTCCAGATTTGGCCATTAGCAACATTCAGGCTGGGATAGAACTTGACTGGCCTGCACAGAGCCATGACCTTAACCTAATCCAATACATTTGGGAGGAATAGGAATGCAAGCCACGCCTTATCACCCAACATCAGCGTCGGACTTCATTAACGCTCCTGTAGAGCAAATCTCTACAACATGTAGCAGAAAGCCTGAGACCAGAAGAGCAGAGTCTGTAGCAGCACATTTATAACCATGGTTTTGGATTCACATCTAGGTGTAATGTTCAGCTTTCCAAATACTTTCTGCCACACGGTATATATTACTATTAATACAATGTCAATATGGTAATCTGTGCTCTGCTTGCAATGTTGCTTTGTGATCTATTAATAGAAGGTAAAGGAAGCTTACTAAAACAGACAGCTCCAGTCAACACTGAGGAGGACTGATTGTTTAATTCTGTTATATTCCCACCAATCAATGCGTTCACTTCAAAGCGATGGGAAATGCTTGCATCCAAAGTAGATTGATCAGTTCTAATACAAGTCATTAACATACACGTTGTTAACAAGTGAGGCCTCTGTACTGTATCTAGGAATCAAGAGAGTCATCGATAGACTTTTAATGTCTTAAAACCTTGAGTACACACTCCTCCACTCCGGAACGGGATCAACCACTGTTAAACAGTTTTCTGTCTTTCTTCCTCCCTCTCTCTCTTTCTCTGTTTTTCTGTCTATCTCCCTCTCTGTCCCTTGTTCACTCACTCAACCTTAGCCACTTAGCTTGAGGCCTGCACTACAGCATGAGACCACTGGTATACTTTACTTATGATAAATTTATAAGCCAAACTGAGGGGAAAGTATTAAACAACCTTGTGAATAGCCGGGGTTCGCTTTAACCGAGGCGGCGTATCCTTTTCATCAACAAAAATAACCCTTCAAAGGCAGTAAAAGCATGCTTAGAAAGTAAAAGGCCATTTTAGCAGAGGAGGCCAGTGGTGGGAGGGATGGGTGAAAACAGAAACAATCCAGCCTCTAACAGCCAACAGCCCCCCCCCCCACCACCAGCAGCACCACACCCACCCCTCCTACCCTTCCCAACACATGGCCACACTACGACGACCACACCACACATCCCACCCCTTAAAAAAAAAGCAAAATCAAGGCTTTGAAAAACATACAGTGTCTTTAATAATTCAAGGATTGGTGGGTTTGAATAGCCTCTTTAGCGTCGAAATATACAGTCTCCTGATATAAGATCAGTCCCTCAGGGAGTTCCCTTGCCATCTTACTGCAGTGTGCCCTTTCCTAACTGCAGTATGGGCTGCTGCTTAAGATGCATCTACCTGCCTGATTATATTAAGTAGAAAAATGGAATGTATACAGGATTGTATGGGGTGTACCTGCAGTTTCAAAACTATATAATTTTAATGGGTATACATTTTTTTTAAATGCTCTGAACTTGTATAACACCATGTGATTCCATGAATAAAGTGCAAAGTTTTGCAGTAAGGCAATTATTGCAGTTGACTAGCATCTTTACTGAGGTTGTGGACTAACACAGGATTGTAAATATTTAACTATCTTTGCACCCAATGCACATTCATATTTCATCAGGTTTCTTGCAGTTTATTCTCAAAGCAAAGTGTTGGACTGCATAATTATTTCAGTTTAGCATTTTTTTTTCCAACCTATTACTTCCATAAATACAGGAATTTGAGTTATAGCTCCTCAGAGGCCTAATTTAAGAAAAGCATGCATTAATTAATACAACCTAGATGGAAAGGAAGAAATCCCTAAGTAAGTAAGCTGTTGGCAGATATCAAGGATGGTTTTTGCCTTCAAAGGAAATGGGGATGGATTTGAGAGGATGCGGCAGTTTAATCAATACTGTTGACTCTTGAGGTTGGCAGGTGTGGTTGGTGTGTACATCTCAGTGGAGGCGTTTCCATCATTCAGAAAGAAAACCTCAGTGTGGCCAAACTGGAAATCTAATCCCAACTTTGAAACTTTGCAGATGTCATCTCAAGTGTTTAATCATAGTTCATTTACAATTTTTCCTAAAAAGATAAAGCAACCTGAGTGAAATATTCATCCGTGTATTTCTTTGTCTGTACTTCAATCACTTCAGTGTAGTGTACAGTATGTGACTTTAAACCTTTTGTGTCTATGTCCATTCTCACATCCAATGTGTGCAATAATGAAATAAATATTGAACTCTTAAATATTTTAGTGCATTCTAGGAGTAAAGTGGAATTGTTTTTCTGACAGACAACCCCCCCCCCCATCCCTCCACTCGTCTTCACAAATGCATTGTGTGCATTGGCCGGCCCAATCCATCACTTGCCGTCTGGCGGGAGAAAAAGCACTTTCCCAGGGTGGGTGTTTTTTAGTTCTGCCAGCGCTGCTGTTTCAGTGGGCACCCGTGAGACCTCACTGATGGACACTCTGGTTATCACTCGCAGGGTGCTTTGGGACTCTCTTCAACCCCCTGCCCCGCCCCACCACACCCCCCACACACCCACTACTCCTGCTCCCCCTCCCCTCCTATCTCCACCTCAGCCTGTTCCACTCACCTCGTGTTTTCACCAGCACCTTCCTTTGTCCCAGCAGTGTTGTGCACTCCTTTTTGACAATGATGACTACTGTACCTGCCTGAATTCTCCCTTGCAAAGTGGCTTGGCCTTCAGAGACCAGCCACACTCTGTTCGAGGGCTCGGGCCTCTCAAGGTGTTGGGGGACTTGAATGATTACCGCGTGAAAACGAATAGACTATATTATTTTCGGCTGCAGAAGCCAATGGCATATACACACACTGACAAACATTATATATATTAATCTATATGTATATATGCTGTATATGTATATGTGTGTGTGTGTGTGTGTGTGTGTGTGTGTGTGTGTGTGTGTGTGTGTGTGTGTGTGTGTGTTTGTATGTATGTATATATGTATATGTGTGTGTGTGTGTGTGTATGTATATGTATATATATATATATGTGTATATATATATATATATATATATATATATATATATATATATATATATATAGTTTGTGGTTAATATAATATTTAAGTTTGAGCCTAGCACAGGATTACATATTACATTTTCACACACAGTATCTCTCACAGTGGCTCCCATTCAGCTCCATTTTGCATCACAACCAGGCAAAGCACAGAACACAAGGGTCTTGTGCATGTATGTGCTCAGAACAATTATGTAGTAATAAATCTATTCAAATTGAAGCCTGCTCCAGTTTTCCTCTGACAAACTGAGATTTGATTTCCAAAATGCTTGCTCGTCTCTTCTACACAAAGAAGCCAGCGGGGAGAGGGTGCAATCGCTGGAGAGAAGTGGGCTGGAAGGCAAATCTAGGTGATGCGTATGTTCTTAGAGTGCCCCTGGGTCTTCCATGGGTAGGTAGGATCTGACAAAAGAGATCTGTACAGCAAAAAAATCCTCCACTCTGCTTGAGCATGGGAAATTAAGCCTAGATAAAGATTCTCTCTTAAACATACTCCCTTCTCTCTTTTTATCCCTCTTTTTTTCCCTCCCTCTGCAGTGGCAGAAGAAATTACCCATTGTACCATTAGATAAACCCAAACAGCCCTCTCCATAAGACCTCCAGTTCCTTGTGCAGTCCCAGCTTGGCGTCCCTCGGGTGTTTGTTCAAAAGGAAAACTCTGCGGTGCCTCCGGGGGATGTTTAACTCATTGCAATGGCAAGTATTTAGAGAAAACTCAACAAGTTTGAGGCTGTCAAAGCTAGAATCCAACTGTCAGGCAGAATTATGTCTCTGAGGCATCTGATGTGAGGTAATGACCAATTGCATCATTTTGACAAACCCACCATCGATGAGAACTAGGGCAGACGCCGATTGCTTTTGCACAAGTGGTTCATTTGAATTTGAAACACTGCTGCTAAGTGCATTAAATGATGCTGATTAACTAAGATTATAGCTGCAGCAGGGATGTGATTTCTGTTTTGATACAGAGCATAAATTGAGGCAGAGCAAACAGTTTTTTGAGTGGCTGATGAATAATTAAAAGTCAGCAGAGGGTACATCAATAAAGTGGTAATGAAGCGTATTTATGTGAAATTTCTGATTCTCAAACTCTGCCACTCTTCCAGCAGTTTATAACATCTGATGTTATGATGAAGCTTCCTGTACGTCAGTTTATTTCTTATTAAATGGCACCTTTTCAAATACATCAACAAATGATTCAAAATGTAAATATTAAGAAACTGAACATAACAACACCACCACAATTACTGCTGCTACAACAGATTATGACAATAATTGTGATTATTATTAATAAATATCATTAATTAGCATAACCAACAAAAACCTGTAGTTTGTCATGTCATGGAGCTATTTTGCATATCATGCACTTACTTCACTGAAATATAATTTCCTAACCCTCATCCTAAGAATAACCCCTAACTCTAACTCCTATTATTGTTATTATTATTATTATTGTTATTATTATTATTATTATTATTATTATTGTTGTTGTTGGTGTTGTTGTTGTTGTTGTTGTTGTTGTTGTTGTTATTGTTATTATTATTATCAATAATACTAATAATAATAATACTGACCACATATATTTTGTTGTAGGGTGTAATAGAGGTGGTTTATCATGTCATAAAGCACAACATTATTTATCATATTTCTTAACCCTGGTTCTATCCCTAACCCCTGACCCTGCCCCTGACCTTGGCCCTGGCCCGAGGGCTTGTATAAAATTACACTACACATTTAACATTAAATACACAAATCGCTCCAAACTCTCTGTGTTGATGTTTCAACTGCAGCTCTTCCAAAACTGAGGCTTTGGTGCCCTCTATCTGTTAGTCAAGATAACAAGAACCAGAAAAATCTGTAGTGACCAAATGTGAACTAATCGTCTGTTTCTTGACAATTTCATTCATTTGCAGTTCAATTTAGTCATTTTTATGACACATAGGCAGAAATCTGTGATAGACATGACAGTAGACAGGTGATTATTCTGCCAACAGAGACATTCTGGCCTGATGCTGAGATTGTAAGTGATGCTGAATAATTCTGTTTGAAAAATTGACAAAAGCAGCGCATCACTTTGATTTTTTATTTACAACATTGTCTACAGGTCACTTTCTTTTGAGTAAAAACTGTTCCTTTGTTCTACCTTTTTCTAACACAGTTGTGGCATGTTGTGTCCACCTGGAGTACTGTTGACCTTCTGCGAGGCAGCTACCTAGTTAAAGAAGTCCATTTTCAAGGCTGTTCTTGCTCAAATCAAAACTCCATTATAGATTTTACCTCCAGGGGAACCTAGGGCTCACAAGGTCCTTGGCAATTTTACCTGAGGAAGAAGCTAAAAGGATTTGAATCTCCAAGGATGGGTGAAGAGAGGGAGGGTGTGAGGACGAGAGAGAGGGTGGGATGCGCACCCCAGGACCCGAGCCCCTAATCTTTCTCTGCCAAGCAGGGAGCAAAGCAGAGCAAAAATGGAGATTTAGAGATGGTTCAGTGGCACTGAACCCTGAACATCAGGGCCTGCAGAAGTGGTGGAGGAGGCAGGGAAACCTTGAAAAACAAGAGGTGGAAAAGAAGAGCTGAGAGACTGTTGTCGAAAGATTGCCAGGGGAGCTAGCTTCAGCTCCCAGAAACAGTTTCCAATACATTTAGCATATATGAAAGAAGAACAGCTCTGTCCTCACACCATCCTTAACTATGTGTACTAACAAGACAGATGGAGGCCAAAGATGCAGACAGATCACATCAGGACATCTGTCACTTCATGGCAACAGCCTCCTTAATAAGTGACAAGGCTTCCTCACCCGTGGGCAACGGATGGGGGAGGGGGGGTGGGGTGGTGGTGGTTAGTGTCTCGGAGCAGTGGCTGTGCAAAGCAGCCGTCAAAGTCATGTGGTGCCCTTTTTTTTTTTTTAAGCAA
Source organism: Trachinotus anak (assembly GCF_046630095.1). Lineage (NCBI taxonomy): Eukaryota > Metazoa > Chordata > Actinopteri > Carangiformes > Carangidae > Trachinotus > Trachinotus anak. The sequence continues at coordinate 6,829,123 of NW_027273861.1, read as the reverse complement.
CTTGTCCCAATTACAGCCAATCACATGCGATCTGTGCCCTTGATTATCATCCTGGCCAGCAGACATCAAAGCTGTCTTCTATGGGTGCTGACACGAGGTTGTGCAGTAATTAGTGGACTTCACTGAAGAGAGTTTCATCACCAAATGTTTTCAAAATACTGAATGTCTTAATTCGGGGGGGGGGGGGGGGGGGTTCACGTCAGGAGAGAACGATGCCCTACAGAAATAATTAAAACATAATTACAGCTCTTCAGCTGTGCAAGTGCTCGCAAAGTGCTGTCGCTGAGGATCTGCTGCTTTCCTCAGGGCATCAGCAGAGCAGCGTGCCACATACAGATCCCAAATTCACCACACAGACACGCTCACACCAAATAAATACATTTTTCTCGTTACCAGAACCACCACAGAGAAACTAAATTGGCCACAACAGTCCAAATTCAAATGAATTTCCCTTGCAGTTAAATCGGTACTTATTGTAAGAATGCTTATTATCCTCGATAAACACCTGCAATTGCTAAAAATATGTTGTCTGCCAAGGACAAACCAGGTAGCAGAGGAAGCACAGAATGCACAGCAGGTCGTTAAAGCAATAACTTGTCTCCTCGGCTGATGTGTCAAAGTATGTGCTCTGTAAAACTGAGATGCACAGATTGAGGAGCCAGTCAACCTTTTAAATTGACATCATGTTAGTTCTGTCCCCAGGTTGCAGTATGGGTTGATGGCCGTTGCTTTTGTGATGACCACTTCATACAAACATGGCTGGCAGTGCAGTCCTGTGAGGGGAAAAGTGCACTAAGTGTTTGTGACGAGTGCTAAGGCCATTGCTTGATCCCAAGGAAGTAATGAAGGCTGGACTGTAGGCAGTGTGTTTTCTTCATCCACCTGATGGCAGACTTCTAACAAGCCCCGTGTCAGTCTGGCTTAAAGTCATGCATCCTCTCGCTACTGCTCCTCCAGAGTTATCACATCATGTGTTTACCCTTCCCAGTCTCTCCAGCGCTGTGGAGCCAAATGGCACAATAGTCAAAGTCAAGTCCAGTTTGATGATGTATAAAACAAGTCATAAAACAAGTCAGTTGGTAGACTATGTATGTTCATGTGTGTATGTGTGAGAATAACATAGGCAAGAAGCATACAGGGTTACATCAGTGCCCATTAGTGGTGAATTACATGTTACAAGTACCATTAAATAGAAGCTGGAGTTTGCCTATGGAATAATAGTGTAGTATGTAATGTTTGCAAAAAGTATTTAAATATTTAATAAATAGTTTGTACCACACTATAATATCATTGTAAGCTAATTTAAAATAATTTTCAAACTTATATTATTTGTTAATATTCATTACTAATGGAGTTTTCGAAATTACACTTAGTGAGCATCCATCACTTGTGTATGAACATGTAATGAATGCTTGAAAACACTATAATGTAGCTTTATGATTACATACATGTAAATAATAATGCTTACAGTCATAAAGCTTTCTATTAAATATGTAACATGTACAAATTATTCACAACTACATTTAAAACTGTTTATGATTTTTGATTTACCTCTTGCATTGGATCACTATTAGTAAATGTTACTTACAGAAGCAAATCATTAAAAAGACAGTTTTGTGTTGACAATTTTAGATTGCAGTCGAAATTCCTATACCTTTTTGATCACCATTTATCATATATGTATCCATCCATCTCTACTATACCATGTATTATAATTTTTCCTAATCTTTGATATTTTCAAGTGAACTAATATTAGATTAAGAAGATAATTATATTAGAGTAAATGTTAGATGAGACAACACTGCCCAAAAACATGCAGCTCATGTGAACGGGAGGCTTGAAATGTATTAGTGTGACTGTGAATGTGTTTGTCTGTAGTAGACTAATAAACCTGCCTGAGCTCTTTCCCTGATGTGTGAAAATATATATGAATATCTGCTTCACCTTAAACTCACATTCATTTCAAGTCAAAGCAAGTTACAAGAAGTACAAAAAAATTAAAGGGTTAATCAGTTACTTACTATCATCTAGAACTAACTGTCTGATAAGCTTTTGAAACGTATAATTTAGCTTATATTCAAAATATGACATGGTTCACAGCAGCAGCAAAAATGATTCTCTGCATTATAATATGTAGTCACTATTTAATTCCAACAGGGGGCAACATTATCCAAGAGATGTGTGCAGTTTGACAGTTAGACACTCTCCTGCAACATCCACCACATTTTCTGATGATGCATCATGTTAGGAACCAAATACAATTTCATTACATAAATACAGTCATTTATGAAAGTCCTTTTCAGTATTGTAATCATTGTGCTACTATAGAAAGAGAATACAATATTATGCTGAGAGTGAAAATCCAGTTTGTCACCGGAACAGATAGAATTCATATGATGATGCAAACAATACTGATCAATGCTTAAAACTCAAGCAATGCTGTAATTGTTGAGTTCACTGAGAGGATCTTTGGAAAATATTCCTATCTGTGTCTGAATTCTCTCCACCAATTTTAAACCCATCTGTAGTAGACATTATTGGAAAAAAGAGTAAGAAATTTTGAGATATTTTTTGAATTATTGGTGTACCCACACTCATTTTGTTGGTGACTTCGGATAGAAAGAATGGAAAAATGTTACATGGTCGTACCATAGTTGTGACCTCGGTGTTATTCAAAAGAGTCTTTTATTTATTAAAAATGTGTGTTTCCCTCAGAACTTATATGCACCCTCAATATGTATATGCACACACACACACACAGTCACATGTAATCAGCCAGAAAGAGAAGTTTTAATATAGTTTGTGAAATGTGACACAGTTCCAATGGCCTCATCATTCTACACTTATGTTCTCATAACAGGATGAGTCATTCATAAGTAGCATGTCAAATGAACTGACCAAACAAGTGAAGGAAAGGAGCACTGTGTGCTATACTGCTGATTGTGTCTTTCAGATACTAAACAGCACGTTAAGCTGTTCTTGCAATTAGATCAATGACAAAAGGAAAGATGTATTGGAAAAACTGCATATGCTAACTAAGAGCATTTAAAATCTCATTTTAAAGCTAACTTTAAAAATGTAATCTGTTGTAAATACATGATTGTTTTTCTGTATTAGTAAATTATTTGTAATTCAAAATTTTGATAATAACAAAGCATAGAAAAGGAGAAAAATACATCTGGCTATTACTACCTTCCACACTGTTCTCCACCAACTGGAAAAAAAAACTTCAGTGAATGTGGTGCATACATAATATTGGTGACAAAGTTTACAACAAACCCCAGTTAAAGGATGTAATAAGGATTTTCCCAGTTGTGATGTGATCCACAGAGCTCAGCATGTTGGGCACATTGTGCCTGATCACAGTGTACAGACAACACAGTTACTCATGTGCTAAGTGAGGAGAAATGTGTCTGTAATCTGTTGCTTAACAATAAATCTGTTCAAAAAAATCCTTTCACAGGGTTTGAAATGGCCACATATTACAGGCATCAAGGTTCAACTGTGTAATTATACAGAATATTTCAAAATGTTTTTGGTGCAAAAACAGCATTGCAGTGCAATTTTAGCTTAATTTCTAACTTTGAATAATAGTACTAACAGTAGTATAATAATATTAACTCCTTTATTTATAGAACATTTTAAAACCAGGTTTATAAAATGCTATGCTGAGAGAAGAACAGATATAAGACAACGAGTTAAATAATGCATACAAGGAACACACAAAATACATAAATATATTGTTTACAAGACCCAAACATTGAGACATGAGAGCAAAAGTAAAAAGTTGGCTGTAAGAAAGGAAAGAAAGAAACACTTTACAGTCTACTCCTCTAATAATGAAATGATTGATGACTTTTGAAGAAGTAGAGAAGATGATCATTTTAGTGTGTAACATCAAAATGTATAACAAGTGTACTGAAACTGGAATGCATACGGTTGTAATAATAGGGTGCACCCACTGTTTACCAGTGGTTCCCAACTGGTGGTCCTGCTTTTCATTTTTGGACCAAGTCTGTTGGACTGTATCTGTGTTTATACTGATCATAGCAGAGACTGAGGAGAATGTTCATGTAGAGCCTGAACACAAATATGGCTCAAAATACATTCAGCTTAGTTTTATTAACACCGAACAATAAAAGGAAAAAAAAAAACCATTGCATGCAGTGAAGCACTGGTCTGCATTGAAACCTAGCTTGAAAACAAATACTTTTCTCCTCTATCATTTTCAACACTGCAGCTCTTATATCACCCTGTTCTTTTTTATCAAGTCTGTCTACACGTAATGCTGTAAAAAATAGTTTAAGTATTCCTAGTAAGCCTGAAATAGTTGTAATTGCTATCGAAATTATTTTATGCTTTTTAAAACAATGGTTTTAAGCCCTCTCGCTGCAAAGGTTCTTATTTTTTGGACTAAAAGCAGTTGTATTTAAATTATTTTAGTTGCTACTTTTGTGAAATAAAATTAAAAAGGGTAGCATGGTGGTTTACAATTTTCCCTCATAGGAAGCTGAACACTTTGGCATGCAGGACTGATGAATGGAAATATACTGAATCAGTATTAAGTTAGTCTATGTCTGACTTGATGTCTGTCTTGGACCCTGAAGTTATACCAGTTGGGAACCACTGAACATTCTTTGTTTGCGGTCTACTGTATACTGTGGTGGTTGTACATATACTATGAATGCATTAATACTGTTTAAAGGGTATGTTCACCGAAGTTAAAGAAAAATATATTGTTTCATCCATCTCTATTGGCACGTAGCCATGCAGGTAGTTTTGTATGTATTTGTCCAAGATCTGAGATATCTGTCTCTGAGGTTTCTTTCTTTACTCCAAGGCAATGCAATGGAGGGGAATGTAATTTCGTTGGAAGTGCTCACAACACTGAAAAATTTAACAGCAGTATTTCTTTCTGTGAACAACATAACCATAGACCTCACCTTTATAAGACAATATTTCTGCAATATAAAGAAGCTGTAATAAAAACTACAAACAATGAGTTCTTATCCAAGGTAATGAGGGCACTGTTTCTGGAAAGACGTTGCTTCTAAGTTTTTTCAAATATAATATTTTATTGTTGTGTGCACCGAGGCATAAATCTTGGACAAATAAATTCTAAGTTAGCTGCATTGCAACTTTTTTTTTAGAATTTCAGTGAACCAACCCTCTAAGTTGAGGTCAATCAAGTGTATCAAGAAAATCAAAAATACAGTGTCTATTAGCACACAGGTGAAAATAGTCACATGGCAGCTGTTCAGTTATTTACACCCATTTGGAATGCCCAATGGCCTCCTAAGCACCTTTTTTTTGCGCTATTAAAAATGGCATACAGTGTGGTACAAATTGTTGCAATTGTTGCAATGTGCCCTTTAATAATCACCATAAGCTGGGTGGTGTTCTAAATGTCTGACACCATCAGGTGCTTATTAAATTCTATAGCAGAAAGGCTTCAGGCAGTATAAAAATTAACTTGTCTTATAGAGAGATGAGATGACTTATACCAGGAGACCAGAGTTTGACTTGTGTGTATCAAAAGTTAGTATTTACTTATTTTGAGACTTAGCTGACAAACCACTGGGTTAGGTTTAGGAAAAGATAATGGTTTGGGTTAAAATAGACCCTTTTAAAATAGACCCATGTTAGAAAGCCTTTCTGCCAGAGCTTCTCCCATGTGAATTACTGAAGTGGTCCAGGGGACCCTAAAACCCAGGTGTAAATAGCCACATTGGCTATTCACCCTGGGTGTAGATAACATTGATGTTTATAGGAACTTGGGTGCAAATAGCATTGTTGGCTACAGACACCTGGGTGCAAATAGCATTCTTAACTATAGACACCTGGATGCTAATAGCACCTGTTTTAAAAGGAGGAAATTATACAAATTTCTGCAGGTCCACTATAGATATTGCATACAAAAGGTAAAAAAGAATATAAGATGAATGGTTTAACTGCTATTACGTATGTACATTAACTGAAAACATGAAAATAGACATGTAGTTATGACACAAGCCATGATCATTTCAACATCCAAAATTTTGATAAAACATCATAAAGGACCAGTGCTGTACCCTGGATTACTGATTCTAACAGCATGATTGAAAAGACTAAGATGAAATGCTCAACATTTAATGCCATGTATGTGACTACCGCCCATCACTTAGACATTTGCACCCATTTGTAAAAGAAACACTAGATTCCTGATTGATGCTCTCTTTGACCTCCATAGGGAGTGAGTCGAAGAGGTGATCCTCCACAATCAAGCAGCTTCTGCGGAGGAGGCAGCACTGACCAAGCTGTGCCGGCAGACGATCCAGACAATTTCCCTTCAGTTCCAGATGTGCCAGCTGGGAGAGCTGGCCAATTTTCTCAGGAATGGAGGAGATACAGTTGTGGCCAAGACATAAGGTCCTCAGTTTGGTGCACTTGAACAGTTGCTTGGGGACAACCTCCACTTTGTTGCCTGTAATGGCAAAATGTTGGAGGTTCTGCAGAAAGCCAACCTCCAGTGGTATTACCACTATGGAGTTATGGCTAACATCGAGGTACCTCAACTTGAGGAGCGTGAATAATGAAGAAGGTAGAGACTCAAGCTTGTTGTGCGAGAGATAGAGTGACTCAAGGTTTTTGACATGGCTAATTGACAGTGGAATGGTGATGATCTTATTGTGCCAAAGCTTGAGGCACGTCAGTCTCTTGAGGTGCTGAAAGCTGATGACCTCCTCGATGGTGCGAATGTTGTTGGATTTTAGATCAAGCTCCTGAAGGTTGTTCAAACTGAAGATAGCATGGGGGATTCGCTCTAGCTCACAATTATGAAGCTCCAACTGTGCAAGATTCATCATTTTCTTCAAACTATTCAGAACTAAGAGTTTTGTACCATCATTATGAATGACCAACTCAATCAGATGTGGGGACAGATCTGTTATGTTTGTTGGGATCTTTGTGAGGTTGCTTTTGAGATGCAGAATCTTTAAGTGCCTGAGGTCTCGGAGAGACTCAAGTCCAATCATTTTATTGTTTTCAGAGTTCAGGTTACCAACTAAGTACAGTTCCCTTAAATTTTTCAACAAATATACCCAGCTAGGAATCTCAGCAACATCTGTGAATTTGACATGAAGGCACCGGAGGTGATCACGGAGAAAAATGAAAGCAGTCTGTTCAACTTTGGCCGGACAATGATAGAAGTGCAGCTCCTGGAGGTTTATCATTTGTGAGATCTTAGCTGTTATCCTGGCCTCTGGGATTAATTCTAGTTTAAGGATTTCCAAATCAGTGAGATCGAACACAGCATCTGGAACTCCGGATAGCATAAAAAGATGAAGTTCCAGTTTTTCTTGAGAATTGCGTGTTACATGCTGCCGCAATTTCTCAAAGGTCCACTCATGGTTCAGACTGATCTCTCGAAGTTTGTTTTCACTCACCTCTGAGAGAAAAACCCCAAAACGCTTCGAATACAGCTGGTCATACTGATCAACCATGTGGAGGAGGAACGCAAAGTCATTCTTGACATCAGGAATGTCACTGAAGCTGCTCTCCTCTCTGACTTTTTCAAAGGAATATTCCTTCAGTGGTCGCCGAAAAAGCCAAAACAATGTGTATATACAGATAATGCCATAAACACATATGATAGCAATATAACTAACAAGGAGCTTCTTTAACATGAAAGCCATGTTATGTGTGCAATGGAACTTAGCGTATCCAGTCAAATGCTTTATTTCAGGCTCACACACATGGTCAAAATCTATAGAGGCAACAAATGTCATTGTGTAGCAAAGGATCAAAATGAATTTGACTGTTTTGATGACTGTCTGAATAGCATACAGCCTGTAGATCAAGTCACTATCTTCCACGTGGGCACGGAATTTCCGTACTTTTTCAAACAAGGCCTTTGCTTGCTCACCATCTTTCTTGTCCAGTATGGTCATAGAGGGAATTTCACTCACAAGCTTTTCAGCAGAAAACGTGACCCCAGATTTAGTCAGCACTGGAGCAGACTGGTTTGGACTGCCTTCCTCGCTGCTTGTGGACAGATGTTTCAGAAGGGAGGAGGCACCAGCCAGTCTCTGCTTGTTCTCCTCTGAGTCCTCACAAGCAGTCTCGGACAGTGCTTTGGTAGTCCAAGGTGATTCGAAACATTTTCCAAGTATGGAAACAAAATGTTCTATTTTGGAACTTGTCTTTGGGTACTTGAACCAGAAGTTGCTACTAAACATTAATACAATAGTGTGGATAAGAGCGAGGTATGGGAAATATTTGGAATACCAAGGAAGGGCAACATGGTAGCACATCTGGTTGACAAAAACATACTGCTGAAAATCCAGCTTGGTTCTGACACCTGTAGGCTGGGGCTGCCCAAAAGTAACTGGCTGTGTGAAGTGAGTTGTAGGTGCAATAGTATCAGGGGGCCTTTTAGCCATTAAAGGAGCAGCTTGCTCCCCAATGGCACTTTCTTTGTTCCAGAAACCATCAGCTGTCTCCGGTGACTGTGGGCCCAAGAAGCCCCCTGCCCCCTCTGGAGTTTGTTCCAGAATGGGAAGACAAACCACTTGGTCTTTAGTTAATTGCATGGTTCCAGAAAATATGGCCAACATCAGCATAACAATACCAAGATAATCCATGAAGACATCCCACCATGGTTTCAGTATTCGATAAGTCGGCTGGATGTCGTTCAGGGAGGCTATTTCTGTGAGGGTGAACATTCCTGCAACAAAGAATATGAATTAACATAATGCTAGATCATTTTTGTAATTTCACCAAACTATTGAATGGCTTCCACATAATCTTTCCTAGTGTCTATATTGGACATTGGAAAGGAAGGTTTGTGTATATTAGGTTAGGTAAGTAGGCTTTGGCACAGGTACCTCTAAATTGCCTTTCTGTAGTAAAGTACGAAGTTTAATTTCCAAATGTATGTGCCTTTCATCTTCTTATTCAAGTTAAATGAGACTAACAAAGTTATCCTATCCTGTGTCCAACAGCATGTTCAAGTTATTTTTGTAGAGACCGAATTCATGAAAATAATTTTTCTTTAATACAGGACAGAGCTTTAAGCTTAGCTCCCAAACAGAGATTAGACTGCTGTACAGCTACTGCTGCCCTCACAGTGAGCCAAAAGAATAATGTGTTATGGCAGTCCTTTCCAAATTATTAAGTCTAAAATTTCCCACTTAGAATTTGCCTTTGGATGGGTGACAATATGGTAAACATCATAAAACTCTGGCAAATTCCATAATACCTGACTTTACAGTATGAGTTGTGACTTTTAACTATGGTACATGACAGACAACTGCAAAAAACAAACAGTTTAATGATAAATATTTCCATGTAACATTAATTTCCTTTAAAAAAAAACAGTGTTTGTAAATGATTATCAGCAGTTATGAAGAACATGTCCAGGCCCCTGACAATACCAAAGGAGAACATGTCTGATCATAATCCATTATTTACATCCTGCAGTGGCTTGTTCATCTGTCCAGTTTATGTGAGATACACTGACTAAACAAGAAGACAATTCTGAAAGAGAAAGGCTTTGTACATTGTAAGGCGATAAAGTGTTGGTTACTGTACTTTGTGATGGTGTTGTATTGGGTCACAGTAAACTGTAATGTGTTTCTAATACTTAATTTCTACTCCAATTTTAAACAACAAAGAACAAAATATTAGGAACAGTCCAAATACAACACAAAGTGCAGCCTCAAAAAGTACATTACTGGAGCTACTGAAATGGTAGTCTTAATAAAATCAAAAAAATGTCAGTAAATCAAATCAAATCAAATCAAATCAAATCAAAGTGCTTTAATGATCCGAAACTGAGAAATTGTTGTGTTGCAGCAGCAGCATAACTTACAATATATACAATACGATACAGATACAAATCAGCATTTACTGTGGATTTACTGTATTGCATTGTTTTATATTATAAAGGGTATAATATAAAACAGGATATTGGATATTGTGGACTCGAAAGAATACATTGTTTGTGTCCTCTAACAAGGCCACATTTACCAGGCTCATTTGGTAGAGGCTCAGAGAGGGCAGCCTTGTCAGATTGTTATGGATTTAGAGAGAGGGCTGGCCTTGAACTGGGACACTCATGAGCACAAGAATTGTCTGTGCAGACAGTGCATGCCATGTGTAACACAAATTCTGCATGCTGCAGACCTAAATGAAGCCTGAATCATCCTTAAGGCTTTTTTTTTAAAATGACTGTTCTGTGCAGCATCCTTTTCCACATGTAACCTATTTTACTGCAAATGAGTCTACTTCCACACAGCTGACAATCATGTGCTCTACTACCACATACTCAGTATCATAATAGCTAGTAATGGTTATGTGAACCCTTGACATGTGTTCGTATGCTATATGTAAAATTCGACCTATACATCATATCATCGTGAATCCATTGCAGGTTATTATAAAAAAAAACATTAAATAATAAGAAAAAATAATATCTTTGCAACCACTGCGACTAAATTCAATTGTATGTGCGCGTTTAAGTGCGTGTGTGTTGACAACATGAAGGTCACTATTGTCAGTGCGGCTGCAGAGCAGGCTGAGACCGGCTTCAGCAGCGAGACGCATCCATGGACACAAAACAAGAGGTGCGCCTGATGTCCTGAAGCATTTAAACGCAACACTAAAATCTGGGTTCCGCAAAAGAAATCACGACCAGTTCAGGTTACATTGAAGTATTCACTAGCGGTTTTACTGTCACCCTCTACCCATACCCATTCATTTCTCACTCCGCTGTGTAGCCTGCTAACATTACTGAGCCTGAGCCATTACGTTTATATTTGTGGACCTTGAATAGCCTAGATGAGGACCCCCCCCACCACCACCACCACCACCACCTTCAAACGCACAGATACGCACCTTCAGGTGTTCCGATCCAGTTTATCTCGATGACAGCAGAGCTGAACAACGCCTCTCCTTACATGCCATGTTTCGCTGCGGTGATAAATACGTCCATTCTTCGCATCGGTTCACCCGCAGGCCTGCTGGCCGGGCTGTAAGCAGCTTAGCCGACTACCCCCACTCTGCCTCAGATGGTCGGGTCCTCTGCCTCTGACTGGCGACACGGCCGGCACGGCAGCACCAGCTGCTGGAGATATACTGGGTTTGATATTATTCACAAACTCGCATCCTCATTGTGTTTCATCACGGCCATGTCCATTGGCAACAGTCATGTTGTGGTGTGCAGGATGATGTCGCCTGTTGTTGCACAGGTGTTGTATTTATTCATAGCAGAAGCTGATGATGTACAGCATGAAGAGCAGTTAAAAGCCTTGCAGGAACTGACCTACTGAAGTTAGGGACCGTTGTAAAAGTGCAAAGGGGTGTAATTTAAAGTTATATAACATATTTCTTTCCTTATAATATTAGATGATAAAATAAAATTTGATGATGTTGGGTAGGTGGGGGTCATGTTCATCGGGGCCTCCTGCCATTCCTGGTGCAATCTCTAAAATTTAAGTAAAATGCTTAACTGTTTTTCCCCCTCAACAGCTTTGTTACTTCTCCCAGTTTTATTGTTTCACAGATACTTCAAACAACCTATTTTGTTCTTGCTATCTTTGCTAGCGTAATAATAGACTAATCTTCTTTGCCTCATTAATCCACATCAGTCAGCAGGTGATATCCCACAACACGTCAGGCAAAGTGCAGTTGAACCTTTCTCATATAAAGTTATAGAAAAGATTGAATTTAAATTATTTTTCCATCAATTAAGCAATGTTACCTTAACGATAATGCATGATTGGTCATAGTAAGTGTATGATATCTTTGTTGATACTAGGCATTCAGAAATTTCAACCTAGGAACTTGCATCCACAAATTTTATTGATCAACAACATAAAAATAATGTTTATAAAAATACATTTTTATAGACAGCGCTCTTCTTGCGCACATTTCAAGAACTGAAGAAAAACACCGATATGACATAATGCTTTAAGTTTAATGCACTTTAAAATGTCATCTTTCTATAATACAGAATTGTTTAAACGTATCACACTACTTATATAAGATATATCTTTTGTTTTTGTATTTGTTTTGTCTTTGTTTTTTGCATTTCCCCTGCTGTTGTCCATAGTAGCTAACAGTCTCTTGATGAAAATAAAGGTCCTAATAAGGGCAACATACAATACATCATAAGGCTATTCGCCCAAACTTAAGTGAGGTCTTCAGTTTTGGTTTACATTCAGTAATTCGATGGTTTTATGCGGCACTGAAAAGAAATGTGCCGTAAGGACATTTGGAAATTTGCTTATTTGTTTCCTTGCCAAGAGTTAGATGAAAAGATTGTTACCATTCTTGTATTTGTATGCTAACTATGAAGCTGCAGCTAGCAGACAGTTAGGTTAGCCAGCCGGGTTCTGTCCAGTGATTGTAAAAAAAAAATAATAATAATTTAAAAAAAAATCTTCACCAAAGTCAATTCATAAAGTCAATGCAGCAGGCCAAGAATAGTCCAGCATGCAACTCCCAATTAAACCACAACCACTACCACTTTTACATTTTGGTTTTCATTTGGATTAAACAAACAAATATTGGTAGGTGTGTTTTTTCACCTTTGGATATAGCCAGGCTAGCTTTTCCTCCTGCTTCTGGTCTTTGTGCTAATCACCTGCTGGTTGCAGCTTAATGTTTACTGTACAGATACTGTATAAGTCTTTTAGTCTAAAGCGAAATGATGTATTTTCCGAAATGCTGAAACATTCCTTCTAGAAGGATTCATGGCTCGATAAAATGTGAAAACTAAATATCAACAGAACAAGCACCCCTGCACAGCCACATTCTCCGTGACATTATACAAACAAGTATGTTTTCCCTCCCTTAAGGAAACGGGAAAAACAACTTATTTTACAGTAGTGTAAAACTTCAGTATGGTAATGAGTTAATACAAAACAAAGGCTCTGAATTGGTAGACAGAACAAACAGCAGGCACTGTGGCTACAATAAGGCATCTCACTCAGCCTTCATTTGGTCCCTGACATCTGAAGGCAGAGTTTCAAACAGTGTCTCTTCCACTATAAGGCCACTGCGCTTCAAAGCACGACAGTAACCAAGCTCTTGTGGCAGGAGCTCAAAGTGATTGCCTTTGAGCTCCAAATGTGTCAATAGAGCTAGGTAGGAAATTTTTGGCGAGAGTATGGACAGCGAGTTCTTGCCAAGCTTTAGTGTTTTGAGCTTTTTGCAAAAGAAGAGCTCATCTGGTAGATTTTCGATTTTGTTACATGTGACCGAGAAATACTGTAGACTCTGAAGGACTCCAATCTCTGGAGGGATGAATCGGATGTCATTGTTGGACAGATCCAGGTACCGCAGCTTGTTGCACAAGAACAGGTGCGAAGGCAATATCTCGATCTTGTTGTGGCTGAAGTAGAGGCGCTCTAGGCTGCCAAGCTTTTTGATATGCTCTGGGATGTACATGACACTATTGTACCAAAGTTTAAGGCAAGTGAGTTTTCGAAGATGCTGGAAGCTGATGATCTCCTCTATTGAGCGAATGTTATTCTCTTTCAGATCAAGCTCTTGCAGATTTGTCAGGCTGAAGATTGCATGTGGGATGCGTTCCAGATCGCAACGCACAAGCTCCAGCTCGGTCAGATTGGTGATCTTTTTCAGGTTGTTGAGCATTACTAGTTTAGTGCCATCATTGTGTAAGTACAGCCGCTGCAGATGGCTGGAAACATCCACTATGGACTGGGGTATCTTGGTCAAATTACTTTTAAGGGAGAGAGTTTTCAAACACTTCATCTCCCGCAGCGACTCAAGAACTATATTCTTAGAGGCATCAGGGCTGAGTGATCCGGTGAGATAGAGCTCCTCTAAGTTGCGCAGGCCATACATCCAGTTTGGAAGTTCCCTGTTATCATCAAACTTCACACGAAGCACTTTCAGGTTTTCTTTGAGGAAGGAGGTAGCCGTTGTGTGCAACTTTAAAGAGCATTGGTAAAGAGACAGCTCCTGAAGGTCTTCCAGCTGAGAAATAGAGGCAGGGATGGTGACATTGTTGATGATTTCAAGCTTGAGTGACTGCAGCTCCGTCAACTCAAAGACAGTGTCAGGTAACCCAGGGAGCATGAACAGCTGAAGTTCAAGTCTGTTGTTGGTATTAGTCAGGAGTCTCTGACGCAGTTTCTCAGCAGTCCAATTGTGGTTGAGGTTGAGCTGTTTCAATTTGTTCTCACTGACCTCAGACAAAAAAACTGCAAATCTTTTAGAATACAGCGGGTCATACTGATCAATCATGTGCAGCATGAAAGCAAAGTCATTTTTGACATCGGGGATGTCATTGATGCCCGTTTCCTGTCGCACATACTCAAAGGAGTATTCCTTCAGTGAGCGATAAAACAGCCAGTAGGAGGTGTAGAGGCTTGTCAGTCCGTAGACAGCTACTAAACACAGGTAACAGTAAGAAAGCTTAGAAAAAAGATGAGCCATAGTGTGATTGCATTCAAACTCTTTATAGCCTGTCATGTCCTGGATCTCAACTTCACAACGCACTCTGTTCCGTACTTTATTTACTAGAGAACTATTATAGGCAATGATTAAGAGGAATTTAAACACCTTGAACACTGTCTGACGAACATACATAAGGTAGAGGATGTCTCCTTCTTCAACGTGCAAACGGAACTTCTTTACTTTTTCAAAAAGAGCTTTAGCCTGTTCACCTTCTTTTTTATCAAGAACACTTGCAGATGGCTTTTCAACTACAATCTTTTCTGGGATAGACCGGAGGGACTGTGTCTTCTCCAAACCACCTTCTCCGGGAGACACAGTGATATTGGATCTAGAAGTAGCAGTCTTTTTGCTATCTTTTTCTTCAGGGTTCTCTCCGGACACCTCTGACAAAGCTCGTGTGGTCCACGGAGAGTCAAAGCACTTGCCAAGCATGGAGATAAAATGCTCTATTTTAGAGCTTGAACCAGGGAATTTGAACCAGAAGTTACTACACACCATGAAAACTAAAGTGTGTATGAGAACCAAATAGGGAAAATACTTGGCATACCAATGTAGAGCCTTCTCATAACACATTTGATTGATGAAACTGTACTGCTGAAGATCCAGATCAGTTTTCAGGCCTCTCATTTCTCTGGGTACTGCTGAAATATTGGATTGCAGGTGTAGCAATGACTTCAGTTCCACTTCACTTGTGTTCTCCGAAGGCGATGACATTCTCTGAGGAAGGCATATGATTTTGTCTTGCATTACCTGAAACGAAATGTAAAAAGAAAACAAGAAAATATAGTAAAATTACTTAAAACAAATATTCCGACCCTTTGAGTCAGCGCGTTTATATCACGCATCCATTAAGAGAGTTGATAGAATATCACCACTCAGCCTTGCTACCAAATTCTCCCACTGGCCACATACAGTAATACAACTGGAAATGTCCTCCATTATTGAGCACCTGATGCATATAAAACTTTTGACAGAACATCTATAACTGCACACACTTTGTATTACAAATTCTTTCCTCGAGCATAAAAAAGAGATTTTTAAGTGTGTGACATGTATGGGCCGAGCGGGAACGTGCAGATGGGGCCAGCAGGAGAAACACTGATGCACTGATGCACTGCGTTGTGCAGCCCACTGCATGTGCTGAAGCAAAACCAGAAGCTAGAAAACCTTTCTGGCTCATGCACTCACTGAGAAATTCTAATTTAAGTGAATGGGCACCTAATCTTATAGTGGACTGCATCCATGGTTTACTTGCGCTTAAGTAACCAGGTTATGCTATTTCACCAGTAAGTTGATTTCGCACACATCGTGTAAACAAGAAACCTAATTTATGTAATTGAGGTAAAGGATTAAAGACCAACATTAGCCCTGCCTGAGAAAAAACACAGCCCTCTCATTTGTTTGAATAAGATCACTCTGTCTTGGGGGGTGGCAACACAGAGGGTTCTGGCAACTTTTGCATCTCATCTGACAAGAATGACAATAAAATAAAAATTTAATACATCCATTCCTTGTAGATACTTTGTAGCATGACTGCTGTATTTCTAATGCTTAACCTTGTGATTGTAACAGGGAAAGAATAATTGTCACCATAATAACAGTAAAAACCTTCCTCATAGTATTAGTAGTATAATATAGTAGTATAACTGCACTGCAGTGTTTTGGTGTCTAATAAGCCTTCGCATTTATTGATCTGTTACTGAAACTTAACTTCAGAACTGTTTTCACTCTGACGGCCCACTCAGAGAAACCTGATTTATACAGGGACTTTCCTGGAGAAAGACGATTCTTGGCCATATAGACATGTAAGTGGTTTTATGAGCAGTGCATGGCAGAGACTCCAGCCATGGAAAGTATTGCTGTAACAGAAGAGCAGTGGGATGAATGCGTATCGGATTTAAAATGAGCCAAATTCACAAATTATTGAATGACATTTGATTATTTGTTAAATTCGGACACCTTTTTACAGTAAGGTCGTGCACAGACTGCACCCTCAGCCCTCTAACACACATCAAAAAAAAAAAAAAAAAAAAATCAAGGAGCATATTGCATTACCACAACGTGTGAAATAAGTAAGTAATGCTTTAGGAATTGGGGCTTGGAGAGAAATCTGTTTACTGAACTGAGCTGAAGAGTTACTGTGTGGTTTGGTAACAACACTGGCAGAGCACTAAATACAACCTGAGGCATCACAGACCAGACTCAAACCACAACACAGCAGGTTCAGCAGAAGACCACAGCCCATCTAAACTCAAAGTACTTCACCTCACCCCCACTAAACACTGCACAGATGTGTGCAGGATTGTTCTAGTTTAGATATTGGTTCATAATATTGCCATACCAGCATGACCTTTAATGGCCGATGGTCACTGTGCATGCAATAGGCCACCAGGTGAAACCTGCACAGGCTTGATCATGTGCTTGAGCAGCACTTGAGCACTTGAGCATACACCACAGCCCACCACTGTATATATCATACTGTATATTAAGGGATTCTTACTTATATTTTTGTAGATTTAATTCATTTTTAACTCTGTGTGTGACCCTGATGTGTTTTCTGTGTTTCTCTGACTGACTCTGAGAACTGTGCAAGAATTCCTTTGTGCTTTCAAATAAAGTTACTTTGAAGATGAACTTGCCGAATGTATTAATAAATTTACAGTAACCACATTATAACATTATTACAGTGTATATAAACCTGTCTCTGATTACCTGTTTAATCTGATTCCTCTGAGTAACCTGGTTTACAGAGCACATGCAAATGTGCTGAATATTGGCCACAAGTTGGCATCAGTAAACAACAAATGCCTTTGATGTTTTGTAATGTAAATAATGAATAGCAACTATTTAGCTCTGCAACGCTAATAACAGGAAATCTGCCCTTTAATTCAGTCGTAGCAGCCCGAGGGGCAGACATTTTGTTCACTCTGTTTAGCTGCCTGGTGCTCAGCTCAACCCATTATAGTGTGGGTAACATGATCTGAAACTATTGCAGTATGTAAATGCACACAAAGTACATTTGTGCAGAGTGAAAACAAAACATCAGCGAGGTGGTTACGCTGCAGCACATCGCGGATTAAAATGCAAAGTCAGGTCTGCTGAGATCTCTGAGCAGCTGATCTGCAGAATTTTACAAACTGCATCTCTCTCTATTTCTCCCTCTAAATCTAAATACTATTATTGTGTCCCGCCATGAAGTAATTACACAACATGACATGTTGATAATGCTCTGACTTATAAAGTAAACTTGGCTACGAAATTAATTGCCTACTCAATTTGCTAAGCATCATGTCCATGTCCAAACATTGTTATAGTGAGACTGGGAAACAATGGCTTCCCCCACGCTGATAAATATCCTGTTAACAGTTTTTTCCAAAAATGTTTTGATATAATTTCCAGAATTTACACTGAAAACCTCACGACAGCCAAAAGCATTCCCGTTCTACACAGAGAGAGAAGTCAAGCTCCAGGCCACAGGAGTTAGCTTGTGTTTACTAAAAGGGGCTGGGTGGGTAAATGTTTCCACTGCTGAACTCCTGATGTGCTGAATGCTTCCTTTGCTGCTCACAGTCCAGGTTGTAAAAGCAGGGAATCAGTGGTTTTGAGCCGTTGCCAATGCAGAAGGCAGAGCAGTAATGTTCCATCACAGAGCCTGCTCTGGTACTTTCAATTACTCTAAGGTTTAACGACAAAAAAAAAAAAAAATTGTGGAGCAGCTCCTTTTATCTCCTAAACATGTTGCAGTTCTAACTCATGTTACATTAGCATGCATTAGCTACAGTACATTTCTCCTTTACCTACAGAGAGATGTTGGAAGAAGTGGAAACACAAGCAGCACAAGCCACTAAAGAACACGAGTGTGGGCTCAAATTAGAGTCAGTAAGATTCTGAGCTTGTAAAGTGATGTTCACAAATATTTCCAAAGTTTGTAAACCTGCATGAGAAATTCACGTCTGTGCATGTTTACAAAACATTTGCATTTGTAGAAAAGATGTCATTTTTAAAAATAAAAAGAGACGAATAATGAAGATGTGATGATGAAAATCAGTGAGCAAATGAGGTTGCACAGAGATCCTGTGAACAAAGATGTTCTCTTGTGAACATCTGTGATTATCTAGAGCTTCAAACCCAGGTGGGTTTGATTATATATATAATATATAATTGAAAAACAACCCAGGTTGCAGAGGAGCTCTCGTTTCCCATCTAAAAAATCTACTACACCTGTCCAGTAAAGCACCTGCCTTCTGACTGGGCTCTGTTGTGTGATTGGATTGTCACTGTTCAGTCAGATTCAGGTGTAAAGATAGATTCATACTTGTAATTACAGCGTCACACACAGTTTGGGAAATCTGAGTGCTGAGCTTCACATGCAGTTTTCTACTTTGTGTCTGTTAATCACATGTTCACAAAAACACTTCTTTTTTCACAGTGTCTTTGAAAGTCACCTCACCACTGATATCATTTGTGCACAGATTTTATTCACAGGTCTGATTTTTTTCCACACAGGCACATTTACTTTTATAAATATGAATCTCTGCTTCAAACCTGAATTTCTCTTGCAGATTTATTTCACAGGTTTACGAAGGTTGATTTACAAACTATGAACTTTAGAAATGTTTTGTGAACATCACTTTAAGCTCAAAATCGTATTGAACCTAATTTGAGCTCGCAGTAGAGCCTGCTCTCTCAAGTAGAGACATCAAGATGAGGCACTGCTACTGACCTGAAGAGTGCATCCAAAGACACCAATCATGAGCATGATTACAGACAGGTAGTCGGTGAACACATCCCACCACGGCTTCAGGACTCTGAACGCTGGCTGCTGTTCAGAGAACTGCCTGAATTCCATCACAGGAATCATGATGCCTGTAACAAAAGAATGTAAAATTAGCACACATGACCTTTAGTCAGTACAATGGGTAAATGATTTGGCCATAGAAGGGTTGAAATATTACATTATTCAACTCAGCATGAAGGTTGTTCCAGTTTATTACAACTCACAAAAGTCTGCGTTTTTCACGTTCATTCATGTCCTGCTAGGGATGAATTGTATTCAGAAAACAATGGCAGTGTGCACAACTCGAAATCCTGAGTAGGTTACTTTGTCGGGTGCAAAGTCGTAGCTGTGTAAACAAGGTAAAGAAGATAATATGGGGCAACACGTTTCTGCTATAAGCCATCACCAGTGGTACAGTGGTACAGACCCGCCACAATCAAACTGCTGCGTAATAAGAAACAGTAACTTCAACCTACAGGAAAAACCAACAAAACATTAAAGACATATACAAAATATTACGTAATTACCTAATGAAAATAATAATCCTGGAGAACGTCCACACAAAGGGATGTCCCAAAACACAAAATGTATACACAGGACTCAAAACTATCTAGTATATAAAGACAACAGCACACAAAGGGTGGAGGCAGAAAATTTGAGTCCCCATGACTTTGTTTACCAAACTAGTTAAATACCCAAGAAAATGAGTAGAATATGAGAACGAGACATACCCTGTGTTAATCAATATTACTACCAACAGTGAACACTATTCCAGTTCCAGTTCTTTCAATGAACTGTATTCACTTCTTTTTTTTCCTGTATTCTGTATTCGTAAAAATCCGTCCATTTGTCACCAAGTGCCATGATAAGGTCACATTGTCAGTTTGTCCAACTTTGGTTTATGTCCATATACCTGCACAAACTAATCACATGCCAATCAAACACTCAATCAGTCAAATGCTCAGAGGAGGTTGGGGTGGATGGATGGGCTGATGAAACACAGGAGACCACTGTAATTGCCAGTGCGTAACGTTGTGTCTTTTATCCATGACCAGTCCACAACCTATTTTAACCCAAACCACGATCTTTTCCTTAGTTTGTTTTTGTGTCTAAACAGAACCAAACTATGACCATTCCACAACCTTACACATGTTCATTATTGCTGATATGCTTTTACAGGTATTATTGTTACCATGACGGCAGATGTCTGGTACAGCTGTCACTGGTGTGCTCCTATGGGTCATATCGAAGCGTAGAGACAAATGACCAGTATGGTGGTCAAGGCCGGGGCACTATAGATGACCATACACCACAACTAATGACTTTCCCATCAGTCTCAGCCTAAACCTATACCTGCTAAACATCAGCATGTTAGCAGTGTCACAGTGGAAATGTTAGCATGCTAAAGGTAGCATTTAGCTCAAAACACCCCCTGAGCCTTGTGTTAAATCCTGATTGAAAAACACAAGTGTCCTCCATCGTCATTCTCCGGAGGAGCTGTGAACTCTGATCTCCGTATTCTCTTTCACCTAGTTCCATCCGATACTAGTTCAGTGGAAAACAGAGACCAGTAAACACACAGTGTTTCCTCCCTCTCTACTGGTGAGTCAACATTATACACATTGCAAATGTAATTATTTAAAAGCCAGTGCCTACATAAAACTAAATAAATGACTCATTCTGTAGAGCTTGTGACAAGTGTTTGGACATTCATGTCACAGTTCAAGACGCCCACTTATTTGTGAAGTGGCTTCACACCTAGTAATTAGTGAACACAACCGCTGACTAAAACCAGATCTCAGCCCTCTGGTGGTTTCCACACAGCAAGATCGTCAAGCTATTAATCTCTTGAAAGACCATTAAAAACCTGTCTTTGTGGCATGAAGAGTGGTGCGTTCCTGATGCTGCTATCTGCTCACACTGTCTGTGGTCACCTTCTATAAAATGCAGACTACAGCTGCAAGTATCTTGTTTCCAGTACCAGCCTGGCAGTAGGTTGGCTGCAGTGTCATTCAAAATGAAAAGGCCTCGTTGATGAAAATTCTGTTTAAACACAGGTGAGTTTTGTATTAAATCATAAAAAAACTATGTCTAAAAATCTAAGCAGGTATACTGAATAATCTACAAGGTGTGAGACTGTAAAGCACAGTGTTGTATCAGCAGCAGCTCCACAGTGCCAAAGAGACAGGTGCTGTCAATAGCTGAATACATCTACACTCAAACTTTGGTCCATTATTAATGAGTTTAGCTGTAAGGTATTTTTGCATTGTTTACTGAAAGCCTAGGGCCTTTTAGAGAGACCTTATTTTTGATAGTTCAATTAAGTTTTTCACACAGAGCGTCTTTATTGATTCTCCCATCTCAGTGTCATAACACCATGAAGGATGGAGGGCAGCCGTTCACGGGGGTGTTTACACTGAACTGTCGACTAATGTTTGACTTTAAAGGGTCAGATCAGCCAAACTACAAAACACATTTTTCTCACTTAGCTCCAGTTGTAAGTGGCCGTGCAGATATGCAGATATCCATCTCAATGGAATTTTGTTGATTTCATTGGAAAGTGTTTATCAAAATGAAGAAATACAAGAGCAACATCTGTATACAAAAATAATGTTGTGCTGGATCATTCTCAGAGCTCGCTGTCAGCGGTTTTCATTGGAGCTACTTTTAACAGAAGAAATTGTTCCTGTGAAAATCGAGCGATATAAAGTAACTACCGTAGTTACATTTACTGTACTTACTGTACAATTTCGAGGCATTTGAATTTTAACTAAGTATTTCTATTTTGTGCTACTTTATACTTCTACTCCACAAGTTTTCAGAGTCTAAAATTCAGTTTTTCTCTGTTAATTTTATTTGACAGTTTGTAGTTACTTAAGATTAAGGTTTGACAAGCAAAACATAACATCAGCCTACGTCAGGGGTTCCTAATCATTTTTGCACTGTGAACCATTTTTCTTTCAACAAGAGCCCTCAGTCCCACTCCGGTTCTGTCCTCACACAGATTTCATGGACTGAAAGCTAGTGAGAGCTGACTGATAACTCAGTTCAAAACCAGTATATTTTTGTTGGGGGCAAGGCAGGGAAAACTGCAGCATAGACTGTGCCGAGATCAGAGTAATTACCACAAAAACAGGGCTGGGAACTTCTTGCAGATAAAATCTGTGGATGAGACAACACAACATTATATAAACTAGTTACAAATGGCTTCACCTCAACCAGCGACAACATTAAAATGCTGATTTTGTGTTAATAAATCAGTGATAAAATTCCTACGATGTGCTGTACTGTATTCTAGCACTCTGAGAGAAGCTTGCTATTAGCTATTATTATGCTATTAGTATAATGTGTACTTTTTACTTTTGATATTTGAAGTACATTTTGATGGAAGACTTTTACTTGTACTTGAGTACAAGTAAAATTAAATTAAATTACTTTAAATTAACTTAATTAAATTAAGTTAAATTATGGTATATAAACATTTACTTAGTGTAAGTAAAGGACCTGAATATGTCTTCCAGTTGAGTTGTAGGGTAGGGAAATGTTTTCTAAAGGTCATTTTTTTAGAAAAACTGAAACAAACTCTGTCATTGTATTAATGTATTAAAGGAGTATCCCAGCAATTTCTTACTGCACTTCTCTGGGGCGTCCCAGGAGCTCACTTGGTACAGTGCGTACCACATGTTAAGGCTGAGTCCTAACTGGGCCCTTTGCTACATGTCAGCCCCCCTCTCTCTCCCTGCCTTTCCTGTGCCTCTCTACTCTCCCGGTCAAAAAATGTGCACTTCCTTAAGGAGAAGAACTCACAAGATCCAGATCATATGGAATAATATCGAACATCAGAATCAAAAGGTCAAGATATCCTGATTTTTATCAAATAAACACCATAAACACCGGATCCTGCTTTTCCCATAACACAACACAGATCCATCCTGCCTCCCAAATGCCCACTTCTTCCAAACCACACACCTCTAGTGTGTAAAGCAGGATTTCTGTTACAAGACTCAAGCTGAAAGAGTAAACCTTGATGACCCCGTTAATGTTAAGGCAAAGATTTTGTAGAACTTGGCTTAACAAGATCAAATCTAATTACAGGACTCGATATCAAAAGTGACCAGTGAGAAAATTAGTTTCTTAGTTAATAATAGTATGGATCCATGAAAACATAAAATAAATAGCTGAGAGTAAATGGGGGTAGTGAAGCTTTTGGGTCAGTATCCGAACCCCATGGTTAGTAATGGCTACTTAGGAAAAATCCTGTCCTCCACTGGATGAGTCAGCCATTGAGTTGGGCTGACCAGGCCATATCCTTGTCCCTTCCTGACAGGAAATTTGTCTGAATCCCAGATATCCAAAAACAGACATGTTTGGAACACACCCAAACCCAGGCACACAAAAAGTCCTGACTCGTTAAGGATATGGAAAACTACCACCCGCATTGCAGACGAAGATGAGAAAGGCGCACTTTTATAGACTTTACAGTGAAATAAAGAAGCTCCTGAAAAAGTGCGAACACAGCCACCACAGCTGTGATTCATCCTGTGATCGGCACAAAGCATCAATAAGTCATCCGGTTAAGTTCGACCTGAAAACCTGGGGGCAGCCTGAATGTAGGGGTGCACCCCCGCGACTGAGAGCTGATCGGTTTGGACGCGGATTTAAGGGTCGTGTCCATGAACCGATGCGCATTCACGGTGATGCCGAGCGGACCAGGTTAACGGTAATGTGAGTGTGAACTGTTTGGTGAGACCGCATTTTACGCTATTGTACTCTCTATCATAATGTGTTCTCTATTGTGCCAAGATTATAATGGTTGTGGTTTACCTTCCTTTAGATGAGATCTGGACTTGAGGATCTGACTGGTCGGCTTTCAGGCGATGAGGTTTCGGATCATGATGTGCGCCGTCCCCCTTCTGCTCTGACCGCCAACCTTCCCGGATCCTCGGACAGACCATGCAGGCATGTGGCTGCTGTCAGCCTCAGGGGCGTGGACTTCTGAAGGAGCCCAGGCACAGATTATAGGTACAGTGTGTGATGTGTGTTGTTTACTAGACACATGAACGGTGGGTGTTGTTTATGCTTATTAAATTATTTATAATTTCTCATCTGCCTTCTCAGCCTGGTGAACCAAAGAATCTTGGAAAAGTTCAAGTTAGTAAAGGTTCATTTGTGCCAAACAGTGGCTGAAGAAGTATTCAGATCCTTTACTTCATTTCAAGTGTACAATAATAATAATAATAATAATAATAATAATAATAATAATAATAATAATAATAAAAACTCCGTTCCCAGTACGTCCTTTATTCAAAATTCTTCTTATAGAAATATTATGGTTAAAATGTTCTAAGAGAATCAAAAGTAAAAGTAGAAAAATGCTCAGTCTAACATTATTATACATGATATTATTAGATTGTCACCAGTGATGAAAAGTAACTATGTTCAGTTACTAAAGTACTGTACTCAAGTACAATTTTGAGGTAGCCTACATGTACTGCTGCCTTTTCTTTTTATGCTACTTTACACCAGTAATCCACCACCATTTATATGTAAATATTGTACTTTTCACTCCACAACATTTATTTAATAATTTCAATTTAATAATTTACTTTGCATTAAAATAAAAATATATACTTAACCAACAATGTCATGTATTAGTACAGGTTAAGATCAAATTAAACTTTATTGATACCTGGGGGGGGGGGGGGGGGGGGGGGGGGATTCACAA
This sequence comes from Trachinotus anak, assembly GCF_046630095.1. Classification (NCBI taxonomy): domain Eukaryota; kingdom Metazoa; phylum Chordata; class Actinopteri; order Carangiformes; family Carangidae; genus Trachinotus; species Trachinotus anak. The sequence goes on along the minus strand of NW_027273861.1, from coordinate 6,804,155 downwards.
GCTACTCAACAGTATATCAGCTGCAGCCTTCACTGATGTACACACTAATATGTTAATAATTATGATCAAATACAATCATATATATTTGTCTGAAATGGGACATTTAACACAATGAGTACTTAACTTAAAGACTGTACCTTATTGCAGTACTTGTGTGTGTAGCTAATTTCAACTACTTAAGAGGGTGTGTGAGATGATTGTTGGGGGGGGGGGGGACAGAAGAAAAACTGAAGCAAAAACAAATTCCGATTCTGATATTCATTGTCAGGCTTTTGCTTTTTTGTGAAATGTACGAAAAATTCACCCTTTGACTTTTTAGTAAAACTCATCTGAATGTAACCATGGGCCCCATTTTTTTAAGCTATCACCAGAGGTCAGGAGTCACTGGTTTAATCTTTGGCAATGCATTGTGTTTTATAAGCAAAACCAGAAAACCATGTAGCTGTGAAATAAATGTAGTTGAAAACCACTGTGTTCTGAGCTAAATGTATAAAGCAGCAAATTTGCAAATACACAACTAAATTACAGGTACCTCAAAATTGCACTTATGTGAAGTACTTGGGTAAAGCTGAAGCACATTCTTAAAACTTTGGGAATTGGCTCCTCCACCTTCCCCATCTGCTCCCTCTGCAGGAGGGCTTTAAAAGCTGTTTTGAACACAGTCTGCTTTTACAGCTGTTTGACAGTATCACGTAATGACTTAATAGCTAAAACAAACACTGCCATTTGAAGATTTCCTCTACTTGCTGCCAGACAGACAGACTACGTAGAGTTATTGTATTGCATTAATAATGTAAAATGTTGATTGCTATGGAAGTTGTTCTTTCCTTTCCACTTCCACGGTTCCATCACAGCACCTCTTAAAAAGTAAGTAGAACTTCCACAACAGATGCTGGCTGACACAATCCAGATCCTTCTATGGAGAGAGAGAGCACACACTCAGAACCACTCTGCAGCGTACGCCTTCAAAATATTCAAATATTCACATGTATTCTTTAATTGGAAGCATACTCACAGTTGTGAGTTTATTAGGTATAATTAGCACAAAAATAATGCAGTCTAACAGCTCTGCAGTAATTCTACCTTTCACAGAGGTGCTGTTTTAATTTAAGGTCATGTTACAGCTGCAGATGGTTCTGCTGAATGGATGAATTTATATCAGTGAGGTATCTTTTGTTTGCATATTTCTCACATTTGAACCTATAGCAACTATTGTTACGCACTTAGCACACGTTTCCCTTTTAACACAGAAGAAAGTTGGAGACAAACTTGGACACTTGGACAACATCATAAAAAAACGCCTCCACTGATGGCATTTTATTTTTATTTCACTTGTATCTGAAGCCTGAAGGTAGATATGGATGGTTGTGTAGTGTGTGCAGTATCTGAGGCTATTTGTAGTCCTTTCATCTTAGTCTGTCTGCTTTAGATGCTGTTTAATGGTTCTTGCTCCATATTTATCACTTGTTTGTAATTCTGTGGAAAAGTATAAGCATAACAACACTTCACATTTTCCAAAGCCATTAGTCTGCCCCGCTGACCAATGTTTACAATGTTCCCAAGTTGCAGAAAATAAAATTGTGTTATTAAGCAGATTTAAGTGATAGCTGCAACACAGGATGTTATTAGTGAGCTTAGGTTTCAGCACTGTGCTGCCACTGAAAAGGTTGCTTGGCTGTTGTGATAAAACTTGCTGGTTCATTACAAAGTAAGCAGCTGGTGGCTGTCATAAAAGACAAGAGGAAGAACTACTTGGATTTCAGAGCAAGTTGTTACTCCTGATGCAGGGGTAGTGCAGGGCAAACACTTAACACAAGTTAGGAAATGAATTGGCTGCCAGGTCTAATACAGTCCAAACACTTTAAACCAATCAAGAATCCAGTTGAAAGATGGTGCTTTTGCATAATAATGCTTACTTGACAGGATCCTGTAAATTAATATATATCCAGGCCCTGAAGGCTCTCAGATACGATTTCATTGCATAGACTGCAATGAAATAACTTTGAAATTATTGTAAACTGGATAGGCACAGGCAAGAGAGAAAAGTTAAAGAAAGCTCTATCTTCAGCAGTAGTTTGCTGTTTGTGCTGTTTGTGCAAAAGGTGACCTCATGCTTAAACATGTACTAACTCACAAGTCCAAAGAAAATGTGTCATCGTGCCTCTGGCCTAATCTGATTGGTTGTTTTGATATTTCCCCTGGAGAAAGATCACACTCAGTACAGAATGAATAATTCTAGGCTGAAAACATTTGCCTGTGCATTACGGAATGAATTCATACTGTGGCTTTATTGTCCCTTCCAAATGTAACCTTAACAGCTCGACATGATCACTCACGAACATGCTGTCATTTCATTCCCAAAATGCCCGCACGGTAGCTGCAGAACACAGCTTCATAGGCGAACGAAACAAATATTTTCCGCACACGTGTTTCATTTCGTCTCATGTCGACAGCCTGACTTGGCACATTCATGTCAACAATGCATTCAGGGCGGCCTGGCTGGAGGTGGGGTGGGGGTGGGGTGGGGGGTATTTGTCTGGGTTTAACATAACTGGATCAGTGGGCTTCTAGTACTGATCAGAATAAGACGAGAAACTGGCCTTGCAAGAAACAAACAAACAAAGTAAAAAAAAACCTAAGGGAGTGTCCAGAGAGGTTACTTATCTAAGATATAATTTCTAAAACCACAGAACTTTGTCAAGAGTGAGCGAGAGTAGCAGTCCGGGGCAATGCTGCCTTCCAGGCTACTACGAAGAAAATCTTTGCCTGTTGAGGAGTTTTAAATAAGGAGAGGAGAGAGTGCGTTCATATTTCTCAGTTATCATTCTGGCAATTAAATATGGTCATTTCTGATAATGTGTTAAAATTATAAAAAAAAAAAAAAAAAAAAAAAAGTCGTGAGCTATTCTAATATAGTGAAAGTTGGCAGAATAAAATTTGCGTCACATATATGATGAAGTGATTGTCACCATCAACATATTTTGAGAGGAAATTCATGTAATACTGCAGCCGAGGGCCAAGGACTGATTTGACAAACACGTAAGACAACCCGCTATTTCCGCGTTTTTTTCTTTTTTCTACCTGGCTGTCACGATAAAATTCAGCCATACGTATCCAATTTCCGACAGCTGTAAACGCAGCATCACTTTCTCCAGCCCGTGACGTCATCTCCTCCTCTTTACCGCTGCACCTCACTGGAGCTCAGATTGAGCAGCACAGCGTATCGACAAGTAAGTTGTGGTAGCTGACCTGACCGTGTCGTGGCTTAACTTCTGTCATTGCACGGTACGTGTTTCTTAAACGAGGCAGGGACCATTATTGTTATTCATAACGAAAATAGCTAACGGGGCGGACAGTCCGTTTAGCAGCCATAACTAAATGTTAGCTAGAAGGAGCTAGCCAGCGCTAGCCAACTTCTACCTGCCAGGCGATGTGTGTTTTGGTTCATGGTTTACGAACAGCATGCATGTATCACTCCTGGGGGGTATTCAAGACAGCGGGTTTATTGAAAACTCTTAGTTTCTCAAGCCTTAGATGAGGGAAACATGGGGGTTGTGTACCAGAAACCGAGATCACTTTAACTCTGAGTCAGTTACCACGGTAACTGAGCCTGTGAAGCTAACCTGCTCTCTGGCAGGTTTTCCTCAACAAACCCTGAGTTTTTGTCTGTCTCCAGCTGAGCCTGACACAGCGCTTCATTGTGTAATTCTGTCTATGTCAAAGACCAAAATCCGAGCAGATGTTTGCAGAGGTTTACGTCAGGAGGAGATTAAACTTTCCGATTGAACATTAGTTTGTCACCCAAGATGTGTCTCATAACCTCTTTTATAATCAATCAGTTATCAGTGTAAGGTCAAAGACAGAGATCCCTGACATTCAGATATTTCACATGGAGGCTTCATTCCCAGCTCACATTAAAATGTATTCACTGAGCTAGACTGAGGCGCTGTGGACTTTAAGATAACTGTCAGATTGTCAGTTCCTCTACACTATTACTATGCATTGATCACTGTAAAATAACTAAATCAGAATATGTGTGATGACTTAGATACACAAGATTAGATCTAGGATAATCATTTCTCATGTTATGATTGGTCACAGTGATGAAACATTCCTGTCACAGCTGTCATATCATATTGTAGATGATGTAATATTTCTGAATGAGGATGACAGTTGTGCAGATGAAAAGACTTTTGATAACTGAACTTAGTTTAAAAGTGAAAAAAAAAGTTGTTGAACATAGGCCGCATAGTCTGAACTTATTTTTAAGAGCATTTCAGTGACTGTAGTTGCTCTGTTGCTCCATTGATGGTGGCTGTTTAAATTCCTCACGCATGTGCTTAAATCAGGGTGAAGGTACTCAAGAGTTGATTGGACTCAGAGCAGCTGTCCTCAAACTGAAAACTCAGCGTTTCTCATCTCAGGTTTCATCAGCTCAGAGTTCAGGTGTAGGCTCAGGAGTCTGTTAATCCTGCTTTCTGGAAAACACCCATGTGGTCCAGTGGAACAAGAACAATCTCAGGGGGTGAAAAAGTTCCCAGACAGTGTTTTCACTCTTATCTCTGTGCCACCAGATAAAGTCATATTTTCATGGGCTCCCTAACATCTTGTAGTTGTACCTGTACCAGGATCCTGTGCTGGACTGTCTCAATGTACACTGGCGCCACCTGCTGTTGTAGTTTTGCAGGACAGTATTTTTTTCCTCAGCAGTAATACAAATCCACCGGTGTTTACTTACTTTGTAGTAATATTCACCTATTTTCCCACTCCTCAGTCAAATTGCAAAAAAGGAAACAGAAAAAACCCAATACTAAGATTATTGACAGAAATTTACTGTAATATACATATTTTTATCTTACATATATATATTGCTGTTTTTTCAGTTTATAATTATTTTCAATAAAGATTTTGGGGGAAAAAAACAGTACAAACCCACAGATAAAAACTTTATAGTGAGAAAAGTAGTACATTTGAGATGCTGGACTTGGCAAATATTTGGCAAATATTAATGAATTGATTGTGTATTTGTTGTTGATTCATTTTCTGTCATTTAACAAATCAGGTTATCAAGCCTGAAGCTCTGGAACTTGTCTCAACCATAACTGACAAGAAATATAAAAGTGCAACTACAGAGTAATTATTCTTTTAATAGTCATGCATGTTGAAGAGGGAGATGGTATATTAGTAAGATCTTGTTAGCGCACTCAGGTCTGTGCTGATTTTTGTAGCAGTCTGTGAGGAATTCAGAGGGATGTGGCAGTTACTTGAACTTTACAGTAACTGCAGTTATATTGTATGTACACGTGCAAATTGTGTGCCAGTGTGACAGAAGCAAACATGTATGCACAAAAACGACATAACGTTAACATGCGAGAGTATGATAAGGTGAAATCATTTTCACTGTATTTTTCATCTTTCTCTTTTTGGACAGCATGAATTTAGCACGACAAGTCCTGAACTGCTCCAGGTTTGCATGTCATTCAGTTAACATAAACTGCAAGAGAAGGTTTTGTACTTCACAGGTGAGTCACCCTCAAAATCTTTGAATTTAGCTCTTCTGCTTAATGTTTGCTTGGAGGTTAAACTGGGGAAGATCTTCCAGAGATTAGACCCTGTTGAAAACATTTCAGGTGCTTGGGTGGATGCATTTGAAAAAACTAGACCAACTATATTAACACCAGTGCAGTGTTACTGTTGCAAAGTGTTGTTGAAGAACAGCTGGATAATGGATTCACTTTAAACAGTGACAGAGCCCCCACAGTAACAAAGTCATGAAATGTTAATGTACAGCACCAACCTTGTGTGGTTGATGATTATTTTACTTCTGGACAAGCGCACCCCTCCCTTGCACTGGGCTCTTGGCAGTTGTTGTAGTTGTCGCTGCAAAACCAGTTCAACATGATAGAATTAGTGAGATGTTGATTTACGTACAATATATTCTGGTTTTGTGTTGCAGCATATAATGACATCCCGGCACACTCACTCCAAACGAATTGAGGGACTAGACAAAAATGTCTGGTAAGTGAAAGAATGGAACTTTAATCTGTTTGCATGACACAGCAGAGAAGCAGTCCTGAGCAGGTACCCTGGATCAGTTTACCATTTCTAAACCCTTGACAGCATAAACAGGTGCGGTTTCCAGGCGTGGTATGATAACCTGTCAGTTAGGGTTAAATCTCAGCTCGGTCGTCTTGCACAGACGGTTGTAAGGAGCAAACAGTAACATTCTCTTCAGTCTGTCTGTTTGTATTTTCTGTTGACTTGATGTAATCCTCCTCCTATAGATTACAGCATATCTCTTTCATTATAATATATTAATGTATTAACAACACATAAGGAAAACACACATACATAATGTTGACTGTGTGTGTGTAAATGAAATAGCTGTCAATGAAAGTTTATATTGTACCGTATTAAAAAGCTTATTTATTATTATAACAGGAAACTGCCCTAGTGTTTGAGGCAGTTTCCTGTTATTTTCTTGGTTTATTATTATAATTATTATCAATTACTGCAGTCAGATGAGGAAGAATGTGTGTGGATCCGCTTTGAAAATATTGTGTCAGAAACATTTTGAGAGCTCTGTTCTGTCCAGTAACGGTTTACTTCTTTGTCCGTTCAGGGTGGCGTTTACCTCAGTGGCAGCAGACCCATCCATTGTTAACCTTGGCCAGGGCTATCCAGACATCCCCCCACCTTCATATGTCAAGGAGGCACTGGCAAAGGCTGCATCAGTGGACAGGATGAACCAGTACACCAGAGGATTTGTAAGACTGATTAACTTTAGTACCATGGTAGACTACAACAAAAAGCAAATTCATTTTGGTACCTGGGTGGCACGGTGGTGAAGTGGTTAGCACTGTCGTCTCACCTGGGTTTGAACCTGCCGGTCAACAGGGGAGTGTGCATGTTTGGTTAATTGGTGACTCTAAATTGCCCGTAGGTGTGAGTGAGAGAGTGAATGGTTGTTTGTCTCTGTATGTCAGCCCTGTGATAGACTGGCGACCTGCTCAGGGTGAACCCCGCCCTTACCCACTGTCAGCTGGGATTGGCTCCAGTCCCTCTGCAACCCTATAAGGACAAGTGGTATGAATAATGAATGAATTTTGACATGCAGTTATAAAATTGATATTGCACAGACGGAGGCCAGGACTCTATTGGACCCACACAAACCAACTACAATTGAACTACCGTTACTGTGCTGTCAAGTTTTAATCTGTCATTTTGAATAAATAGAATGAGGCATGTGTTGTCACTCAGTGCTGGGCACAATTCAATCAAATTTCCAAACACCAGTTAATCATTTGGTTGTTGGCCGATTATTCAGCTGGATTTTTTGAGATTTTGAAATGCAAAAAATATGACGATTGGTTACTGTCATCTTGTATCTAATAATTTCTTACAAGTTTTGTGAATAATAACCAACTAAAACTCTTTATCATCATCTGCAGTTTGTCAGTGCTGAAATAGGAGCAGCCATATAAAATTTTAATTTAGACTGTAACTTAACTTGTAATATTTGCTTAAGCTAGAGTCTGTATATCTTTTTTTTTTTCTAATTTACACCTTCTGTTTATTTGAAAGGGTCATCCATCTCTGGTGAAGGCCCTTTCTCAGGTTTACGGGAAGGTCTATGGACGTGAGATCGACCCTTTCAAAGAGATCCTGGTCACAGTCGGGGGTTATGGTTCGTTATTCAGCACCATGCAAGCACTGGTGGAAGAGGGAGACGAGGTGAGGACTTTCCTCTCTCACACTGGGTTATACAAGGCTGTTTGAATTCATAAACATGCTCCCAGTAGCTACGTTGTATTTACTGTGTAATGTTTCTCCCACCAGGTCATCATAATAGAACCTTTCTTTGACTGCTATGTACCTATGGTACGGATGGCAGGGGCCAAGCCTGTATTGATACCGTTACGCCTTGTGAGTTGAACCTAGAGCCAGTGGTGTTTGACATAAATGTTCCATATTTTTGCTTTATCTACTGCTCTGTCCTGAGAACGTTTATGATCATGGTACAAAATATCTCCTGCAATATTTTAGAAGTCTGGAAAGAAGACCATCACAAGTGCTGACTGGTTTCTTGACCCAGAGGAGCTTTCTAGTAAATTCAACTCCAAGACGAAGGCCATCATCATCAACACTCCTAACAATCCTATTGGGAAGGCAAGTGTACATCACAGTCATCACTTACTATGTATGAGGAATGTAAACACTCGATGACTTGACATCACAGAAAAATGTTGAGCTCTCAGTGGTCTGTGTTCTCTCCCTGCAGATTTTCACCAGAGATGAGCTGCAGATGATCGCTGACCTCTGTATTAAACACGACACTCTGTGCTTCAGTGATGAGGTTTATGAGTGGCTCATCTACAGAGGCCACCAACATATCAAAATCGGTACTTTTTTCTTCTTTGACAAAGAAGTACATATGAGCCAATTGGCTTCATCCCTCTCTGACACAATAGAAACTCCCCCATTGTTTACACACAGCTACAGGGATGACATCCTCTGAAACATGCTGCAACAAATGCTTCAGATACCAGTGTCACCAGAGTCCCACAAATGGATTCTTGTGTCCTTGACAAAAAGGTGGTACTGCAACGTTGGTGACAAAGCAGCTACTTGCAGAGCTAGTTATGGTGTGTCATCACAGACAGTGTTTTGGAGTTCTTCCAAAATGGAGGTGACCTACAACTCAATACTTCTTCCATTTATGGACTCAATGCATGTGCTCTGTGCTTCAGGAGAATTTAAAGCATTTACTTTGTAAACAGCACAGCTCTACAGAAAAGACTGAATCTTGAAATACCTGGAGTGTTATATGTTGTCTTGTTTCTCCACAGCCACTCTGCCTGGAATGTGGGACAGAACAATAACTATTGGCAGTGCAGGGAAAACGTTTAGTGTTACTGGATGGAAGGTGAGATTTAAATCTGTGGATATGAAACAGTGTTTAACAGCCAACAGTCAGTACTTGCATGACATGGAGTTTAACTTTGTGTCTTCTAGCTGGGCTGGTCCATAGGACCAGAGCACTTGATAAAGCATCTTCAGACTGTCATGCAGAATACTCTGTACACCTGCCCGACACCTTTACAGGCAAGTCTGCAAAGCTCCTTCAAATCTGTGAGGAAAAGCAAAGAATAATAAAATCCACTTCGATTCTGAAGCGCTTCTGTTAATCTACAGGAAGCTGTGGCACAAGGTTTGCTTCGTAACTATGAGCTGATGGGTCAGCCTGAGTGCTACTTCTCCTCACTGGCAGAGGAACTTGAGGGCAAGAGGGACCGCATGGCTGCCATCCTGCAGGAGGCTGGCATGACTCCTGTCATCCCTGAGGGAGGCTACTTCATGCTGGTGGATGTCACATCTCTCAGTGAGTTACTGCACATTTACACTGGTGCTGCTTGCAAATACAGCTCTACAGCTCGATAGCTCATTCTGACTGTAATACAGTTTTGTTAACAAAATCCACTTTTCATGTTGACGTTATGTTTCTCACAGAAGTGAATTGAACAGTTGATTACCACTGTACGTGCACGGGAAGCTTGAACTCTTGAAATAATATCTCAAAGTTGTCATTGTGATGGGAGAGTTACTGGATATGTCAAAGGTCGTAGATCAGTTTATGGCGGACACTCTGCAGTTATGGAGGAAGATTTTTCTGTTGAATCCAAAGGTTTCTTTATATGTGAACATCTACATGCATCCATTTCAGAGTGAAAGAACAGTAACAAAATAGGTGGCAAAAATTGTAAGTGAAAATAGTTTTCAGTTGTTTAAGAATGTAATTGAATGATTGACATTCATTACATTTAAGTTTTGCCAGAGGAATTACTACTGGACTACACAAAAAATGAAACAAGCTTGTGACATCTTTCAGTGTTTAACTTAATATTTAAAAAGGCAAAACTCAGAGATTTATATTCAACTAAAATCAATTACTACTGGACATGCCTTTGTTCTTAGATACACCCTTACTATTCTACTCTATAACTTTCCTTTAAGCTAATAAAAAGGGAGAAGAACAGTATCTTCTTAAAATTTGAAACTTGAAGCCTCATAAATCCTGGTATTGTACCAATTCGTGGTTGGAGTATTCATCTCTGCTCTGTGATTGATTGCAGACCAGGACCTGTCACATATGGTTGATGATGAAGCCTATGACTACAAGTTTGTGAAGTGGATGATTAAAGAAAAGGTAACTGAATTGAGTTCATTCTATTTTGCTCCTTACAACATACAGCACTCACATTGCAGCCACTATGTTTTTATAGCTGTTTTTAATAAAGAAATACATTTTCTGTAGAAACTGGCAGCCATTCCTGTCACAGCCTTTGTTGGAGATGAGTCCAAGAAGCAGTTTGAGAAATATATTCGCCTTTGCTTCATTAAGGTAAATACAAAAACCTGCAGTTTCCTTATTTCTGAGGTAAAAAGGTTTTTCTAATCTTTGTCTGTTGTCTTTCTATCAACAGCAAGATAGTACTCTGGATGCTGCAGGGAACATCTTGAAAAACTGGAGTAAGATTTAATAGAGTGCGGTGTCTGAAGACTTCAGCATGATTTCAGGGAGGGGGACCAACCCTGCTGACTGCAACATTGTGCACAAACTGGAAATTATTGAAAATTTTAGGAGGTGAACTGATATGTTTTTTTTCAGGGCTGATTCCTATACTGATTATTAGTATCAAGGAGACTGATAACTGATATTTGGAACCAATATGCCAACACAAAACTGCTGCTACATAAGGACCATTGCCATGGTGTCGAGGTGTCTTTAATATTTTGCCCACCCCATTTATATCAATCAAGGTAGGCACAATAACAGAACCAGCTCTCTGTATAATGCAGTACAGCATGCTTTCTGTGCTGTCCTCATCTGAGAACTGATAATGCCTGATATCCTAAAGATGCTCTTTAATTTAATTGATTTATCATTTATAATTATTATCACCATGTTTTACCCTCCACTTCCCCCTTTGAAATTAAAACGCAGTGAGAAGTTTACTCAGACTACATTTTACCTGACTTGCACTGGACTTTTGGTACGTTTTTATAGAGATAATTTTACTTCTGCTTAATTAAAATATATTTTCAGTCACATCAGTCACCAGCCGTTCACATACTGCAATAAGTGTAGGGTCTCATTTCCACTTGCTGGAGTTTGTTACCGTTCATTGCTGCTTCATCTTAACCCAGTTAACGTTGCTGTTTTCTTAATCACAGGGACTAACTACTTGCTGTGCGTTTAAACTTACATTAGTTCTGCTGAAGCAGCTCTCTGCTCTGTTTAGTGACTTTCACTAATTCAGCAGCTGTAAACACACTATTCAGATCTGCTAGTTACTTTAACTTAGCAGTTAGTGATGGCTTCTCTCTCTCCCTCACTCTCCTGCTCTCTCTTGCTTGGAGTGCCTTGGATCAATACACTTGTTTATAGGAGTGTGGTGTTTTTGTAACTTCAGTGTAGAGGACTGTGATGTTTATTACGACTTCATGATGTAGGCTGTAAGCTGCCTTTCCTTTGACACACAGCTCCGCTCACTAACCAGAGCTGCTCTAGTCTGTGCCCGTCTGCGTACAACAGTGTTTCTCAAACTTTTTCAGATCAAGGACCACTTGGCCATTAAAATAAAACTCACGGGCCACCTCACTCCCCAGACACCCCCAAAACCAATAGGGCCTACTACTTCAGTAGCATTGTGGCGAGGTTACATGGAATAATGTTTAACTATCAACAATCCCTGCATCTCACACACTGCACTGCAAAAAGTGGCGCTGCCTATATAAAAATGATCACATGCATGTGAACGCTGGGTGGGTGTACCCAGACTCTATGAGTCTCAGTCGCAGTGATGACATTACTAGTAAAACTTCTTACTTATTTGATTTTCTTATAACTGACCCGGTCTTAATTCACAGGTCAATAATCTTGACCATTGTCCATGTTTGATAGTTTATGTGCTGCTGATAACTGGTGAAATTTTGTACGATGCCAGTATAACTGTAAGCTCCATCCACATCTCCTGTCAAATGTCACGCTGATGACTGTTGATATAAATCTTAAAACATATACTGTAAAGCGGTCAGTCACACTGAAGTCAAACAACACTGCAAAACAGCCAACAGTGTTTGAATTTACATCCGACATATGGACAATAGGGCGTTGTCTGACCACTCTGTGACAAAGGCTGGTGTACGCAGTAGCCTTCAGCGTTGATTGGCTGTTACTTGTGATGTGTAACCACTCATGATACAGAGTTCTCTTTAAACATTCTTGGGAAAATTGATTAAGGGTTTCACAAGTAGTGAGTTACAGAAGAAAACACAGTGTGTTCTTCCCATTTACTGCATGGTCATCTGTTACAAAGTCCATGACTAGTCAAACACAAAATTAGGTTGTGGGGTCTTGAAAGATTACATAGATTATGGAGGCATCATAAGCAAAAAGCAAATTTCCATTATAACACTTTGGAGTACGCCCTTTTTTAAGAGAGATGATCAACATGACTGAAATGAATTGTATGAAATCCTCTCCGGTGTGAGGTGTGTCATTTTTATCTGGTGTCCCACAGTAAACGACCCCTTATTCATTCCTTCCTGTATAGGTTGTAGTTCTTTTAAGGTGATATTTGCATAGGGGTTTAACATTAGCTGTAGACAGTTCTTCTTATTTTTACTGGTTTTCCTTTTTTAATGAATTTGCAAAAAATTCTAAAGATCTGTTTTCACTCTGTCATTATGGGATACTGAGTGTAGATTGATAAGTGAAAAATGAGTTTTAGCGTAATGCTGTGACAACAAAATGAAAAAAAGTGGAGTGGTCTGAACACTTGATGAATACACTGTATTTGCTTTCTACTTGTCTTTGGAAAACCTTTAAAGGTAACCACAAATGATGCAGATGTTTATTGTGCAAAGAAAATATCTTGTTGTCATCCATGCCATTAATAAATGATCTGACTCAGCTTGTCCTTCTCCAAACCATTCTGTTGTATTTCTTACACTCCAGCCTTTCAGTTTTTCACAAGTGCAATGTAATATCTGTGTGTTATGTTCCTGCCAATGCCACAATAGTGAAATGCATTAAGCTACATATGATTTACATATGGCACTTAAGCTTACATGTTGTGCAATTGCATGCCAGTAAAATCAATGTCAAAGTAAATCTAGTGCCTTATCTTATACTATAGTTAGCTAAGTATAGTAAAATGGTGCCTAGCTGGACAATATTTCTGAATATTTGGATCTTTTAAGCCTTGATAACTAGCTCTAAGAAAGGATTTTCCAAATCAGAAGGATTTGAATTGATAAACATTAAAAACCGTAATTAAGCATTATCGAGCATTTATTGAATGTATATAAAAAAACGAAAGAATAAAAATAAAGTCCATTTAAAAAAAATGCAATTATCTTACATTGGTTTTCATGCATGTGACGTCAGTGTGGGCGGGACAACAAATGGCAATTCGTGGTGGCTTGGTCGCTAAACTATTAGCTAAGTTCTCTACCCTCACAGCAAGCCACTATATCATTAACAATGTGACAGTGTGACAATGTTCACAAAACTTCAGGCGAGTACATGAAATTTAACCAACATAAAACTGTCTGAAAGTGCTCGCGGTGGTTCTGATGTCCACTAGCCCGCTGACTCAGGTAAGCTAGCATCTTTTAGCTATCCAACAGGTGGCTTTGAATCAGGGCTAACAGTTACCTGACACCATGGAGTGGATATGAAAAAGACAACCAGTGCGAGGGATCACTGGACACACGAACGGAGAGTTGTGTACTTGTTGTGGTTACTTGTGTCATGACTAATGTCAACTCAACACTTTTGCCTTAATCTTCTTCCCATGCAGAGAGTACAGCCAGGTGTAGCAGAGACGACAGGTAAACCTGCCTGTAACGGTGCATAAAGCGTTACTCCCACTGTGGTTTCACCATACAAAAGTTTTTATTTTTATTTTATTTTTTTATACCAACTTCCAAAACAGTATACTTCACATATTTATATGCTATACACTGTATACAATTAATACTGTTTGTAGAAGAGTTTGGACTCTTTGCACAGGTGAAATTAATGACATTAACGATGGCTTTGTTTTGTAAAGGTGTGTGATTGAAGCAGCAATTAAAGAATCAGGGCCATCAACCTGATTCATGGAATGAGATTTAAAAACGGTAAAGGTCCCAGCGGAGGTGGACTAAGTGGTATCACCCTAACAGGTGCACTAAAACAGCAGAGTGTGGGAGATGGCAGTCGAGCATAATCTGTGCATATCCACACGGCTTTGAAAAGGGTTAAAACTGTACTCTTTTAACAAATAGAATTGGAAATTAAAATGTTGGAAAAGGGAGTAGCTATGTTTTGTTCACAGTGCCAACAGGTGTGAGCCCTTGGCCAAGTAGTGGCCAGTTGTGGTTTCTGATTCATGAATGCTTCTTGAACAGTTTTTGAGTTTGTGCTTTGAGGAGCAGCAAGGAAACTTTTCTCCTTCAGTTCAGATACAGACAGGCTGATTTTTTTTTTTTTTAACTATTTCTGGCATTTCAGCAGAATCAATATGTGGTCACCATATTTTTTCATTGTTTCACAGATTTCAGTTGTGCAATGTAATGATTCCATGCAAATTGTAACCAAAAATTACCTACATTTTATTTATAGAAGTTCTGGTTTCACCCACTGGTTTCCTTAAGCAGTGGCTACATTTTCATGTAGAAGTGAAATCCAGGTGGTGGTGACATGGCAGTCTAACAATGTTACTGTCTGCATGAGAAAAACATAATGCTCCTCAGTGCGGGTCAGTCTTCACCTTGCTGTAATCATGTTACATCCTCATGTATGTCACGTGCTCTGCAATGCACGTCTTTATTCTGTCTAAGTTGTCAGTAGGGAGAATAATGTGTGTGAGAAATTTCATTTCAATTCCGTTTAGCTGCTTCGGGTTGGTATTGTGCATGCTGGTCACAGTAGCTGTGCCCCAATTCAGGGGCCATATCCTTCGGAGGATGCAGTCAACAGAGGTGCTGTCGTAGACCGCAAAGGCTGAACCAAAATGAGACAAGCGACTTCTGTTGCCTAGCATCCTTGACAACATGTAACTTTTTTCACAAAAATGTGACGTTTAAGGCCCTTTGTTTTAACAGTTTTACCGTTAGCTGTTGAACTGAGCTGAAACGCAATACTTTGATTTAAAAGTGTAATCCTCAGGCTCTCTGTCGGTGTAGTTTGCTTTCATTACTGGTGTGCAATGAATCTTGGAATACGTTTGGCTATGAAGGAGCCACCCATTGGATCCTTTGTTGCCTAGATAAAGAAGGATGCATTTCTTTGCCGCATTTGAATGGGCCTTGGAAATGGGACAGCCTAGTTGTGCCGCTGTGACACAGTTTGGTCTTCAAATGCAGCCTCTGAAAGATGTGGCCCCTGAAGTGGAAGGCTAGCGTCATGGCTTACGGCAACCTGACCAGAGCAGAGCCATTGTTAATGCTACTTGTAACACCTGTGCTACTTCTGCTTTGACAAGTCAGAATGTCTGATGTGAAAAAGGCCTAGAAAAGAAAAGTTGATCTCATTCAGCAGGCTCATTTATCTGACTGAACTGGGGAAGTAAAGATCATAACAGAGAGGTTGTTGGCTAATTTCCACGTAATGTGATTGTAATCCCTGCTGTGTAGTTCACAGAATAGCAGAGAGGACAAGAAAGTGCAATAAAAGAAATAATTTTGCATCTTTGCCTCTTTTTTAAATCGCTCCAAGACACAAATGTTCCCTGTAAACAGTAGCCCTCAGTACAGATGTGTCAAGGCCATTTGGGGAGCAAAGTATCAGGCAGGCACTAGTCAACCTTTTTCACAGCAGAACATTTGACCTATCAGTCCCAGAAATGCACAGGTGTAGTTAATAACATAAATGATGACTCCATAGTAGATAAGGGACCCAGTAGTGGGCCAGCATGCACAGTACCACAGGCCTGGATCTGACTCACCTGAAGGGACTGCAGCCCTCATTAAAGTGTTCAGTTACATCCATGTTCTCCTGCTGTGACTTTTCAATATGTCTAGTTTGAAAGGGGTCTTTTAGTTTATTAGTTTAACATTTGTAGATTCATTGCCATCTGAAGCACACTGCACAGCATTGAGTAATGATGTGTTCATTGATATTTTAGACCACTTGAGGGAGACAAAGTACATCGGACTGGAACAAAAGTTGACAATGCACTTAACAGAACATGCTTAGCCACAGAATATGTAAAAAATTAATATGACGCAAAAACTTTCTCATGGATTTGATTACTTGTTGATTTACACATGCTATACATCTGTGAGCTGCTTTGTAAAAGATACAACTGAACCTAAAATAGTACACAAGCTGTAATGTTAAAGTGCAGGAATCTGTGAGCCTGCAGCTCCTACCATACATGTACACGTTGCCTGTACATAGTGTATCTTCAGAAAGGGCTGGTGAGTTAACACATGGCTATAAAGTATATTAATCAAACACTGCATATTCATTGTCATGTTTCTTACTAATAATAGTTCATGATACATGGGTTATAAAAGGCCATCCACAACACTTACATCTCCAAGTGGTCTTAAAGATCTGTAATAACATGTGGAAAGTAGCATGAAACAGATAAAGGGGAAGCACTTTCACATCCATTATATAATAATAATGGAAAAGACTGATGAGAATAGTTTTGTGCGGATGCTCAGGAAGTGACATTTAAAGATGAGCAACAAATGTTGACCTCAAGACAAGGCTTCTTTTCTTTAAAAACTGGCCACATATCCTGTCAAATTCAGAGCTCAGCCTCATGGAGAATGGTTGCATTTGGGCACACGATGGGATTCCATACCTGAAGCAGGTCTCTGTGTGCTCTGCAAATTTGGAGCAATAAACTCCCAATTTAAAGCTGTTTCAAGCTGTCATAGTCAACAGTGGTATGCCTGCACTTAATCTGGTAGGAAGCACTATCTGATGAAATGCTTTTAATTGTAGCCTCAGAGTTAATAGTTAACGTTCCAAGCTACTTGGCATGAAATTGTGCCATGCAAGGCATGAAGGTGCTTTGTGCTGCTGAAAAAAATATAGGGGAAAGGTAAGGAGGGGGCATTGATGTTCAGCCCCTCCAACCCATAGATTAACATCTACATACCATGACTGTGAGAACCTTTGAATATATGCAGTGCTGGTGATGTCATGGAAACAAGAAGCCATGATTATCCAGGTTTATACATAACCACACAAAAAACTACACCTGTCTGCTTGGACAAAAGATCCATTTCCTTTACATATACATTTCTGCAATTGAGTCCCTACTCTTTCCCTCGACTGTGTCCACAGCCTCATGGTTATAGAATGTCAGCAGCTAGCTTGTCTAGTAATTTGATCCCTCAGTCTGTGGTGGTTTAGCTGTGCAGAACTTGTTGAAGTGGTTCACTGTGATTTGAGGGTAGTGAATTAAAACATTGAGCCGGTTAAACCAGTTTAAATCTTTGCAGCAGATGGCACAAATCAATCAGTATTTTCAATAAATGCATTTGGAGAGAGGCAGAGTAATGAATACATGACCTCTGCTTCCTTACCTATTGCATGTACAGTATGTGCTTATTCTGCTTGTGTTACATTTCTTATTATAGTATCCGTCTACTGCCTTAGAGAAGCTGTTTTTTTTTTCCAACTCTTGCTCAATTTCTGTTTTACGTAACAGTGTCTAGCATTAACTCATACACTATGTGCCATGTCAACTGCAATTTTCATGTGTACAAATATCCAGCATCATAAATATATAATGCTACATAGTTGTAATGTAGTGTGAGAACTAATGCTGGGAACACAGCAACTGCATTTAAAAATCTGCATAGGATTATTATGTGGGGGCAGCTGTAATCAGACATATTTCGTGTGCAGTTACCAGATCCCTGTGGATTAGATGTTTGTTAGCATAATACCATCATAATTTATGTTAATTATGATTATTGTGGCAATAATCTAATGTCACGATCCTGTTATGAAGGAGGAATTAGGTTATTGTTGCCCTTAAAATGAGACCAGATGTTTGTGTTATTTCATGTTGCCTCTAGGTGGCCATGTTTATCATATTCTGGAGTTGAACACAGCAGAGCAGAGCAGATTGTCCTTCTTCTTGCTTCCAAACAAACTTTGCCAGACAGCTCAAAGTGTGTGCAGAGGGCGGTGCTGGTATTGTTACACCACCACTCAGGCATTTTACACCTTATTCTGTCATTTTATAATTTTACTTCATCATATGGAGAGGCCTTCTGCTCAGACTGTGTACCAAACACTTGAGATGGCTTTTATTGGACAGGATTGATTTAGGTTGTGATGATAGTGTAGATGCTCTTACAGCAAAGCCAGGATATCCTGACTTTTAGTTTCATGTATGGGTCAAGTTCCAAAAAAGCTGGATCATGCATTTCCATAATGCAACTCAATAGCATCATTTTATATACAGACTGGTCTCTCATCAGATCCTCTGTGCCTCCTAATTGCCCTGCAGATTCAAATCTCAGGCCCAAGCCAAGATGACCCTGATGATATCACTATGACATCACCAGGGTCATTTACAGAACACACTGTACAGGAAAATAGTACCTCTTATGATGATAAACTAGTCCAAAATACAAAAGTCAACAGAGTATTCAGAAACAACTCTCTGCTGTAAACCCTGTCACAGTAGAATTAAATTTACAATAGAAAGTAAAAAAATGGCTCGAGGGATCACAGATGGATCGAAATAAAGCACTAATCCTAAAAACATAAAAACATTTATATCAGACTAATTCTGCAGCATTTCCCAACATATGCTATGTATCTATTGTGACCAAGACATAAGTATCTGTGAGAATTTAAGGGGTGTACCACTGCACCCCCTAACGATGTCCGCTCTCACACAGGCCATATGGCAGTGTGTGCCTAGCTCCTATTGCCAGCCCCTGCTCTGTGCACACGGGCTAACAGCTTGGTGGACACATAATTAATTTGCTAAGGCGTCTGCCATTTATTTTCCAACCTACATTTTGTTAATTGGACAGAGGAGGTTAAAATCAAATGAATGTCTGTGGGTATGTTAAAGCTACTAATTGCATGGAATTTACAAGACAGTGCTTGCTTGTGGGAATATAGAGTCAGGGGAGATATTGGGGAGGTTGCTGGGGAGGAATGTGGTGAAAACATCATATGCTTTTACTAATGTGCTCAGTAGGGCCTGTGCCACAGAGGACAGCAGACAATTACCGATGATCACAGACAAACATGTGACTCATCATTTGGAAAAAATTAGGAAAGAAAGACAGAAGAAGAGTGGAAAGACCCCTTTCTTCTCACAGACCTGCCTTACATGGCCTGTGTTGCTTGTAATAAGTAATTTCTATGTCCTGTGTTGTTTACAGCATAATGGAACCTGACATAGCAACCACCACCCCCCCCACCCCTTTTTTTTTTTTTTTTTTGCTGTTGCGTCATTTTGCCCATGCTACTATTTAATTCACTAAGCAGTAACTGTCTCTCGCAAGCAAAGTTGAATCAGACATGGAATATGAATTTAATCAAGTTAATTGACTAGTAAATGCAAATGTTATTAGGAGACGAATATGCGGCATAAATCTCGATGATGCCTGGTTTTGTATTTTGTAAACATCAAAAGATGATGATGAAAGTTGTTATCTAAATGATCAGAGAGATAGAAAATGTGTATAAAGAGAAACTGTTAATTAGAAATCCTGAATATAAAATAGGTCTGCCATTGTATTATGTTTTCATTTAATACAGTTCCTTCATACTGAATAATTAAAAATGGTAGTGCACTCAGATAGCAAATAATTAGCTGAGAAAGATTAGAAACATTTAGGAATGTCACATAAAATGATATATTCAGTATCTCAGCTGCTTTTTCATGTAACTTTTTAAAGTCTTTATCTCAACGTCTGAGCTTTTTTTGGGAGGTTTAAGAGAAGAAATGATGGGGTTATAAGTGCTGAGGCATGGAGATGGTGCACTAGGGGTTAATGACAGTACAATTGATTGCACTCATTCAGGCTTTCAGGGGATGATCCAGCTAGCTCCTGCAGCAGCTGCATGGAAGGGGTGTTCGTATGGTGCCCCTCGAGCAGAGCAAAGCGGGGCACGTTGTCCACAGTGGCAATCCCTGCTGTTGTTAATCACCTGCCTTCCCCCCCAATCCCCCCCCCCCCTTTCTCTTTCTCCCTCTCTTTCCCCTGCACTGATTTGCAGGCGCAGATTAATCAGAGCATGGGGGCCTTGATGAAATTTTGCTGTTATTGTTCCCAATTTTAGCAACATCTTTTATTGTCTTCATCATTCATTTACAGGAGGGAGAAGGGGGGACTGTGTCAATTATGCAAATGATGTTGCACACTTTTGCAGATTACTTCATTCGGTTGCCATTGTTTGTGAGAATTTAATTATTAAATATTATTATGCTCATGTTTCCTTCAATTTTCCAAAGCTTTGTTTCAATTTGATCTCTCCTCCAGCTGCTCATCCCTTCGCTCTGAGCCAGAATCAAAGCAGTCTGGCATGCCAAGGCCAAACAAACTCCTCTCAATTTAATGATTTTGAAGTTAGTACCTCGCTCTCATCTGTGGGCTCAAAACTATGATTGGAAAAAGGCAGACCACATCCAGTTTAATGACCAGGAATTGAATTCAAGTTTATTCAAAACTGACATTCAATTATGTAGCACCTAATGACATTTTAATCTCTTTTCTTTAATTCCCAGGAATTGGCTTTTCAAAGGCTTTGTCTGGCAGCAACACAGACAGTCTGAATAAAGAGTACAGATTGGTATTAGATCCCAGAGATGATAGGAAAATTAAAGCTTTTATAGTTCACACATTCAGAGGAAAGGCAGTGTTCCCTTATTAGACATTTCAATCCCTGTTTCTTGAAGCCATCGCTGCCATCTTTACTCTGACATGATAAGTTCAAAATTTAAATATTGCAATACATTTTAGAAGGCATTAATCAGTTTCTACAAACTCTTATTTGATAATGCCTGATTATTTTAGGTTATGGGAAATTTATCACATGTGGATGAGATTTGATCATGTTGATTGATCTGTTTAAGTTTTATCATTTGCCATATACTTGAGGCTGCTCCTTAGGCTTGGTGCACACTGATTTTAAAAATGTGGGGGACAAACATAATGACAGATTCAACCAATTTTAATACTTTAATTGCAAGAATGCCAACCCCAGATGATTCGGTCAAGATGAAGGAGTTTTCTGAAATTGTATTGACGTAACAAATACATAAGAAAGCTGCAACACTTGCAATGGAGTTTAATATTACAAAATAATTTTATTTGTGCCAAATCCTTCATCCTACATATCCAGCAGTAATTAACATGTCAAATATATTTGATATATAAATGTACAAATGGGGATGGAATTGTAGGACAGTGGTTCCCAACCTTTTCCAACTAATGGCCCAGTTGAAATGTTTGCGGCCTACATCCAACCCCATAACAATGTGGAGGCAAAACATTTGAAAAGTTTTTAAAGATAATTTTGATAATTTTGTTCTTTGCAATACCTTCGTGGCCCACAGGTTGGGAACCAGTGTGGTAGGAAATTGGCTGAAACCAAACTGGTGAATTCAGTTCCATTTTGACCAGTGCGGAAAAGTTAAAGTTCCAGTAAACAAAACCAATGTCAACTTAGTTTTGGTCTAGTAGGCTAAAACTACACTATATGGTGTTAAGTGTATTGCTGCAGTTAACATATTAGACATGATGTCAGTGATATCTAATAAAGTTACTACATAACATGCCTCAAAGGTGTGTGTTCACTTGTGTGTCCATGCTGCAGTCTTCTAGGAACTACTCTTAATTTAACCAACTTAAGAGACTTCTGGAGCTCCCTTAAATGTAGTATCTTTATGTCAAAAGAAATGTGACGACTAGCTTTTATTCTTAAGTTTGCAAGAAGGCATGAAATGAAAAAGAAGGTTTTTTTTACTTTTATCTTCCGTTTTTAGACGATGGATAAATAAAAGTTAATGCTAGTTAATTGCATCATTTCTTCTTTTACCTCCTGCAGCCCCACTACTACCCTTGCTCTTTGGCTGCTTGCCCTGACGGAGAAAACTTATAAGATTCCTGTATCATTGTTTATCTCATGCACATGGCGTACCTCACCACAGGTCACTGGTTGAATTATACACTGACTGCACCTTTGACTGCACCAATTTAAAGGGATAGGATGAGGTCATGAGACAGCCTCATGAACGGTCTTGTGAAGGGGAATGGCTGGTTCATGAAGGGTTGGGGGCTGGGCCTGAAAAACATAACCCGAGGACCACTTTCTCGCTGATTACTCATTGACGTTTTCCTGCCTTGTGGGATACTTCTGTGTCTGACAGTTGCTCCCGCAGTGGGTGTGTTCAGCAGCATGTCCGGTGCCACTCGTCATGTTGGCCATGGCTGTGGCTGGGAGGAACAGCTGTCTGTGTTAACGAGGCCATAGCCACACAGACCAGAGAGGCGGCGGTGCTCGAGCAGACCAGAGCACCACTCAGGCTCCATAAGGCCCGGGGATACGTAAACAATGACTTAATGAGAATGCGTGCCATTACTGTAATTAACACAGCTCACGTCAAATACTGTCAGCTTTCAAGAATTTCAGGAAGGTCTTGCATTACATTGAAAAGGTTGGCATGCAATGACCAGAGGCCCTCCCTACAACATTCACAACACAGCCTATACAGAGCATAAACACTCTCAATAAAACAGCACATAAAAATATTACAGTCTACCATCTGTGATTTAAACGCCAAACATAAATGTCATTTTCCTCAGTATTTAACTTTAATGTTATGAGCTGTAATTAAATCTCAATCTATTCTATTCTTATTTTTTATTTCATTTTTTTGTACGTTTGCTCGAAAATAAATCATCTCACTCACAGACACAGTTTGTAACCAAAGGTTATTCAGCCACTCACAGCGTGCAGCGTAATAACATAATTTCAGCTTGACTGGCAGATTTTTCATTTACTGTTGCTACTCTTTTTCTTGAGATTATCTTTGTTTTTAGGATTAATTTGATCACAGAGACCAAAACAAAATGGAAAAACACAAGTAATGGCTTTTTTTCTTGTGGCAATTGCAGTATAATAATCTGTTAAAATGTTGGATGTATAGTGGCTGAAATTAGTGACTCTTGAGCATGCCAATTCTTAAAACATACACCCAATTCTAAAGTTAGATTAGTTTCGTTTGTGATAGTTACAGCGTATCGTGATTGTCCTTCTTTAATGGAAAAATACATCAAATTAAGGCAATAAAAGTATCTAGATATGCTATTTCTTACATCTGCAAGTAAAATAAAATTCTCAAGTTGTGTTTTGCAAGATGATGTTTGGTTCCCTATTCAGAGTATTTAGGATTGACATACCCACATAAAATGTCAGCAGACCAATCAGTGTCGAGGTGGAGTTCCATTGCTTATGAGATGTAGGCCTCACCACAGTCTGATTATGTTTTAAACCACTCCTTGTATCAACTCTGGCCACTTCTTGCTGAATACCTTTGTGTTAGCCACTCAAAACCCTACTCTATGTCCAAACACAATCCATATAATTTCAACCTGTGGGCTTTTGTATATGCAGTAAAGGATAGAATTGTTAGCTAGTTATGTCTCAGAGAGTCTTATAGACAGTTTTAACTGACAATATTGGAGGAAAAACAGGCAAAAGAAATTGCACACAAAACTTTGTTTTGTTGTGAAGAATTGTATTTCCCCACTAATCACTCTTTTTAGTATTTAATGTATATTCGTGAAATATAGGCTGAAAAATCATATAGTGGCCCTTGCTATATAGTGGTAAAAACTGTCACCTTGCTAGATTCTGTCAGTGTTAGGAACATTGTGTCTACACAAGAGGTGTAACGTTGCGACCTGTGTAGACAGCTGGATTGCTTGAAATAGAAGCGCATCTCTTCTGTCAGATCAGCATGAGATGCACAACAGGAAGATATAGCATAAGAGTTTTTTGTAGCTTGGAATCATGGTTACTAATATGGTATAAAATTGTGTAACATAGCCTCCATGACGTCACCCAAAGGTTTCTAAAGAGTGGTTTTGAAGCTCAGAGTGGGCTGCTCCACTGTTGCCATCTTGGCAGTTCCTGACTCAGCCTAACTCCACTGAAACTTTGGCACATGCCAGTTTAATAACTATTAGCATCGTTAGGACAGCTGGGCGTCTGGGCATTTTGCTTAAAGGCTAACCCAAGGCGAATTCATTTGCTGGCTAATTAGCTAGTTAACGAGCTAAACTAACAAGCCAGGTATGGTGAGTGCAGGCACCCATCTATCAGTCAAAGTGGCCACGCCCTCAATTATGTATAACATTAATAAAATTTAAACCAGTGAGTTAAATAAAAATTGACCCCCCCATACAGTTGCTTTTAAAGGGGCCATTATCTATACAAACTAAAACAGTTTTTTGTACCAGGCTGTAAACATGTTTATTTCTGCTGTAAAGCTGGGCATTTTAACATGAAGAGAGCCTAAGGGGACTGACTCACTTTTGGAGCCAGCCTCAAGTAGCCATTGAAGAAACTGCAGTTTTTGGCACTCCCATGTTGGCTTCATTTTTCAGCTCCAGAGATTGCTGCTTGCATGTAGTATATCATATAAAATTTTCAAATGTTAGAATTACAGTTATTCTTTTTAGAAATGTACAAATGTTGACATAATGTGTTTGTATTAAATTGTGGGGTTGCATAGAATATTATTACCATATTTGTTTTAAATAAAACAAAAAAAACAACAACACTGACAAACTTTTATTTTCAAAGGGACAGACGGCCCTCACAGTGAAGTTTGGCAAGCTCGGGAAACTGTATCCCAAGGTAAGTAAGTCCTAACTATATTCCTTTGCATGGGATGAAAAATAAGTTGGTGGGGGGTGGGACAACATGTTACTGAGGTCAGTCACCAGATTTAAAGCTGTGATACTATACTGAGCATACTGTGGATTGTACTGCACGTGTGGTTTGGGGACGTTTTGATGCTCCTGTTTCACTGTGGCTCTGGGTTGCCATTGGAATACATAGTAACTTCCCCCACAGAGGAGCAAGCCACCATTTAGGCTTCTGCAGTATATTTTGTGAAAGGATGTGGATATTGCTTGAAATCCACCTGAGTGCTAAGTGTGATGATTACCTCTGTTACACTGGTTTGATTTGATGCCTCTGTTGATCTGGGAGGGCAAAGCTAAAATAAGAACAAAAGGTATGTTGTAGTGTGAATAAAGGAAAATGTATGTGAATACATTCTCTTGTCCTAAGTGGCTGCTTTTGTCACTTTTTGCTGTTATTTGGGCTGGATCTGAATGCAGCACATTCAGTTGTAACAGTGTTTTTGCAGAGAAGCAACATTATTAACAGTTAATCATAGAGTGAGGTTGTCAGCGGGGGTGGCTGCAGTTTTCATAATGGTCTAATTTCTAGCAATCGCTGACTAATTATCTGCATTTGCAGTTGTTGTGAATTGTCTTTGTAACTATGCAGGAACTTTCAATATAGAGTTTATAGTCTAGGGATGAGTTGTTGGTTTATATGTCTTTAAAAACACCATAGGGCATAACTGCCTCATAAAGCTGTGACATAACTGCAGCATAATTAAAGAGGTAAATTCTTAATAGAAGACTGTTTCATTCCAATGCTTTAATCCAGTCCCTACCATCAGGGATTGTGCATGGATGAAAGACAAAATAACACACATCATTTTTTAAATGAAAGAGATCATTACATTTTGACTAAATATTAACAAAATGTGGACCAAAATGACTTATGTTGGGTATTTTAAAAGGACTTATACTAACTAATACTAACAGTTTTGACAATCAAACATCTGATAAGGCTTTTTTTTTAAATTATATTTTAGGGTTTAAAAAAGTCTGATAATGGTATATTAGCTGATATTCATTTTTTAAACAGAAACACATAAGAAAAACAAGCACTTTTAATAAGCATCCCTTATGTGAAGTTGTAAGGTACGGAGCAGAACACCAGTTCAAAAATGTACTTAAATTTGTTGTCAAAAAATAATATTAACGTTTTTACCAGCCATGATAGTGTGGCTGGTATGTTTTCACCTATATGTCTGTCTGTGGACTTTTGGAGATTTTGTCACCATGATTACATCAACTACACACTGTCAGGTGGAGTCGTAAGGTGGGTGTAGTCCCACCCATGAGTGCTGAGTACTCATGTAATAATGTAGTAATAACTACTGAGTACTCATGGGAACATGGGAACATGTTAACAGGCATTGCCTGGTGTGATCCCATTGCAAGATGGTCTTTAGTTGTTATTGCTATTGAACAAGGGTCTGTTATAGACACAAATGGTATAATAGGATTGGCTCAATGGATTTTTGATAGTTACAACAGCCTGACACTGTTTGTTTAAAAAAAACTAATTTTAATGTATTTGTTTTACCATTTAGCCTATCAGTACGCTTTTATTTCTGTCTGTACGATGCAAAGCATTTCCCAACCACTATTTGCAGTGACTTTGAGTAAACGCCGCTGTGGAATCAAGCTTGAAAATGAGAGTGAAGTGGGAACGGGGGGTGTCTGAATCAGCTTTCACTATCATGCACTTGTGTCAGTGTCTACTGGTCGAATAATCCCTTTAATGTTACCAGTATTAGCCGGCTGTTTTGAAATATGATGGTGAGACATCAGCTAAAGGGGTCACCGTTAAATGTGAAAAGGCACTGTGTGTTAGCTTCAAACATTTGAACCAGAAAATCTGATTAAACCAGACATGTTTCATAACAAAGAGATTGGCACCTACCGTGCTAGACCCAGAATAGTAACATTTCAGGTAAATTTTGATTTTCCTATGTTGTACCTGTACTTTCCACACTTTACCCACACTTTCAGACTTTATAAAACTTGTTGATGTCCTTGAGAAAAGGGCCCCAGACCTTGACAAATTGGAACACCATAAAGGCATCATCTACCTGGGAAGAGGAAAATACAAAATTAAAAGATAATAGGGCTTTGATAGAGAACAAGTGTGAGCAAGTGTAACATTTAAACTGAAACCTGATCCTTAGGAATTACTCAACAATTAAATGTTTTTGAGAAAAAGAGGAAGTAATTAGGAGTATAAAAAGGCCCTAAGATGGAGAGAGTTTGGCTCGATGGTCAGCCAGGTAGGAGGCTTATTAAAGCTCTAAAATATAATGTAGCCAGTAATTAATGGATCTGCTATTAGCTCAATAGTAAAACAGAAAGTTTGCTAGAGTCAGTCCCCTGAGGGACTGAGGCCTCTGTAAGTATTTATTGCACAGCTGCAGTTTACTGTGGTCCCAGAAAAATGCTGAAAATAAATTGTCCAATTTCAAGCAAAATGTTTGATGCAGGAAGAGCTGTGTATATTGAAAAAGGCAGCAGGAGCAGGGATTGAATGGATGGAGTTCTTGGCAAAGTTATTGCAAGTTTGTGACAGGAGTCATGTGGAATGTTGTCCACCATATGGGGAATACTAGCTCCTAGATGCTCAAACACATGCTGAGCAATTTGGAGCAGTAATTAAACAAGGCTTAATCTTGAGCTCCATTGTTAACAGCAAAATGTTTTCTCTAAGGTTTAGTTTTTACCCAGATACTCCACCAAAGATTTGAAGTATTTCTAGAGCAGTGGGTATAGACAAAGAGAGCTTGAAAAGAAATAAGAGTTAATCATCTGCATATAAAGAGACCTATGTTTGTCAGTTTGTCGTGTGTGTGTGTGTGTGTGTGTGTGTGTGTGTGCGCGTGTGAGTGAGAGAGAGAGAGAGAGAGAATAATAAAGACACAACTAAAAATACATTTGTATGTTTTGATCAATTTAAATCCCCATTTGTTTAATTATTGAATTTTTTGGTGCAGTTACTCAGGACAGCTATCACTGTTATCACTATCACTGTTATGCTGTAAACAATTAAAAATGGCAACTATTCTGTTAACTGTGGTAACCAAAAGCAATTCTAAAACGTAGTGTCGTGCCCTAATTGCTGTGAGTGAACTCTGCATATCAGTAAGTGTATGCTATGAGTAGGGGTGAAATGATTCCTCGAGAAATTCGATTTATAAAAGTCATGGCTTAAGCTTTGTTTAATCCATATGACAGCTCAGTGGTCACTGTTAGAGATGAAACGGTTACCAGTTTCATGCTAAATCACAGTAAAAATGCCGGACGGTTAGTTCTACCATTTAAATTTGAATTATCACAGACTTTTCAGCCTTCTAATACCCTTTCACACCAAAGTTGTATTTAAATGCACAAAGAGCATGCACAGAGACAAAGGAGGGAAAAAGTAAGCTGGGTTTAGTTTTGACAGGTAATATTGTAGCAATTTAAGCAGTAAAAATGTTGATTTTTCTTAAGGGGAAACAGATTAGTTGTTCATTTTAGGAGATCTGTGTTCTTTTCTCTTTTTTATATTTTCTGTATTCTACATATTTTAATATATTGTACTATTTTCTTATCTCTGTTCTTTAAAATGAGTTCTTATCTGATTACTCAATTAATTGATGGAATAATGGGTATAATACTTTATTACTAAAATAATTGATAGCTGCAGCCCTAGTTATGTGGACAATACAAAAACAGGTATTTTACAGACTTTTTAATGAAATATGAAAAGTCCTTCAAATACTTTGAGCATTATTCTCCATTATATATGTTGACAGTGATTAGTATCAGTATGTCCACTAGTTGTCCCAAGGTTCACGTTATGATCTAGGTTCTGCAAATGAGATTTTAAACAGTAATATAGCAAAAAATGATTTTTTTTCTATGATGGAGTGGAGTAATGGCATCCTGAGCAGAGAATGAAAAGAATGAAGTGGACCATCAGACCATCCATAAAGTTTTTAAAGTTTTTACAGGCTCCTTCAGGGTCTTTAGCTCTGTCAGTGTCATTTGTAACGATAAGTCCAAGGCTGAATTTCTTTCCCAGTCCAACCATGGAGCAAATCCCGGTCTGGCTTTACCGAGAGGTGAACCCTACGAGCTGCTACAGGGCTCCAGCTTGACTCAGAACTAGCTTTTCTTCTCCATGTGTAAGTAACTCGATGGCCACATAATGTTAAATCTCCGTTTTCATTAGTGACCGGCTACAGTAGACATGATAACGTTAGCTGTCCTGCTGTTACACTTACTATGAATTTGCTCAGCAAATGCTGCTATCGCGAGCCAGCTTACTGCCAGCATCGCTGTGCAGCATATCATGGCAATGCCAGTTTGAACTAATGGCTGTGGTTGGATTGTTTCTTGTTGGCTCTCGTGTACACAGGGTACCTTTATTCAGTTGTACTTCTTGTCGCGTATTTCGTGGACACTTTCTCCTGGCTTCATAACACCATACACACATAACACGTGCACGATACAGTGTGCTGTGTGCAGCCTCTTGGTGAAAACATGCAGTTGTACTGGACCCAGTGTGGTGAGGGGAGCAGCATATGACTGTTTTCTTCAGTTTCCGCAGGAAATAAGTAGTGAGTCATACATTGAACTATTAATCTTGGACTTATTTTGTTTATTTATTTAAATGTCACCCTCTGTAACATGACTGAGATCGTCTGGTTGAAGAACTGTTTTCAAAGTGAGACAGAGTGTCTGAGTATTACGCCTAAATTATGTTCCCTAATTCCATCCGGAAGTAGCAGTGGAGGAGGAGCGAGGAACTGCTGCTCCAGTTTTGAGGTATATAGATTAACACCTATTGGACATTGACACTGTTGACTTGGTTTGCAGTTATTTTCACTTTCTATACCACTGCAGTAAATGTCTGTCAGGGTAAAAAAGAACAGGGCAGGAAAAAATTATATGTGCAGAGATGAAAGGTGGCCTATAATTACAAAAATCTGATGTGAAGTCAAAAACATGAAGCTTATATCATTTGTGGCTGCTCCCATTTTACAACGTTGTATTAGCTTGTATTGGAATCACAGGCAGAGGTAGGGATGAATAATCATTTTGAATCAGAGAAATGATGGTACCAGGAAGCTTTACTGTAAGGACAGAGAAGCTGTGGCCTCCTCTGGTGTCTCGAGGCTTACATTGTGAAAACCACTGTGGAAGGTGTATACATTTACTTTGACTAAATTGTTGTAAATTGGAATGATATGATCAGAATATACTGTATATGAACTGTGACAGAATTTCCCATCCAAAATGTGTCAATGTCAGTGTTGATTTTTAGAGAGACTTTCAAGAAGTGGGACATCTTGTACTTGCTACCCATAATGATTTTTTTTTTCCTTTGGAAAAAGATGAGAAGAAGCCAGTACAACACAAGAAAATGAGTAAATCTCAAAAAATAATATCCTCAAGTTAAACTCAAAACATGTGCTACAGAATATAAATTAAGGAAATGAGGTAAGATTTTTAAAGTAGTTTACTGCAACAGCAGAAAAGCCTGTTTTACTTTTCTTTATTTACCGGGTCTTCAGATCAAACACAGCTCTGATGAAAGTATTGATTTGATCAGGCTAAAGGAGGTTTTTATACTCTGTCTCATGTGTCATGTAAAATGTGTAACCATTGTTGATACTGAACTTGTGTACACATAGATCTATGTGTAGAGAAAAAAAAAAAAAATTTACTCTTTATAGAGCTTGGAAATAATAGTTAGATATAAAGAAATCTTTCCATTTACATGTGTGCGTGCATGCTCATGACCTCACTAACGTGCACGTACACACACATTTGTAATGTTTGTGTCATAGATTAACTCGTAGCTCCAACTCTCACGTCAGCCACCACCACTATACTTATAACCTCACCTCTTCTAATCTGAAATCCAGACTTAACATTAAAACCAATTTCTTGATCTAAAAAAGACAAAAACAAAACACTTGAATACCAACCACAGTGTCATCACTTTGCAAAAATGTCTTGAATATTCAACACACACATATTGAAGTTCTAACACACACGTAGACATACGCAGCACATGTGAAGCAGTGAATGGAGCAGCACTCAAAAGTGGTTCTTTTTAATTAGTGTTGAATTATTGAGGCTTATGAGGCAGTGTTTGCTTTAGGTTTTGTGGGTGATTGAGACACAGTGGGGGGTGGCCTCAATTTTACTCATTGATCTCCCAACACATTCGTTCACTTTTTTTTTTCTCTTCTAACTTCTCTTTGAACTTAGAGTTTGTTGTTGTCCAGCATTTTTAGCCTTTGGTTATTAATCCAAATATGACACACAATTTGTCTGAACCATTTTAGACCAAACATAATAAGAGAGTAAAAACACTATTTAGCAGTTGTGTCACAACTGTCTTTTCACATGTAACAAAGTGAAGATGTGTGCAGATCCTATTTAGTATGATGCAGCTACAGTGGAGTCGCCTGTACTGTTCACAGTGCCTTTTCTTCTTCCTCTATCTCTCATTTGCTTTATCTCTGCCCCCCCACCCCCCCCCCCCCACCCCCACCCCCACCCCCACCCCCCCCCAACCCCTCACATTCTTTCCTTCAGAGAAAAGAAGGCTACGCATTAATGAGTCAATGCGGAGCTGTATTATGTTTAATTAGGTAGTTTATATAATGAGGTGTTCATTTCTAATGGAGGGACATGCTGTGAGCAGCACATCTGCAAGAATAACTCAGGCAATCAGTGGCATGAGGACCCATGGAACTGCAAATGAGACTTACTTACTCAGAAATGAATTATGTCTCAGTGCCTTTCGCAAAGCCCATTAATTAAATCCACTGGCATCAAGGTCTTTTTCTTAATTTCATGTACCATTAGCATAATAAACACAATTTGAGTTAGCACAATGTGATCAGTTTAATGGATGCTATTTATTTTACTTTATTATTTAAAGCTCTGGTAATGGGGGGAGAAACATAAATATATCTCTCTGGCTCCCTCTATGAAAAACTCCCATCATGAGCTGGCGTCTACACAGATGCTCATTTCAATGGCCCCATACATTTGGAGAGCTGCTGCTGCCCGTATGAGTGTGCAGAGTGGAAAGGTGTTACACGGCTATAATTTTAGGGCTCTAGACTGCGGTCCAGTGAAAACTCGGGCCGGGTTTCACATTCATTAAAAATGGGCCTGCAGTCTTATATGTCACAATCTTCTTACTCATAATGTTTGGGGTTCAGAGGTGTACAGTATTCCAGTCTATTGTTTCTGTTAGGTGAGAAGCAAATTAGAATTTGGAGGCGTTTATACACGCGGGGTATTTGAGGTGTAAGTGCAATCTGTAGCAGCAGGAACCCATGCACCTTCATTAAAACAATATAAGGACTTAATGTATGGTAGTGAATTTGTTCTGACCTTAAAGCGATACCCTAGAGGTGAGATATGATTAGCGTTATTGTTGAGGACAGGTACATCATTATCTCAATGTACCTCGACCATTGCCAAGTTCCACAGCCATGCTCCATCCACTGAGTTGGGCACTGGCACAAGACATAATCTCTTCTCAGGAGCAGAAATGCACTTAATCATCTGCTCAAGTTTCAGGGACTGCCCCCGAGTGCTCTCTGTCTAGTAGAACTACGACGACTGCTCGGCAGAAATCTGCAGCAATGTTTTAAGTTCCCAAATTAATTGGTTAATGGATTAGGAGGTATGGAGTGTCCTACTTTGCAGGGATGGAGCAATAATTTAAATTGTGCCAGGTGAGGACAAAGAGAAATTGTATTTCAGGAGAAGGTAGTTTTTTTTTTTCTCTGGATGAAATGCATATTTTATTGCCCCAAATACTGTGAAGCCTCCTATCGCACCCTCATTGGCATTCAGGGGTTCATCAGACAGTCTAGTGCCTTGAAAAGAGAATTACAACCAATAGTTTCTTGTTACTTACATACATGGCCAGACACAAAGGTACTCAGGCAGCCAGACATTGATGTTCACACATTTTGCATCACAGAATAGTGTCACATACACACCAGATACAGTGAGACTGTGTTACCAAGACAACTTAGCATACAAGGATGCAAAGAAAGGCTCGGAGCTATAAAAGGGGGGATGTCTTTAAAATAGACTCTCATTTTTGAGAGTCATCTAAGTGACCAAAAGTCAGCCTGTTACTTTGGCATACCTCATCGTAATGGACATTTAAGTGAAGGAGAACGGCTCCATGTGTCAAGTGTTGAGTGAAAAACACATGACACCAAAACCCATTAGTGTCCCCCGGAGAGACAATGCCCAGAACTCTCCCTCCTCCTCCTCACTCCAGACTCAGGGTGCTGTTTCTGACAAAAGACACTCTTCCTGCTACAGATAAAAGGCCCCTCGATTAGCCCAGGGGTTGAACTGTACTCCATTCCAGTTTTACTTTTTTTGTAAAATGAGAACTTGAAATGATGTCAAAGCCTGGTGTAACGAAAGTGAGTGTTTTTTCTATAATAGATCTCAGGAACTCAGGAAATCATGCAATTATCTGTTCGCTGAAAGAACATTTTTATAGGAAATGCTGATGCTCAGAGATGGCTTTTCTTGATGTTTATTGCATGAATTTAGATTGGCAGTTCTTAGTAAATTCCACTCAGATTATTATATTGCTACTGGTAATCATAATAGGGTAGTAGAATCTGTCTTTCTATTTGTCTAACTAAAAAGTAATCTATGAAAACAAAATGACAGAAGAACTCACTATTTTGTCAACAAATAAAAAGTAAATCCTAAAAGAAAAAAAATGCAATATTAGCGAAATCACAATATGGCCAAGTGCAAAATATCCAAATCACAGGAGCATATTTTGCACTTGGCCATATTGTGATTTTGCTAATATTGCATTGCATCCACTGAAACTTTTCCTTTTTTTTTTTTTTTTTTTTGATATAGGTAAAATGTGTCACAACAGACCTTAAATGAAGATGCAAAGGTTGCTTTTTTGATACAGGGCCCAACGAAAATCACAACATTATCATTTTTACAGTTTATTCAGTGAAAATGAAATTCAAAAATGACCATTCCAACTGATATTGTGACGCATCACATCGCAATATCTGTCAAAATTATGCTTTAGTCCTAGTCTTATTCCACAATTGGTTCAGGGTAAACTCACATTGTGCACTCCTGACTTGTAAAATATACTCTCCCTTACTTTTGGCCATAATTTTTTTTTTTATCTCTCTCATCCCTTATTATATGATTTAGTCTTGCTAACAAGCAGAGGCATATGCAATTAACATTTGCAAGCTAGTAGTCTAACATGGCAGCTAGCAGTAATAAATCAGCCTTTCACCAAGTTCAATTACAAGACAAAAACGACTTATTCAACATTTGTATCAGTGTTTCTGATAAAATCAGTGTTACCATTGAAAAGTTAAGATTGAGCAACAAAAGTTGACATTTTATAGAACCAAATTAGAGATTTACTTCCTTTTTTTCAAATTTCTAGGTCATTAATGCATAAAAGTTGAACGTTAAGACCATTTTCGGGTGTATAAACCATATAATGGTACAACAGAATTCTAAAATTTTTGTTGATCAAAACTAGATTAAAACTAACAATAATCACATCACTATAAAATGTGGCTAAAACCTAAAACATTTTTGTTAAAAGGCCAAGACCAAAAGTAAAAGCAGCACAGCTATCCATCAGTCTGACTGTCAGCTTATCTGTCTGCCTTTCAGAATTAATCTTAAACTAACCTTTAGTCTAAAGCAAAGGTCTCAATTTGGTTGAACCACTTTTCCTGATTCGGTCACAGCGTTTTTTTTTGACACCCCCTATTAAAAGGGGCATAAGAGGATCAATAGTGGAGTTACGTGCTTATGTTACCCTGAGAGTCCTGCTGGTCATTGAGTGGCGCCATGAGCTCATAGCTAATGACTGAAGATCGATGGCCAGAAACTTGGCTGTGGTTTGTTTCAGTGTTATGTTTACCATACAGTGACTGTTGCTGCACCACTGACACACTTCACCCCAGGGAGAAAAAAAAACTGGCTCTGGAAATACATTTGCTGAAAGTGGGTTTTAGTTGCTTATTAAATTTTCAACTACACGACAAATCCCCGATTATATTAGTGAAACAAGACAGTCTATCAGTTAAACAAATACCACATAAAATTCCCCAGCATGTCACTTGGCAGTGTCATTTTTATCATGAGACTTGGCAGCTACCAGAAGCAGATGATATGATTTTCTTTTCTAACTGTATCATTATAACAGCATATAAATAAAAAGGGGGAAAAAGTAACATTTAATAAAACATAGCTTTGGCATGGCTTTTATGTATTTCCTTAAGTTAAATTAAACTGGAAAAAAATTAATGATACTGGTAATGTATGAAATCACTGAAGCACTATAGGAAAATTATTTATTATTGTTATTTATTCTTTCCTTCCCACTGTGTCTTTTTTAAACAGCTTACTGGAAGAAGCATCTCCCAGCGCAACCAGCCCTGCGTCTCATGCATGGTGTAATTGATATGAGGAAATGTCAGACATATGATCTCATACATATCAGGCTATAACATCATCAGATCTAATTCATATATTTTTTCTGTATGTGAAATCTGGGAAAATACTGCAGTCCATCAGAGGCTGCAGAGCTGTTGTCTGTACTTGTTAAACTCATATGGTTTAAAGGTTCCTCTTCAGATGTTTTTAACTGTTATATTATTATTATTTTGTTTAACATGGTTTTCTCACATAAAAAGTGAAAATAGAAAACTGGGCTTGGAAGCACATCCACACTTACTTCCTCTTTTAGAAATTCTGGATCATGCCTTGTGCCCTGCCCACCACCGCTGCTTGCGCTAGGTTGACAGGGTGAAAGAGCAGTGCATATCAGGATGGTTAGCAAAGGAAAAGTGTTTGAGTCTCGGTCCGAGCCAGACTGAGGAGTTTGTTGAGTAGTGAAGAGTTTATCTGGCGACTAGAAGACGTATCAGACCGGTCAGCATACTTATTTGTTTATTTAGTTTTTTACCTTGTAACTGGCAGTGGCTGAAACAGTGTTAGGGGCTGTGCTAATGCAAACTCTTGCTCTCTGTACTGACAAGGTTTCGATGACAGGTGAAGGAGTAGTATGTATCAAGATGTTTGGCATTTGAAGAAACATCAGAGAGACTCAGCCACGTTTGATCCTCATGAGCAGCTTCCTTACTGCTTTCCACATGCATCTCGCTCGCCGACCCAGACTCAGATGAGGAGTTTGTTGAGCAACAAAATTGGTGACTAGCAGACATATCAGAATGGTTAGCGTGTAACCGTAGTGGCTGACACAGTGTTTGTGCTAATGTAAGTTCTCACTCTCTGTACTGACAAAGTTTCGGGTTTGCTTTGGCCACCCCCCTCCCCGCAAGTTGACGGGATTGGTTCCAAAGGTTTGTGATGTATGAAATATCAGACAAAATCAGTTTTTATGAGACTGTCATTGGTTCACTGCAGTTCCAAGTTGGAAATACCCAGGCATCGCATTGACTGTTTATTTCGCTCATGATATGTCTTGTATTATATAAAAAACATCATATGGCCATGTTTACAAGGTAAAAAACTTGATCTTCATCAGAGGGGATCTTTCATAACAGTTTACTTAGCTGGAATATTCACCATTTTGTTGTATTTGCTATAAATATATTATTTTGAGGGGTTATTTTGCCAGGTAAAGGTTTTTTTTATTTTTATTTCTAAGTCAAGGGGAGGCTTCCAAAAATAAATTGCTTAACGCTAGGGTCTTGGTTTATACAAAGTGACAAACAAGATACAAGATCCCCAGTAATTGTTCTAATTGACTGATTAAAAAAAAGTCATGGCATACAATGTTGCTTCTCTTTTTAACTGCTCCCTTGCAGTCAGTAATGTTTCTCTGAAGAAAGATTGAAAATGACTCCCAGTGCCACCATGAGCCGCTGTGGTTTCAGGCTCAGAGCCCACATTCAGACAGGGGCTCATCCAGTCCATTTTTTCAAATGTAGACTTATTATTACCTTCCCACAATAAATTGCTCCAGAGGCCTGGGGAAATGCTGCTCTCCGTTTCTGTAACAGTGGCATCTCAGATATCATTAGGAAAGTACTATGCAGCGGGACAGCAGATCAATGGATTCCACCACAGAAGCATTAGTACACTCTGTGTATGATCAGTTTACTGAACAACAACACCACCTCTGCGTCTCTTACTGGAAACAATTGATGCATTGTTGCAGTGAAATTAATCCCCTGAATTCATAACCCCAATCAGATATTCAATTGGCACTACCCAAAATAATTATGTGGATGCCTACAAATGGGAAACAAATTCTGTACCAAGGCTGAGGGAAGACATAACCAACACTGCCTGTTCAATATCACACGCTGCTTTGTCATCTCTGTAAAACAGTCTGAGCATTTAACATTTCATTTGATTTCATCTTTCATTCATTTTGTATTATTTGTAATCCAAAAACAGCCAATTTAAATCCACAGAGAAATACACTGAGGATTTCAGCAACCTAGTATGCTGCTTTTCAAAAAATACCTTTGCAGTCAGTGTATGTCATGTTGTGAAAGTGTCTGAATCATGATGATTTCCCAGAGAAATATTGAATTCTCTGCAATCCAAACATGATCGACATGTTGGGCCTCAACAATCCTCAGATGAAAATACTCTGCACTCAAAATCGACATGCTGAAATTCAAGCCCAATATAATCCAATGGGCATACACCATCACGCAGTACATCTATGTAGAGAACTTTAGAGAAAAAGTGGATTTCATCCAGATGCATTTGACAAGATTAATTTGAACATAATCCAACAGTGTCTCTCTGTAGGTAAAGTTTTAGGTAGTTGTAATTGCCAAATGAAGTAACTTGAAGTAACATCCAATTAATAAGTTCCTACCTATCTAATTGATCTTCGAAACTAAGTTTAAAGGGTTCTGTGGATACAGAAGCTGTAACTATATAATACCAATGTGTTTTCCAAATAAAATGAAGATTGTTAAAAAAGGAAATCACCAGACAGTCCATAGAGACTTTGTTCAAAAATGTGTTTGTGTTGTAACTAATGTTTGCGATTCTATCCAAACTGAATCCAGTGTTGTTTGTGCTTACTGAGTCCAAGTTTAGCTTCCAACATTTGCAAGTTAAGCGGAGCTATCAGTAATTTAAGCTAAAGATTAAATTTAGACCTGTAATAACCTTTGGCTGAGAAGTGGGAAACACTTTGAGGGATCGCCTAATGTTGACAAAATTTAACTACAACTTGAAAATGAAATGAGGAGTGTAACGTATGAAGTGTTTCTGTTACTGTATGTAATGGTTTCAATACGTATGTGACGTATTGAAACCATCTTATCCCCTTGGCAAGCGTAAGATACTCACATGATGTGCACAAAGTTTGACTGGGTCATTTCCCCAAAGACTCAGCCTTCTGATGTTCTTGACACTATAACTGTCGAAACAGACAGTCATTGCCAGATAAAAATGAGAAGCCTGCTACTTTAATGTTACATTGGTCACAACTAATATGAAAGAGTGAAGAGAGATAATAGGTTTGCTATAGGGCTGCAGAGTTAATCAAAATGTAATCAAAATTGCAATATGACCAGGACCAATATCCAAATTGCAGGAGCTGCAAACAAAAGCAGGAGCTGCAATTTTCTTAATAAAGGTAAAATGTGTCACAGCATTTTTGTGCATTGTTAGCACCATAAGCATCATATTGCTACAGAGATGCCCCGGCTGACAAAGCATATTCTCCTAACATAAGGAAACATGATTTTTAGTGAAAATGAAATGAAAAAACAATCATTCCAACTGAAATTGTGATTTATATTGCAATTGTAGTATCTACGAAAACAATTGCATTATGATTTCTCTTTCATATTGTTCAGCCCTAGTTTGATAACTGCTGTTAATCCGGGTATTTTGTCGACTGGGAATTAAACTGGTCATTTAAATCCAGTGGACTAGCGTCCAACCTTAGCTGCAACCTGAACCAAAACAAGTCACAAGTTGAGATCTATGATGCTCACAGCAGTTTAATCTGCAGTTTGATCCTACTTTAATATTGTATTTACTTTTTTGTGGTGTTTTTTTGATGGGTACAATTGTTTTGGGTTGTGCATGTCTCATAATGTAGGTCAACCACAAAGCCCTCAAAATTTAAAGCCACATCTCCTGTAGGCGACAATAAATATTTCAGAGAGGTTGTATTAGTTAAGTGACATGGTCACAATGAGAGAAGCTTGCAGTCTGAATTAAAGATGTACTCTGTACAAATGCTGTGGCTGCATTAGATTAGCCACAACCTGTAATCTGTCACTTAGCTGCAGCATGCCTTGCTGTTTGAACTGATGTAAACTGCTGCTGTCTGGGCACAGAGCTGGGGAGTGTAATGGGGATTCATTGATCCACTGGTCTTTAGCTGATTGAGTTAGATAATTAAAAAGCCTCTTGTATCAGTTCCATTAAGGATTGTTTGTGTTGCTTTTTTTCTTCTTGCTTTTGTTCTTGAACAGCAAAACTTAGAGCTCCAGAGAGCTGCTGGAAAACAAACTTGTGTCCTTTTCAGTCAATTATTTAATGCATTATTTATCCAATTTGATTGTAAGATCACTGATGATTTTGTGAGCTAGATGGAGCACAGACTGATTCGCAGTTCTAATCTAGATTACATGTCCATATATTTCATGATATCAGCATGCAGTATGTGAAGGAGTGAAAAAGTGGCTGTGTAAATCAGAATTTTAAGCAGCATGTGTGATTTGCTGGGACCACACATGTCCCTCCAAACAGGAACTGGAGTGACTGTGCTGTCCTGAAGCGTGCAGGCCGTGGTCTGCTTTGTACCTCCTCCAACAGGCCAACTGTCCTCTGCTGTCACTGGAAGCCGTGCCAGGCTTCCTCAGAAATGGCTATGATGTCTGCGGCAATGCTGAAAATAGCCATGCTGAGCTCATTAGCAGATTAGGTGTTGCAATGAATCTGTGTGGTTAGAGCTCCACAGCCTGATATTGTTCCTCCAGGACGGCAATTACAGCTGATTGACGTGTTGGCACATGGGGATGGAGGGGTGGAGCCCACAGCTCGTGCTTTTGGAGGGGCTCCACATGAAGGGCAAAATAATCTTCTCTCCATAACATAGTCCCTAAACAACACTATCCATGTTGCTATTGTGAAATGAGAGATCTGTGGTTGCGATGTAAGTCATACCTGACTTTGCATCAACAAAAATGAGTACTCACGCACTGATCCTGGCCTGTAGATGCTGCGTAAATTACATGTAAACCACAGTTTGGTTGTTGATTTTGGGGGTTGATGTCAAGTTTAGATCCCGTGGCTCAAAGTTGTCTGCACGTTCTGCATTTTCTTACATACCTGGACACAGTGGCTCCTCACTGAAGGATTTACTTGTTGTGATTTCTCCCCTTTTAATCAAGGATGCCTTCCCCTCTCTGGGGTTTCTCATCATGGCTGCTAATCAAATAAGTGTGCCCTTATAAATGGATGCTGTATGTGATTCCAAATGGCACCCCCACCTCCTCCATTTGAAAGAGAATCATTGTGAGTTGCCAGTGACTGACTGACCCTCGTCTTTTAAATTATACAGTTTGATCTGTGCTTGTCTAAACTGCATATTTCAAAGGAAATAAACCTAATTTCACAACATCAATAGTATATCAGCAGTGGCAAGAGAATATTTGATTCTTTACAGAATGTAGCAAACTGCCAACTGGCATAGAGGCCTCTGATCAGACGCTTTTCAAATGGGTCGAATCAGAAAATTTAAGAATGTTTTGAAACATGCTGACAGTTGTGAACTTTGGATCATGTGCATGTTTTAAGATCAGGGCCTAGGACATGGTGAAA
Organism: Trachinotus anak; assembly: GCF_046630095.1. Taxonomy (NCBI): domain Eukaryota; kingdom Metazoa; phylum Chordata; class Actinopteri; order Carangiformes; family Carangidae; genus Trachinotus; species Trachinotus anak. The sequence goes on along the minus strand of NW_027273861.1, from coordinate 6,763,322 downwards.
GCAGGGTGGGTGGGGGTCTGCATATGTAAATAATAGAGTAAAAGCAAAAAGAAGAAAAGAGTAATGAGTGTGGCTAGATAGAGCTATACCAGACTTCTAGTGAAATCTCAGCAATTATAGTGGGGTCCCTGTCATCTGCCACAAATAAGCTGATTGTCTGTCCATACTATAAAAAATAAAAGTCAAAATATTTACATATCATATATACAAATTCAAATGAAAAACAGAAAAAAGGTTAAAGTTTGCCTAAGATTTACATTTTTATTGTAGGAATCGTAATCACCCACCCACAGAAATACTCTTCTCATCTTGACATTCAACAAATATTTAAACATAAGACTGAAGGACATGACCTTCACAAATATGAGAGACCTCTACTAGTACAACAATCCTAGTCCCTCTGGGCTCCAGTGACCATAAATGTCTGTGTTGGAATCCAAATAGTACTTCTTAGTCCAAACAAAGGAACTGTGAAAAGCAGCAGATGAAAGGTCACTTAATGACCCATGAGAGAATGAGGGAGCATGCATGGCTGTTACCGACTGGTCTGCTGTTTATGAATCCAAAGGTTGAAATAGTACAAACTGCTTCAAATGTGTAAGCAGTAAATAAACATCTATTAAACGGTTAATACCACACTGTAATGTAGCTGTACACACAACAATAGTTTATTTATTTATTTATTTGTAAACAATTGTAAATACCCCGTATGGGCACCCACAAGTGGAGGCTGCGGTATGAACAGATGATCAATGACATTATACCAGAACACAGTAGTCATAATATAATGTGTGTCTTTATAGGAGAAATTAACATAAGACTGTACATGAATAAACACTTCAGATGTTCTTACATCAGCTTAAGCTACATTGAAGTGTGTTGTAAACTGTTTATGTAATGTTTATATACTGCTGATAAATGTGAAATATGGGGATTTAAAGTAAGTTGGCCTTTCCTCACAATAGATAAGCCACCGATGACAGAGAAAATGAAGTCTGCCGTCAAGACAAGACAAAGGATTGAGAATGAGTTTGGAAAAACTGGAAATATGTCCAAATATTTAGTTAGTATTGCCAAAAAAGAAATGCAAGAGCTTAGGGACAAAGGAGTGTTGGGCTTTAACTAACAAGGTCTCAGCACAACAAATATCAACAAATGGGGAAAATACTAATTGAAGGATTTGAGAAGAAAAATGTCTGTGATGCACTAGAAAACTCAGCCCTATCCATTTACTGCTTCCTCAGCCACTTAAACAGAAAGATCTCTGCAGCATAGGACAAATGTAACAGGCCTTTGTGAAGGGACTGTTCCTGAAGTCTGGAAACAAGAAAATGTGTGTGAAGAGTTTCATCCTAGCTTGGTCAGCAAGTGGTGACCACTTCAATCATGTTTTTTTTTTTTTTTTTTGAGGGATTACATTAATGCGTTTAATGAGTATCCAGGACAAAAGGTCCACTTGTTTTTGTGTACATTTTTAATTTGTGCATAAAAAGATCCCAAAAATTCAGGTGAGGTGGAAAAATTGGTTTAACAACAAAATGAAAATGCAACAAAGTGCAGTGGAAACAGGCTTAGAAAATACATCACGATCTTTCCAGATGATTTTTCATTGTTTTAAGCTTGATTGCTGCCTCAGTCCAGCTTCTTCTTCTGCAATGGTTTAATGGTACAGGACTTGAAGAATTAGCATCACCAACTATTTCACTCAACTCCTAACATTCACATTCCAATGTAGTCTATCAGTAGTGGATGGAAAACTGGTTTATTTCACATTTTCTTGTCCCCATTATCTGTGAAACCAGTTTAAAAAAGTTGTCCAAAAGACTTTATGACAAACATCCATTGCAGAACAAATAACTGGAAAACAAAGATCAACCCTTACATTAAAAATTGCTCTTTAGATATCTAATTTGAACCATTTGGTCCAACATTTAATAAAATGTTGGATTCTGCATCCATTGTTGCTGTTAAAGCATACAAAGACTTCACTTCCTAACACTCCTGGCTGGACATGTTTCTAAGTGATACAGTTAGCGAGAATTTTGGTCTGCAATTGATTTTTATAATCTAATTTCATTTTTTTTTAAAATAAAATCTTTTGCGTCTTGTCAAATACATTTTTGTTTTTCTTTTCAATCTCATCAAACTATGCTCTGTATGAAGGTCCTTGATTTAAAATTCTGCTTAGATTCAGTGCAGAGAGGCGGCATGAATGAATACATCTAAAGTCTGTTTTCTGATCTAGAGACTGCCATTTGAACATACTCTGTATACCAATCTTAGAGTGGAGAGTATTTGAATATAAATAAATAAAACGATGCATGTTTTTGCCATGGTTGGAGATAACATTTATACTTTGCTAATGCTAAGTGCTGATTGGCTTATCATGGCCAGAGTGAGTCAGGGCAACACGCAGACAGTCGGCTTTAAATTCAGTGAACCCAGTGAGGGTTAAATTTAATTCTCCACAATTATACAACATTTCTGGAATCATTAGGAATTAAATGCAGTTTTGTTATAACACTGTTTATTAATCAGTGCATACAGTAACTCATCCAAAATGAGGATTTTGACATCATGTACTCCTCATATTATCTTACACAACAGCACAACAGATGGATTCCTAGGCTTCTAAAATGCTGTTCTTTTTTGCTTCCAGACATATGGGACACCAGCAGGAACAAATGCTGCTTTCTTAGCTGAAAAGATTTAAAAAAAGAAAAAAAGAAAAAAAAAAAAAAAAAGACCTCTCACTTTCTCTGTAAATTGAAGTTAGCTACAGATCGAATGACAGCAAAATGCTGCAGTAGAAGCTGGTGTTTCAAAATAAAGTAACAACAGGAAGTATATTTCAGGGTTTGTTTTTGTTGTTTTTTTAACACTATATGGTTTAAAATAGGGTTTAAAATGGTTTCCTGGAAATGCCAGTTGATACTGACATTAGTATTTAATTTTGAATTATGAGAAGGTTTGGGTGTTGTCAGAATTATACTAAATAGTGCATGTATGATATATTAATTCTAGGCCCACTAATATTCTGTACTGTTCCCATGCATATTGGAAAACTTGACACACCTTGAAAATTGTAGTGTACGTCTTGGGAATGAGAGAAAAGTTAAATGTTCCGGAAAATTGTGTTATCCTAAGGATGAAAAAAAAAAAAAAATAGTTTTGCTGAATAATTTCCATGATTCCTGTTTTCTTTCTCTGAGAATGAACTTTACGTCAGAAAAAAAATCATCAGCCAGCAACTGAAAGGGCTTCCTTCAGAAACACATGAATAGGCAACATTTAGTGATACATTATCATAAAATACTCCAAAAACATAAACGTTTTGAGCTCCCGAGTGCACACCATTCATTTTAGCTTCTTGGTGATGCTCTAACACATCAGACAGGAGAGCAGGCTGCTGTGTGTACGGGTGTGAAGCAGTGTGGAAGAGGTGAATATTATCCCATTACCAACATTTAAAAATTTCTTCTGTGACTGTTTGAAAGATAATGTGCTCTGCATTCATTTCTTCATTATTATATTGAAAGTCCATTTATCAGTGTGCTGAAAAACTGTCAACAGTGTCTTCTAGAGACTAAATGCTTTGCTGTTATCACTTCCACACTGATGTGTGATATGTGTGAGAAGAGCAGGCATACTTTTCAGCTGAAACGATGTCTCTAATGTTATCACTGTTTATTCCATATTTACATGATCAAGATTTATATTCACCAGTATGGATCCATGTGGAACGTCTCTTCACGAGTAACATTTATATTATTTTCCTCCCTACATTACAGCCTCTTTGTAGAATAAGAAAAACCATGAAACATTTTAACAAACTTTTAACATTTGGGTCAAATCACCATGTTATTTACCTTTGTATGGTTCATACTCATAACCCTCCCTCCTCTAACCTATCATAGCAGGCTATCATAACAGAGTTGCAGATTAAGGCTGACAATGTCACAACACATTTCTCTTTCAAAGGGCATTATTTGACCCCCTGTTGTCAAGGAGTGCAAAGGTTTCCACAGCAGCCTTTAATAAAACATCAAATCCTCCTCTTAGACCATACTTCACCCTAAATGATCACAGCCCTATGAAAAATATAACAAGGTGAATAATCAATACTCCTTTGTGAATGATCATAACTTGTAGTCACTGAGAACATGAATCTGTCCTCTTATGTAATACCTGTGTAAAATAATAATCATATGTGCCGTTGTTGCTGTAGTTTTTTTCACTCTGTTACAAAGGGATGACAGACAGTGAGGAGACGACATGGTCCAAATTAAGAGCCATCATCATCACAGCGTTGTAAGCAGGCCTACATTGTGACTGCTACAACCCACTGACCTGTTGTACAGCGCACACACACACACACACACCCACACACACCCACACCAGCCAGTTCAGGGAGGGTTGTGTTATTTGATGTCACTCGCTCACATCAAATGTGTCAACATAGAAGAAGCAGTGAGGGAGCTCGGGGGTGAATGTGGTGATATTGCTGCTTTTCTGGAGATGATATTCCATTATTGAATAAGATTTGATTCTTATTCTACATTAAAATATTAAATGTTTGTTTAAAAAGTCGCTCCTGCATTTGTTGTATCCCAGACAATCCATAGCTAGCAGCAAGTGTGAGACCTTTTCCCCATTGTGTGAATGGTATATATGGTATACAGTTATAGATATAGTGAAGATACTGTATATATCTATAGATATATTTATAGATTAGGGCTGAACAATATGCGAAAAAAAATCATATTGCGATTATTATAGATAATATAGATTATAGATATTGTGATTGCAGTATGAGTTCAGTTGAAATGGTCATCTTTGTATTTCATTTTCACTGGAAAAATCTGAAAATGATGATGATGGACTTTCTGTTGGGGCTTGTACCATGCATGTTCCTTTACATCTGGAAAATATGATTTGGAGGGCGGGACATCTCTGTAACGCCACACAGCTTCATTCATGGTTTATGTGACACATTTTACCTTTATCAAGAAAACTGCAGCTCCTGCGTTTTGGATATTGCACTTGGCCATATTGTGATTTCAATATTGTTTCAATTAATTGTTCAGCTACTCCTACATCCCTACTATAGATATAAATATAGGTTTGTGTGTGTGTGTGTGAATATGTGATTACTCACTATAATTAACAAAATTACCTGTTTCAGAAAATAAAATTGCCCCCCAGTATATAAACATTTGCAATATATTCAGTACAACATATCATATTCAGTATGTATTTTCATTAAGCAGCTTGTATTTACTCCTGTGGTTTAATTGAGCATTTTTCTAAAGGAGAGATTCTCTACGTAAAGAGACTACATGCAAACCTCAATTTAATGAAAACTTGACGAAATATCTTCAAATTGGAGTAAAATGGAGTTAAAGTGTTGCATTATGTGTTGGCTACATTATGATAAATATGCTCTCACTTTGTTATGTTAAAAGCCTGGGCCTGACATGCAGAATAGCCATAATCCACTCTCCGCTGTTCCACATTTCTTTATTTGACTTTTATTGATGTACATTTTGTATGGCATCCTACTTAAGCTAGAATATGCCTTGGTCTTGGCCTTTATCATTTGATAAATGTTTTCCCTCTGAGTGCACGTCAAGTCCCCTTACAAGAATTCTATGGCTTTTACCAAAAGCCATCGCACCAGGAAGTAATCTAATAATGAATACAACAACAGTTTACACACTGCCTGCCTTTGTACCCGTAATATAAACAATGGAACTGCGAGCATCCAGACCTCCTCTAATGGAGTACCGGAGCAAACACATTCATTTAATCACAAGCCTTTCTTTCAAAGCAAACTGGCCAAGCCAAGCAGCAGAGGATGAGAGGCTAATGACCCATGAGCAATAAGCAAGTGTTAGATTGAATGTACTCAAGAACAACGACTACAGAAAGGGAAAAAAAGCTTTTACGAAATAGCGTATCAATATTTTAAAGCATAACCTCTATGGCACCCCCCTCTAACTGGATTAGCTGTGTGATGTGTTCTGACAGTATGTTGTTAGTGATACTCCATTTGCTTTGTCTGTCATCTGATTTTCCCTGGGTAATCCACAGAGCACCGTTATATTTCATAATTTGTTTTGCCATCAGGGCTGATTTGTAAATGTGCAAATTCTAATTAGCTATAGCTACTGTTTCTAATTTATTAAATATTAAATGATTCCTGTGGTGGAGTCTTTCTTCACATCCCCCAGATGAAAGTTTGTGGTATGCAAATTCAATTGCCTTTTAGATGTCAGCGGTTTTATAAATGTCCCATTTTGCTATTGAAACCATTTTCCCCCTTGTTGTTTGTCTGTCCCCCGTCCTCCTTAAGTTGATATTTATTAATCTGCAGTTGTGTTTGGGTTTGCAACAGAACTTTCAGGCTTTGGAACCACTACTTTGTTTAACTTCATTACTGTTGTCTTAACAATCTGCTTTGGTCAGTTACAAGAAAGGATGCTTTGCATACTCTCTGAAGTTAACTTGTAGGTTAGGGCACAGACATGTTTTTTTCCCCTCGCATATTAATCCATATTGTTTTTCAGTCTATAAACCAGGACCCTGTTTGCTGATAATGATTGATGTTACAAGTTAGGAGCATTTTCTGTGAGCACACGTTTGCACACGTTTTCTTAAACAGAATTTAAGAGCAAGTGCACAAGTACACTGTTAAGATCTTTTTAACATTAACAGATTTTAACAGATCTCTCTGTAGTGCTGCAGAGAATTCTGAATGCATGGTATATTTAACTGTCTATAAGCCATACGACAGAATATATTGAAAATACATAAATCCCAAAGAGAAATTTTGTTAAAAAACATAAACAAATGTTTTCTACTTGGAATAAATCAGATTAAAAATGACGTTTTATTTGTAGTAAAGACTTCAAACCCTTCAGGTTGCTGCCCATTCATGTTATAGCGTGGTGACTTAAAAGAAATAAACTTTGATTTAAGTGCCGCTTGAGGCAGATTTCACACTTAAGCACAAAGTAAAGCTAAAATCAAGGCTTGGCTGCCACTGTATGTTTTATTTGCATGGCATCTGTAGACCAATGAGGGGACATCATGGTTACGCCAGTGCAGTTTGCGAGTACGCTGTGGCGGCAGAAAAAATCAGGACAGCAATCTCTGAAAGTCTACTGGAGGGATGGACACCATTCTTCCAAAAGATATTCCCTCATGTCGGTGTTTAGGTGATGGTAGTTAGCGCTGTCTAACGTGTCAGTCCCATAGGTGTTCAGTTGGGTTGAGATCTGGTGACTGTTAAGGCCGTAGCATATGATTCACATCACTATGATGCTCATCAAACCATTCAGTGACTCCTCGTACCCTATGGATACCCTCCTTTATTCAGGTTTTTCCTTTAACTCATGTCTTTGTATTCACGTCTCTTGCTTTGTTCATAACAGTTTTCCTGCCGCGCACCCTCAGTTTTATGTGATCTGAAATGTTTTCGAATGCCACTTGTATTCAGCTGCCAGACATTTATTGAACACCCACTTATCCCGAGAGAACTTCACACTAATTAAGTTTTAAGAAACACATCCATCAAGCTATTGAGGCAGTTAATTTACTATTGGAGTGTGAATCTGACTTTCTCCACAGGATGATGCACATGTTTTCACACCACATTGTGCAGGGTTCCCACAAACCCCGGATTGAGGATTACAAAAATAGGACATCCATGTTGACTTATTGTAGATAAACAGGTACATTCAGAATAATATTAGAATATATAAAATGAGTCAATATTGAAATATATTCTTTAGTGTAGCCTATAGCATTCATAGGACATCTAATTCTAGAGAACAAACTCTCCCTTGTTTCCACAAAAAAGCAAAAAAAAAAAAAAAGACATGGACCTTAAATATACCCACAGTACTTAGCAACCGAGCCAAAATTTTACAAGTCATTACCACAATTTCTGCCATTCCTAACAACACCTCCCTTTATTTTAGCTCCCCTCTGTCTCTGTTCTGCCTTCCCCTTTGCATAATAAACCTCCACCCAATTTGTCATGAAATCCCTCATTTGCTGGATACTCAGAAAGGCAGATTATGCTTATTTTTCATTTGGACAGTGGGAGATGGAGCCAGGTGTTTGGCAGCAGCAGAGTGTTCAGGTGTAACTGTGCCGGTGACGGAACATGACGAGCAGCCGCAGATGAAGGATGAGGCGTGGAGGATTTTGGGAAGAGGGGCACCCACGACCTGCTCCCTCAAGAATACCCCCGCTGATTGAGAGGTGGTAGAAACTTTCTTTTGAATCACTTCTTGCTAGAATCAGCTCCTATTTCTTAATTAGCCAGTTAAAGCCATATTGGACATACAGCTGTTATTCTGGGAGAGAGGAGGAATGATTCTGCTTTGCTCAACAAGATTAATTCATGCGTTCTCAGACAGTCACGGTCTGATATGTAACAAGTCGATTACATCAGTCAGTTTGGGCTACGGTCATATTAATAGTGAATATTGGTATAAAAGCTGTTGGGTTCAGGGTTTCATGAGTGTCATTTCTATTATTAGGGCTTGATTACAGAGCTTGGTTACAAACATCATATAATGGACCCTCTCTTTCATGGTTATCTACTTTGTAAGGTGTGTTACTATAATCAGGTGACCCAGTTCAGCTGCTCAGTCTGCTAATTGGCTCCATAAATGTGTGTGAGTGAGTGGTTTAGTTGGTTTTCCAAACCTTTTCTACCATATACCAATAATCCAATATAATAAACACCATTATATGTTTTTGAGTACAACAGCTATACAATAAAATCACATTTGTGGAGGCTTTTTTTTTTTTTTTAATAAAGCCATATATTGAATTGCCTTGTTGAAGTACAGACACTGATGGTGGTGAATGAGCCATGAGTGTGACTCAGTTCTAAGAGTTTCATCCCAAATCACATTTGCTATAGTCAGTGCCCAGATAAGTGATATTTTTAGCACATAATTTGAGTTTATTGTCCTTCAGTTGTCCAGACTGGGTCAGTTTTTGACCGTTAGTCGAGGTGGAGAGAAAGGCTTGGATCAGTGGGTCACCTTATTGTTTGAATCTCACAGTCAACTAGCATGTGCACCAGAAAGGGGCGATGTCGTGAGCAGTCAGTGGCGGTAATGAGCCATGATAGGTGATGGGTAGCAATGCACCAGTAAAGGAGGAGAGGAGGACCACAAGCTGTTATAAATGATGGAGATTTCAAAACAAAGGCCTTGAGGACACAGGCTGTGCAATTTAGTGAGAAATGAATTTAAAACGATTTAGACAATTGAGATGGAAACCTTTAAGTTGTTATTATGCTTATGTAAAATAATCACAGTTCTTTCTTTAAAGTCAACTACTGTATATGTGGCTCCAAGTTTGATTCATTAAGCTCTCAGTAATTTTCCATTTAATGACACCTGTGGTTACTGGTAGTAATGACAAATGCATTTTAATAATATAGGTCATAAATCAGCATTATACTCTGTCCCAAGTGCTTGTTGGCTAGCTTCGGAAACCCCCTCCCCCGACAACCTTTCAAACCGAAGATCTGACATTCACAGCCACTTCACTCTGTGATTGACCCGCTGTGCAGGGGTGAGAGAGGTGCACTGTATTGCTCTCTCTCGCCCTCTTTTTTTTTTCCACAGTTTGAAGCATTTTTCATGTGAATCATAACCAAGAGCAACACTATGAATGTTTTCCTGGAGAGACTGTCTGAAAAGGTGTGCCATTATCCCAGTTTTATTAAAAGATACTGCGTCTCCCCTTCCTCTATTAGGACTGGCTTTTCACTCTACCTTTGAGTGTGCCCATTCAACTGATCATAAACAGACAGTACGTTTCATGCACTAGTTCTGACCATAAACCGCCTCTCACAGTGGCACATGTAGCGACTGCAGAGGGAAACAAAGCAGTTACTCAGAAATGCAGCAGATGAGGAGCAATTAATGTATTTGTTTAATAAGCACCAAACCCATAGGCAGAGAGGATTCATTGTGTCGTATTGTTTTAATAAAGAAGATGTTTGTGCACTGTTTATCTGTGAATCCCCTGTGTGTGAGGACGCACTTTGTATCCTGCACAGGAAAAGTGAACTACACCAGCAACAATAAAAACTACTGTATAGAAAGGCAGTTACAACATTTAGATTTCGATTTTTGGCATTGCTGTATAATATTTTCAAGACTGGTGTTTGATGAAAATCAGAAAAGCATCTATCATTGTTGTTTATGTGATGAGATGTGAGTTTGTTTTTGTGTTGACTGACTTCTGACAAAAGTTCAACTATTAAAACTTTGCTGTTTAGGTTTCAGTTAAACACAGATTTTTCTTTCAGTTGTTGTAGTTTAAGGAGTTGTGGCGATTAAGGGGTTATTTGGAAGTTCTTCCGCCGAATGTGGTATCTTGCTGGGAATGGGCAGACAGATCTTGGAGAGCAAAGGAAGGAAGTTTGATGCTGAACTTGAAACGTTTCTTCTGGAGTGGTAAGTAAACAGCTGTTAGTGCTGACGCTGGCTATGTAGCAAGATCAAAACTTATAAATAGCTCCTTTAAAGATTGAAGATCATTCTGCATGAGTGCTAGTAATTCAGTCTGGTATGAAACTTACAACTTATCTATGGCCCAAAATATTATTTGCTTGTATCTTTCTTAAACATCAGAATATCAGTTTGCTCTAACAAACATACAAGTTAGTTTTTATTTAGCCCTTTCTGTCCTTTTAAAAGGGAGTAGTCTGAGGCATCTTTATATTTCCTGCCATGTTTGACATCCAAATCCCCGAGTTTGACTTTTCTCACAAGTTAATTTTGTGGCAAAACTGTAGCCATGCCTGCGAGCCAGCTCATCTCAGCACACAGCCCCTATCATGTAAGCCCCTGAATTGAAATATCCTCTGCTTGAAATATTGACTTTAATATCTCATTTGAAAAATTCATGTAACCTTTTGATGTTAAATCCATACTCAATTTTGCAGAATGTCATAGGAATATGCAGAAAGGGGATAGGAGGCATTATTATGTTTTTTCCTGCAGAGAAATTACATTTTATGGTTGTAACACCAACCTCCCCTGTGTTCTTTTTAGTCCATGAGGGAAAAAGGACGGGGCCATTATGGCAAAATGAAAAGAGCTATTGATTGGGCTCTTATGCCTTTTCTATTTGCCTCATTTCCTAAATGCATGATAATAAGGGCTCAGCCACTGAAACTAACAATACTCCTTAATGAATCGAACTCAAAAGAATTAGCCTAAGTTTGCATAATGATTCACAGATGTTTCCATCAATGGATGATATGCATTTGGTTTGTTGTTTTGTAGATCCATGTTCCATTTACCAAATACACACTCATCTCCTTATAGCATCATGATGCAATCAAGACTTAATTTGATGATTTCTGTTTTGAGAAATGTGTGGCATGCTATCAGAGATGTCTGGGGTGACATTTTTAAAAGCTGTGACATTAGAATAATGTTACAGTTGATGTATTAGAGCTAATAATAGTCCAATAGGGAACAGTGGGTTATAACAAGTAGAGAAAATCATGCTTTTAGCTAATGGAGGTAGTCCTTTAATAGAGATATAAGCATCACAAAGAGGTAGAAATGGAAAGAAAACCATTGTCAAATCTAATGTTTACCAATAGAGACAAGCGCCTTAAAAATGTGCAAATTTTTTACCCCAGGTGGCCAGAAAAAGATAGGTGTCATGTTGCCATGACGGCAGCCCAAGTCATACAGACAGTTTAAGTGTTACTGCAGTTAAAATGAGTGTAATGACAGATGTTTTCTCCCTCACTTTAATCACTGCCTGACTTCACAGTTGCATGCAGACTCCTAAGAACAACACTTTTAATACTATATGAAGGGCTATATCATTTTTGATGAGTGTCCTCATATTGTTTGTATAATAACAGCTACAGTATACAAAATGCAGTATTTTAAATATTATACAGTAATGATGAATATGACTGTTTATCATTTTTACCCTCATGAATTCAATAGAATGCAACAGCCTCGGTTTTATCTCTGTATTGTTTTTGCCATTAGTCATGTCAATTATAACTTTTTACACACATTTCAACTCACATTTTCTCTCACTGTTCATCCCAGTGCTGAAGAAGTACTTGATGTAGAAATTTCTTTCCCCTGCAGGGTACAGAAAAACTCCACAAATACAGTTTGAAATACATCAATGTTGAACCAGGAAGTTGGTTTCTAAAATGTAAAGGATGTTTTCAGAGGACAGACTGGCTAATTTGAACTTGCTTTTTTATGCTTCTGTGCTGGTGACAGCGGAGGCGTTATGTTTTCAGGTTGTCTGTCTGTCCATCCATCTGTCCGTCTGATCTTCGTAAATGCCATATCTCAGGTATTTCTTCAAATTTAGCACAAACATTCACTTGGACTCAAGGATGAACTGCTTAGATTTTGGTTGTCAAAGGTCAAAGGTTAAGGTCGTGCTTGCAATACATTTAAACCAAAACTTTATATCAGAAAAAAATTGCATCATATAACATTCTGTATCTCTATTGATGTGGCATGTCCACCACTTACACCACCCACTCCTCTCTCGAGCTCACGCTGATATGTGGATGGACGATACCCATTTCTGCTGACCGCAGAGGACAGTACTGCATGTTGACAGCGGAGGGAATACAGACCTAAGAACCAGCAGAGAAGAAGAAGCCAGTGAGCTGATGTAACAACTTCAAACCATGGCAAATTTGTCTTGACTTATGAAAGAAAGTCAGGATTTCTTTAAGGCTGAAAGGATACACAAACCATTTGGTGAGCAGTGCTGAATGCAAAATCGTGTTTGTTAACAATGAATAGTCCACAGGCTAACTGAAATTATCTATCATGAGTTAATCCTGACCTAATTGATTCTAGTTGTTGTTTTATTTAAAGTATTTACCCAGCTACTTGGACAGATATTAGCACCTTATATTCTTTAGTCTGATGAGCTTCGCTTGTGTTTGTCCTACTTTATGATGCTGATAAACTCGGCTACAACAGAAGCATGTCAAATTGCCAAAAGTCTTCTTATCAGCGATGCTTGCTGATACACTGATGCTAGGTAAGTTATTTCCCCAGGACAAATTATATATTGTGTCCAAGCAGCATATCTAAACATGAAAGCAAAACAAGGTTGGCTCACAGCCTTCACTGCTTTGATCCAGAATACAGTAACACTGTTAAGTAAGATGTTAACTGTAGTATCTTTACTCCACAGAATTGTATCATCTAATTTGCTTTGGCTGTTTGGGTTTGCATCACCTCAGGATACGTATTAGCATAATGAGCATTTGCAGTTGGAGCAGAGCATTGTTGAGCCAAATGCACAGAGGTGAGGCTAAAATGGCTTCTTGAAATCACTTTTGAAAAGGTTTTTTTTTCAGGCACTCACTCTTCCCGTAAGAAAATGACTTTTATGGTTTTTATAACCAAGATGGAAGTCTTAAAACAGCAGTATTGGTCGATATTAGTATGGAAGTGATACAAGATTTTTTTTTCCAGTGTTAAATCTCTGGACAGTACACCACTGTAATCAGATACTCACACACCAGCTTACCAAAAACGGGAGTGTCGTTCATGACCACTCATGTTCCCCAACCCCTCTTTTAGCTGTAATTATCACATTTTTGTGATTTTTCAGCAGTTTCATTGCCTCTTCATCATCAGTGCAAATGATACTCCTTTTGTGATGCAGTAATCTCTGCATGTGGCACTCGGAGCCTTTCTAAGCCAGCGTCAAATCCATGGCCACCAGTGTCACCCCTGGTGAGACACCCAGAGGGAAGTCATTCAGCTCTAAAAGCAGTTTGCCCGTGGTTAAGCACACTGTCCGTTATAAGTGAAATTGTTATGGTCTAGAAACAACAGTAGTCATTTTTAAAGAACCAGTGCCAGCTGTACACTGGCTTGTTGTGGGCCCATTACAGTTCTTTGCCTGCTACAGCAGCTTCTTAGCAGGACAGTTTACCCTGCTGCTCTCTTTCGCTGTCTCAGCTTAACTCCATCCTCTATCCGGGGACAGTCACCTGCAGAGGGGCAGATGGTCTCATTTCTCCCACTGGGACTGTCTCACTCACGTGCAGAAGTGTTGCAGTGCTTTCCCTCGAAATATGCATTATGTTGTTAATGCTTGTTTTAGAATTGATGTTGATATTAATTTTGATATTATTTTGCTTTTTAAATTTGAATGAGATTTTTTATCACTGGTACATTTCAAATGAAAATGTACCAGGAGTTGGACTAATTATTGGGATGGCTGACCTACTTTGGCAGGCCTGAAAGTAGGTTGTTGGTCAACTCAGCCAATGTTGTAGATGTGTCGCATCTGTTACAGTATGTGCTGCTCCTACACCTTCCCACCCCAAATTCACCTTTCACTCTGGGGACTGAACCCACCTTCTGGTTAAAGGAGTATTTCTCCAGCCTTGTCCACCTTGTTTCCCCAGCTACAAAGAAGGTCTCTTGTCTTTTAACTTCATGTCTGCACTGCAATTGGGAATGTTTTGACTTATGCTTGTGGTCATCTTGACCAGTTTCACAGTCTTGCATACAGTGTTAAGGATTGCCATGGCTGGAAGAATATGAGAGACTGTCTTACGAATCTCAGTTGTTATTAGCAGTAGTATCTACACAGATTAGATGAGATAAGCTCCTTATGTTGTTATTGTTAATAGAAATGGTGACTGGTCAGAATGTGTTGGTATTTCTGCTTTTTTAATGTGTCTATAGTGTACAGTGCACACATTGCAGTTTTTCATTACATGGACTATGTCATTAATAAAAATGTATAATATACATTTGTAGTTGGATGAAACATTATGGTTCTAGGCCACCCTAGTAAAAATCAGCAAGTGTAGTGGTCATTTCTGAAGAGTTACAGGTTAATAATAACCTGCATCTCTGTAAGTTAAAGACCGGTGTTTATACATAGAAACATAAAGCCAACCCCACAACACAAAGTAAGCTAGTTGAAGGTGAAGCTGTGGGTAATTTGTGTCTTTTTAATGAGGTGTCAGTGGCAGCTGTCTCAGCATCAGGCCACATGACCTCCTCATTAATGTAAATGTATGTTTCCAGCTTTGAGAAATTTAGTGTAAGATGAGACTTTTGACTTGTGCTCACTGTAACCAGCAACAGTAGCAGGAAGTTAAGAGTCACAAATGGAAATGGGAGGAACAAAAAATTGTTGATAGGACACCACTTACCCAACCAATTTAAAGTTATAGATACAATAGGTTTAATTCTTATCCACATACTTACAGTAAATATTAAATTAATAGTCTTCACACCCACAAGACACATTTTTTTCCTTTGGTCTAAATGTATCCTGACAGTATTGACTGGACTAAATTTGAAAACAAATAGTATGAAGATGTTGTTTTTGATGTTTTGTGGAATGACAACTGTGACCTCAATGTCATGGAAACATTTCAAATACTGTATGTCATTGGTCCAAAATGGTTTAATGGTCACTGCTCTGCTTTTTCCATAAATATTTGACTTTTTTACAGGATCCAAATTTTAAAAATACAAAACCAAAAAAACCTAATCTCTCATACTTTGCTGCAGCCCTTTTCTCCTTGTAATCACTAATTACTCACTTTTACAAATGCAAGTGCTCATGCTGATGTATGATATTATTTTCCCGCATACACAGTGGCCGATTTGCCTTGCATGTCCTACATCTCAACTCCTCATTAATATTGCATGATCTTGTTAGTGTCTTCTACCTCTTCTTTACCCCTCAACACCCCGGCTGCAGAAGCTGGAGGGTACATGTGAGAGCCAACTTGCATCTCCTGCTTTTACCAGACTTGCAGACATGGGATAGGCTCAAATCTATCCAAGGATTATCTTCCACTGTCTCCCTTCCACAAAATCATTATATGGAAGTGTCAAAAGAAATGAGATTAGTTGCCTCTTCTTTCCTCCCTGCAGTGGAAAATATATTTTATGTGTGATTTTCACCCAAATAAGCCAAGGGTACAGATGAGTAGGTTCTTGACTGTTATGAATGAGGACCGTACAACATTAAGGCAATGACAGAAGGAGGAGCAAGTGCAGGTATCAAAAAGTATTTGAATAAATCACTATCAACTGTATTGCGGGCCCAACACTCAATCACTTGACCCCGCATTACCTTCTTCACTCTACATGGAAGCATTTCTTTAAAAAAAGAAAATTAAAACATTTACATTGGCTGTAAATCTCTGCGTCCACATGTGGAGCTTCTCCCCTCATTACAGTGGGCAGTCAGGGCAGCAGCACGTATATGCTGTGGTAATGAAGACCCCAAAGAGGCCAGGGGGAAAGGCTACAGAGGAGTGGGAGCAGAGGAAATACAGGTGCAGTGCTCGGGAAAGAAGGTCAGTACTGGAAGAGGAATAATGAAAAGAAGGAATGTCAGGGTTATTAATTAAAAATGCATCTGCAGAACTGCACAACTTCCCCTTTTCAGGAAAAAAATTACATCTCTTAGGTCCATTGTAAATTCACTGAACATTAGTATGCATCTGCCTGAGTGTGTATGTATTGTGTCTAAGCTCGACTTGCATAAGTTAGAAGGGGGCATTGGCAAGGCAGCAATCAATGTATAGCCAGTAAACTGACATCGTTTGTATTACTCAAAGTAAGACTAATCTGAAAGCTATAATCTGAGTGTAGCTGTCAGCATTAGGGGCAGAGTGACTGCAGTTGGCAGTTGATAGTGTAGTAGCTTTAGATTGCTGTGCCTCTTATTTGACAAATTAGTTTTTAAAACATTGTACCACTAACAGCCAGGATTTATTGGCCCAGCTGCTTCAAATATTGAATTGATCTCTTTGAATCACCTGAATGAAGAAATAACTGTTATCCATTTAAACTTCCAGCTGTTAGACGTGAAATAGATTTATGTTAAAAGTCAGAAAATATGAATCTAGTGTGTGAGGGTTGAGGTGCGTCAGCTGACTTTTGATTTCTCTGGAACATTTGTAAAAGAAATTTAATAGGAGTTCCTCCTATCACAATAATGGCCTGATGGTTGCATTTAGAGAAGCCATCATCTAATTCACATGGAAACCTGAATTATCTATAGTGGTTGAATTATGGCTGTTGTAGCATAATGCCCCACACTGTATACAGGAGGGATAAGGACTGGCTTAATAGCCATAATACAGACAGTGCACATGCAGTAGTTTTGGAAATTATAATGAAATGTGATCAACCTAAGAAAAAAACCTGGGAAAAAGAAACACATCTCAAAATAAAATAGCAGTGAAACAGCAGAGAAAACATTTAAAAAGAAGTCAGGAAAGAATTAATGGAAGTGATAACTTTAATATGTAACATTGTTTACTCATAATTACAAGTGTAACCCACTCTACCAGATCTTCAGCTCAGCTTGTTTTAAATGTTAAATTAAACTAACACTAATCTCAGTCTGAACTATGAGTGTTGAAACTGTAAAGCACATGACACCTGAACATTTTCCAGCATCAACTGTCAAAAGCAGAATATCTGCTTGGACATTGCTGACTGGGTTGGAGAGAGCAGAGAATGCCTTTTTTGGGGGGGGTTTCTAGTTCTAGTTATTTAGTTTCCTGCCAAGTGTGATTAAATATGACACTCATATTTTTTATTCAGTATTAAAGCAATTGTGTAACTGTTTTAATGATATTGTTTATGAATAAATTTAAATTGTCTTGGTTGGTCTTTACAGTTAAATTTTTTTTTTTTATGGAGTAAATGTAAAGAAAAGTTAATAGGGGTGTAGTAGTGTCGTAGTCACAGATGGTCGATAATTTATTTGTGGCATAAAAATTTTATTAGTATTATTATTATATTTGTTGAAAGCAGCTTTGTGCTCAGTAACTGCTCTGGCTCTTTATACAGCTAAAGGCAGCTATCACAGATACGCTGGTAGCAGTTGCCAGAAGCCGTTGTTTTTCACAACAATCTAAAAAAAACGCTAATTTAAGAGAAGCTACTGTATCTGAAAGTCAAATTACAACAACATGTACTGCTGCTTTGATATCTTGTCACCACTATTGTGTCCATTTTTCTGTCACTGTTTTTCAAGGATAAACTGAAAGGAAGATGATGGCTCCATTGTTAGTAATGTCCACAAAGCAGCAATTAGTGGATGGTTTCTCCAGCCAACAAGAAAATAATCACCAATGGACACGACACCAGACAATTTTTAAATTAGAGATCATCTTGATACGGGATCACAGCAGCGACAACGCTGGAGTACATGTAAACATTACTACGTTATTACATCACTACTCATGGGATGGACACCACCCCTCTTCAAACTCAGCCTTCATTTTGATCTCAACTACACACCTGTAAAGTTATGAGACTGCATCTTGCACAGTTGTGACAAAACCCGTCCACAGACAGAAAGACATGGATATAAACGCCTGACAAAGTCGTCAAAACCACCTCTATAATAGTTTGTGCTACAGGAGGTGTCTCCAGCACCACATTTGGCCATCATGAAGGTGAAAACCAGCCACATGCTGTCACTGCTGGTAATAAGACTGTAAGTTACAGACTGAACCATCATAACTTAGTGTGTGTCTAAGGTGAGTATGGATTAAAACAGTGCATCAGTGAGAGACCTGAACTGCACACAGGCCATCTGCATATGAGGTTTCATTCTAGCAGCAAGAAGAACAAAGAGCTCTTGTTTCAGGTTGGAGAAACATTCATCAGAAAAGCTGTTTTCATTGGATCAAGGTGTAAAATGTGAGACTCCCCCCATTAATTGCTGGTAATTGCAAGTGTAGGTCTGCACAAACATCTTTCAAATAACTCCTGCAGTGATTGTTATGTGAGGTTAGCAATCAAATCTGTTTCAGATAATGTTTAAAAATGACTCTGAAAGCACAGAAATACCTCTTTAGCTCTGAGTGCATGAGTCAGATGATTTGGTAAATCTACTGAAGGACAGCACACCAAACAAGGTATTACCTTTTCTATTAGTGTGTGTTTAAATGTGTGTGTGGTGGGGGGAATTCTGAGAACTCTTTGGAGATTGAATTTTGTTAATTGCCATCATCCATCAAGCATAACATTCATAAATGGAATAGCCATTGGACATTTAAGATAATGCTCAACCAGTATGATGGATCACAGTGTTCGTGCCCGTGTTCAATCTGGTTAATGTCTGAGATAATAATTTAGCTTTAATCAGTCTTATTTTCTATATTTGAAATCACCACTACCTCCTGAGGCAACACTGTCGAGCTCACATAACGTAACTACTAAAACACATTATCAGTCCTTAGTTATTTGTCGTAACAGTTGCACATATGTATATTAGTCTAGTATTTAACAGCAGGTTTTAAAAAAAGACTTTCAAAAAAACAATCATTACAAAAATCGAGCTAGTAGTACAGTTACTCAGGTACATTTCTGAGGTACTTCATTTATGCTATTTGACAGTACTTTACACTAGCCTATATAAATTAGTACATAAGCATATAACATTGGTAAAATTAGCTCCTCCACAGCCATTGCAGCCAGCTACAACATTAATATGCTGCTTACACTTGTATTTACAGTAATTACTATTCAGATTTGCTACTTTATACTTTAAGAGGGTGATATTGTACTGTTTTTTTTATTTTCCAGCTATCGTTATTAGTTGCTTTTAATCTTTAATAAGATTAAAATTATAAATTATTATTTATATCTTATAAATAACATTAAAATTACATGAGAACATAAATACAATAAATATTGTATGAAAATTTGAATGTGAAAATTGTTGCATAAGCTAAATCTAACTGGTCACTGTACACAGCGAGCTGAACTTTTATAATTATACAAAAAATTCCCTGCTGCACATGTTTTAAGACATATAAACAGGGTACACAGGATATTAGTTTTTTTTAAAAGGTGTTTTCTTTCACACTTATGGAAATTTTCCTTTGTATTTTTCCTTTTTCTTTCATTCTTGGAATTGGCATGTACCATATGTATGCAATGTGTCTGCAAGTATTGATTTGTGTTCTCTGTACTCCACTGTCCTCACAGAGAACAACAATGCAGGTGGACAGCGCAGTGGAGAGGGCCATCAGTGCTGTGACTCTCTATGTCCTGCAGTGAACCAAAACAAGACATGTCATTATGTTTTAACTATTTTCTTGGGCTTTTTTTAAAATGCCTTAATTAGATAGGACAGTGAGAGAGTGACAGGTAGGGGTTGGGGAGAGAGAGAGGGGATGACTTGCAGCAGAGGGCCGTGGGTTGGTTTTGAACCCTGTGCTGCTGCGGTTAGGACTAAGCCTTAATGGTGAGCCACTGAGGCTACCAATGTTTCATTGGTTTTAAGATGTAAAAAAAAAAACCTGAAGACATAAAAATCCAGTCCCACTTGTTGCATATTGGGCTGTGATTGGCTCTGTAGTTCTGATGTCACAAAATAATGATTATACCTATGTGCCTTAAACTGAGAAATTTTCCCCTGTCAGCTTGTCAAAGTGACAACTAACAAACATCAAGTAAAGCACTTTTTGAGTTGAGGGAGGCTCTAAGTAAACTTTCAAATGAATAATGGAGTATTTTTGTGGTATTGTCTTTACTGTGGTATTGCTACTTATACATAGGATAGGCTCTGAATACTGCTTTGTTTCCCAGCGTCTGTTTTCATAACAAAAACAAGCTAACAATGGGGGGGGGGGGGGGGGGGGGGGGGGTTACATCACATGTACACCCCCATTCATCTCTGACTTTCAGAAGACATAAGTGTCAATGTCAATAAATGACAAGCAGGTGGAGCTGTGAGCAAAGTTAAATTCTATTAGCATTACATTTTTATTCTTTTTTCCAAAGGACAGATGTGTTGGTGCTTCTTTCCTGAAAAGGTTCCTCATAGAGAGATAGAGCTCATTATTACTGCAGCCTGCTTCCACACAGTTAAGTCTATGTAACATCAAGATAATCCCTCTCTGCACTTACTCCATATCTGGCATAACTAGAGGCTAGCAGTCTCATTTTAATTGATGTTACTTCCACATCTCTGCTTCTTCCTGTGCATTCTGACGTTACTGCTGGTTGGTGCTGTAAGTGACAGCGTGGAGAGGCGCTTCTAATCTGGAGGTGGCAAATAATCAGAATAATTTGGGCGCTGTGTGTGTGTGTTTGTGTGGGGTGATGCCCTGTACGTACCACTTGTCATTTTTTCAATTACTCGAGCTGTGGTTAAATGTTCATTTTCAGCAGTCAGCCCCGAGCAAAAACTACTGAGCCCCATTAGGTTTTACCCACAGCCTCACACTCATTAGTTTTCTCCGGTCAGACGAGAGTGAGGATGGAGAAGCTGGGCTGGCCTTTCTAAAGAGGTCAGGGTGGAGTCTAGTGCTCTGTACAGCCACAGTAGAGATTGTTAAGGAGTTTCCAGTCAGTATCTTACAATAGGAGGATTGCTGTGAAGACTTGGGTGACCTTTTTAAGGCAAATCAGCACACGGCCCTAATTGACCTTATCTCTTTTTCCCTTCTCTGTGTCTCTCTGCCTTCCCCTCACATGTGTAAGAAACTCCTGACCTATGAGAGAAGTTGATAAACATGACAGCACAAAACTAGGGATTATGGGTATGTTTACATAGATTCCAGGAAAAGTATTAGAAATGTAGATCCTCCCCACTGCTAATAGGTACTGGGACTCTTTTTTTCTCTTGCATCTAGCATGATGCTTTCAGAAGCAGTACAGGCATCATTAACCAACGTCCTCTGTTTCCATTGACCTGAGGGATCCCGTCTTGATTTTGTGCCGCTACGGCTCTGCCAGCTAAATGGAGGTTACAGCGAGATGGCATCCATTATTGAGGTATTCAATTCAAATGTCACCCGTTTCCACTTGGCGCTGTTTTCTCTTCCCTAATGTTTGCTCGGGGCATGGGGGAGGGAGGAGGTGGAGAGGGGAGGGAGGGAGAGAGAGAGAGAGAGAGTGCAAACGAGCGATGGACACCAGTTTTTGTGCCTTGTTGTCTCAGCACTGGGAGGGACTTTTTCGCAGGCATTAGCAGGGACGGATGCAAGGTGACACCGTTGTAAGTCTCACCACTTCACCTTGCACTCTGACACGTGGACATTCTCTCGCACTCTCTCTGCATGGTTAGTATCCTCCCGAGCACAAGCCTCTAAAACAAGGCTGATTGTAACTATTCATCATCCAACCTCCACTTAATTGGACCAAAAGTAGATTGTAGGGGGGGGGGGGGGGGCACGAGCCTCTCAGGTGGGTGTGGACAGAATGCAGTTCAGACGAGAGCTGAAAATACTTCAGGTGCTCACATGGAATAAACCCACTTTCTCTCTAAGTGCAGGTTACTTATTTGGCCACTACAGACTCAGCTCTCATTACCCAGTTACCCTCCTGTCAATGTAATTCAGTCCTATCATCCCTCAACCCAGTTGAAATTAACAGGTAATTTGTAAATGTCACTTTGGGTTAGGCACCTCATTTTCTTCCTTTTCCAACAATCCAGCACCCACCAGCTAATTTTTCTTGTCTTTTGAATAAGATTTTCATTCACAAATAGAGTTATGGTCCACTAAATAAATGAGAGTAATTGATTAGAGGAAAAAAAATGTGACTTACCGAAACCTATTAGAGTCAATCAGTGACACACTACCCAGGATTTCTTTAGTTACCGTAATGCTGCACGTCTGCTGAAATTCTAAAGATGTTCATCTGAGAAGTGAAGTCATTTGTAATGAGGTGGAAAAGTAATATATGAAGTCTTGAATTTTTTTTACACACCAACACCTGCCCACACAAGCACTCTCACAGGTTCTACAGCACAGATCATTTATGATGTCTGGGACACACATACACAAGTTTCACCTAAAGGTTATAGTGTTGTAGAAATCTGCCTGCATTTACACACACACTGCTGTCTTGCACTGTCAAAGGGCAGCCAAAGACTTTGTAATAGGCAAGTTTATTGGTATAGCACATTTCATACATAAATGCAATTTATTGTGATGCATTCAAAACATTAAACATGGAAACACACCATAAAACAATTAAATGCAAATTAATATGTTAGAATCAATTTTAAATTAAATTAAAAAGCAGAAATAATATGTTAGACAGTTTTTGTTTGGCGGCAGTAACTTTGTGTAGCATCGTCTGGTTGCTTGGCAACTGCTCAGAGCAGCAACTAGATGATGGATGTAGTGGAGCACTCAGCAACTAAACAGATCCTTTTCTCATGACCAAAACAAAGCTAAAAGGAGAGTCAACAGATCAGTCAGGTCACCAGACACATGACTCCTAATGAAAGCTAATGTTGCTCTGTATCTACTAGATGCATCAATAAGCTACAAGTTTGTCATGTCAACATATCAGTGGTCACAGCTTGTTTCTGTTCCGGTCAAGTAGCCACAAAAATGACTTAATGCTGATTTAAAAATAATAATTTAACCACTGGAGTGTCACAAACAGCCAGTGTAGTGACTGCACTCATTAGCTGTGGCTAGCTAACAACTTACGTGCTGATCTTGTGTGTGGACTTTGGACTGACAGCTCAGGCCCTGACTGATGCGATTTCTTTTCTTTTTTCTTCCTCTTGCTTCAGTTCACACACCTTTCCATTGACTTTGTATCACACCTTCTCACTAATTAGCTTCACACTGAGACAGTAACGGTTTGCTAAAGGCTCATAAAACCTGAGCTATTGTAGGTGATACTGGGCTACACAGATGAACAACAAATTTTGTAAAGATTGTAGTTACACTTCTGTTTTATCTACACTGTGCTGTCTTGCTCTTTATTTTAAGATGAGGAATTATAGGATTGTTATTTATTTTTAGTTTTCAGTTCCTAAATTTTAAAATTGCCAGTGGAGCTACTCAAGGTGGAGCTGCAGTCACTGTAACTGGAAGATTGCTAGAATCTGTAGAGGATGAGCACATTTGTGGGCATACTGCAGTTTTTCACTAGGTTTTCTATAGAAACATCCGTAGATGCTTTGTGGTGCGACAGATTTATGGCTATAGGACTGTGTTTTTATCATGTGGACATATCCAAACAGACGCTTCTGATCGTAAGAGTAACAATTTCACCTGTGGTGGCATTTAAACTTTGTGATATAGACAAAATCGGATACCACCACCCTGATACCATTACTGCGATGATGTTTTAGAGATGGCTATTAGTGCTTTGGATATTAAAGGTTTTGGAAATGATCATCAAGAACGTTGATATGATGACCAAGAAGGTAGAGGGATTCGTGTTTTGTTTCACTCAGCTAGAGGAATCCAATAAGGAAAATTGTTCCATTAACTGTAATGCAGCCGTCAGGACCACGAAAACACAACATTTAGGCTACATCACAATATTGCAACAACCAAAATCCCAGATAATATCTATTCTCATTTGAGGATATTATATTATAGTGATACATTGCCCAGCTCCAGGTGGCACGAGCACAAAATTTGTAGTTAGCAATAACTCAGTTCAGACAAAGCATCATTGGCTTTCATACATAATGTATTAGTTATCAAGGGATCCAAATTTTCTGGGGGAATTTGCATAGAAAAGCATGCAAATCAAGAAAGAATGAGAATTACTTCAGTCCATCTCTTAACATTTTCAGTTTTTGGACTTCAGAGGTGTTTCTCATACAGTTGTCTCTGAGCTGTTACATGACCATCACTCAAAATAGAAGTCAAGCTAATTCCCCAATCAGTCAGTGCACCGGCTAAGTGGAATTCAAGACTGATTTCACCATGTGATACCCGTGTGTCTCCAGCCTAAAAGCCTCTGTGTGATTGATAAATAGGAGAATTGGGGAGACATTTAGACTGGGAAAAGGCCTCTCTCATTAAAAATATGGTGTTCGTAATGAAGAGGAAATAGAATTAGCACTGAGAAGGATGACGGGGAGCAAATTGCTGTAAATATTGTAAAGACTGATTGGCAGCCTCCTCCTCCAGCCAGAGCAGAAAGTCATTATGTGGGTTTTGGATATAGGTTCCCCATGACCGCATATTTATTATCTATCTAAATAGAATCACTTACCTCTGATGCTGCCTCTGATAGCCAGTCACCACAAATATCAGTTCCCCCGGTGCCTCTGCTGGCAATTTTACATAAGGCCAAATGATTATGCGCGCAACCAGACAGAATTGCATTTTGCTGTTAACTTGATTCTTGTTTTCCTATGAGAAATAACCATTTGTGGGGAGATTTCTGTCCTTTTAAGAGTGTAAATTCAACGCTGTTGGACACGCTCCATTGTGGAAAATGAAGTCTATAGTAGAAAGTCAGAATATATTTTTTTTAAAGAAAATGCTTCCTTGTATTACCATGACTGCAATGTGGCTGTAAGCTTCCTCTATGATCCCATATCTTTATTCACTGTACCCTATTTGTCAGTATGGTGCAGTTTAGCTGTATTTTTTCTGTGCAGCCATTGTTCAGCATTAAGAGTTATGGCAATAAATATATGTATTACAACTGGGGGATGCAGCACAATGCCTATTCATGAAGGCAACATATGCAGCACTTAAAAGCATGTATGCACATAGGTATTGGCCCATTTGTCAAGCCTGGAGAGCTAATTATCTCATACTGTGCGATATTGTTTTCAAGCCATGCATTTCATTTCGCAACATTAAAACATACGTGGTGGAGGCAGCAGAAATGGTTTCCATGAGTATGAATGCATTACAAAATTTTGGGAGGGGAATGTTGTATTAGAACTCCACAGGGATATCAGCATGCTACACCTCTTTTGGTTTGTCATTCATCTTCCTCCGTGAGGGCGGAGAGAGAACCAGTGGGTAGTGACGCCTTCAGCCAACTTGGCAGGTTAATGAAGGTAATTTGATTTCATACATAATGGCTGCCCATGCCATGCAGGGCTTAATTGCGCTCGGTGTCTGGGCGTCATTTCGCGGTACCAGCCGAGGCCGTGCATTTCCTGAAGGTTGTGCAGAGGCAAACAAGTTCCTGATTCAAGTGAGATGGAACCGATAGCTCTGTTTCATCTGCTAATAGTTTATCTTATTTCCCAGGCAGCTGTGAGCTCTGCTGTCACAGTGTGATGGCGGCAGCTCGGTTTTAGTGAATCAAGCTAGTTCATTACTACATGGCAAACAAACACCATAGTAGACCTTACAGTCCTGGGATGACTCTAACGGAACATGCTGGTATTAACTCTGTCCTATTTGTTACACCTCGATTTCATATTATCCATGTGGAATCACATTTTGTGTGACTTTGCTGTTGTTGTTTCAAATGTTCAGTGATCTTAGGCTGTGTCTCAGAGCAGTTTGACTTGTGTAAGCTTATTGTTAGTTTATGAATAATCTACCATTTAGATTTTTTGTTTATGTACATTACGTCGTGAGGTAATAGTAAAGCCTTAAAAAATGTTTCCAAGATGCTGTTCAGAATCTGCTAATGAGAAATGTTGATGTTGTCAATTTGTACTTGTCTAGAATGACAAATAAAGTATTAAGGTGTTATTGCTATTTACAGCCATTCACATTTAAGTCTCTGTTTGCTGTAGCTTAAACTTGACATTATGTCGATATGGAAACCCAAATTGGTCAATATAAAAAAAAAAACATTGACATTATGAAATAACTAGTCATATGAATGAATACACACACATATATAAAATAACCATGAAAATATGAGATAATACATGACATTTTTAAAACTCAGCTCATTTTTATGAAATGTTTTTTGACAAACATTTTATTGCAGGACACTTTAAATGGATCCTGTTAGTTTCTATGTATTTTGGTTACATTTTGGTCACCACAGTATATTTTATATGTTTGACCTATTTTACCAACTAATCTCAGCGTTACTGTAGGTACAGACATGCTTGTGTAGACATTGATGTTTTTTCGGCACCTGGCTTTTATCAGGGTTTTGTAAAAAAGTGAAATAAAATATTTCTCATCAGAGTCAAATGAAATCACAAAATAATGATTTGTTGGATGGTGATGGAAAATTAATTTGAGCTTTTTTTTCTCACCCGATTATTGGATCCTAATCAGCATTAGGGTTCAAGCTGGGTTTCCTAAGACCTCTTCATTTGATCGTTATCTACAAAGCTGTTGTAGCTATTATAGGCCATATTCCTTTACTCTGCCATACAATCTAAATGGATCTAGTTTCAAAGCCTCAAGGACAAGTCTGGGATGAACTCAGCTAGACTGCACTTTCCTGCTTATCTTCATCTACTGGGGAGTCTGTAAACATTCAAATGCAAGGATCAAAGTAGTGTTGTGTTGCACAGGTTACAAATAAAACTGTAGTTTTATTTAGCAAATATAGACCATGTCTGTCATTGAACAGTAGATGTTGCTCTTTTACTTCGTCTATGGATAAAGTCACTTTTCATGCTATTACTTCATTATTTGTATCCTCTTCACTGGTCCACAGCAGCTAAGAACAGCAGGTTAGGTTATCAGAGCAGGTCTTCAGTGACACCAGCATTGTCCCGAAGGAGGTACTTTTCTGTGGGGTCACTGCTACATCCAGGGGTGACAATAAAGTGTGAAACTGTAAATGCTACGAAATATTAAAATGATTTGGCAGTTTACATCCACTGACGATCAAACAACTTCAGAGGAAACTTTGTCGATGTCGAAATGAACAAACCAATTTATTGTAGCTAACATTTTAATGATAATAGCTACATTACCAGGATAGCTTAGTAATTTTTGGAATCATTACATTCAAAAGTGGAATTACATGTGGTGATGATTGCTATCTACTTTTCCACCAATGTTAATAGGGACATCTCCTTTTGGGTGACAAATAAACTGAAAATAAGATCAAGATGTCAAATATTATCTAAACTGATCTGTCTTATTTTTGGCTGCTATGCTTACATTATTTAACCTCATGATTTCACAGATACAAGGACTGAATGTCTAACCCAGAGATTTTATGGGTGATAAAGGGGGGTTATTGTGACAGGACATTTAATGACTTATGGGGTCAATTTTGCATGAACGCGAATCTGATGCTTTTTTAGTTATTTTTCTTCTGAGACTGAGAATAAGGCAGTGACTAAGAAACTCTGAAACAAGGGTCACAGCTCTGGTAAATTTAGAAATAAAACCCATCTGTATTACGAACCGTGGTTCTGTTACTGTTGTATTAATATGGACCAAAATTTGTAATTGTGTAGTCAGATCTGAAACAGTTTAAAGATCCCTCAGAGAGATTTTAAAGTGCTGTTGTTATTTTGGGATAACAATGGGACAATGTGTTTTGTTGGCAGTGGCAGTCGATGCTGCATGAAGGTTTGTGCCAGCAAACAATAGTGTAGAGCCAAAGCACTACACATGTACAGATGCATGTCACCTTTGACCCTCGTCAGCCGGGCCCACAACCACCAATCTGTAGGTTTGCATTTGCTCATTATCCTTTTAGTTCATAACAATGTTCACTGAATTCCAGACAAGAAATAGGAACACTGTACAGTGGATAAACACTGTAACATCTAAAAGCCTGGCTCTTCCTCACCTCACCTACTTACCTTTAATGGCTGCACAATTAGCAATCACAACTTAGCGTGTGTGTGCCAGGCCCAACATCAAGCCTTTTTTTCTTGCACACTTGTTATATTAGGGTTTTGTCCTTTACTCACATTATACATGTAGGTGTTAAGTTATTGACTCTATTCAGTCCAACCTACTCTGAGCTAAACAGCAGAATAAACTCATTTTTTTTTGGCTATCAACATTAGAAGAAATTTAATTTCCTTGACATCAGGGTTGTAGCAGTAAAAAAAAAGAAAGATGGGGTAAACCTTATTTTCAGCTACTCTGTCACAGTTTTTCAGTCATAATATATTATAAATATATTGTTGAATGTTTATAAGAGAAGAGCTAAACATAAAGTGTCTCTTTTTAAATTTGTACATCAAAGCCAATTGAACAAGCAGACGTACAAGCAATTAGCCCAGTTCACTTATCTCCTAATGTTCAAATGACTGGCAGAAAAGAATAAATGAACGTGATCAAAAGTAAATGTGACAGAGGCGTTGTAATGGGGTGCAGCAGCTAACACTGCCATGCTGCTGTTATTCCCTGTTTTCTGGAGCCAAGTGAAGTTGAAGTGTAATGGCACTCAGAGTGTTGAGTGGTTTGTTGGAATGAATATACTGTCCTTTTAGTTGAATATCAACAACCTGAATGTATGGCCTGATGGAACAGCTTTGTCCTTGACCCATAATCAGCATAATAATACTCAACTGTTTGAACATTTCTTTTCCATGTTTATACAAAAGTCTTTTATGTTCCTAAGATTTTTTTTCTGGGCCGTGTTGGACTCTAGACCTAGGTAACATCTCATATCTCATCTTGTTTTAAGGAGTTGAAAGGATCCAGCTCAACTTGGCCTTCCTTAGCTGTGGACATTTGCATCCAGCAGCAGGCCGCTGGCCACTCTAGGTAGCATGTAGGAAATTTCTATGCTCTGTTTAGATCTATATAATCAAAAACAATGTAAGACATTTACAACAAAATGCTTTCATATAATGCATTGGTTTGTTTCTCAGTTTGTTTTGTTGGTACAGTGTGTGTCTGTATAGTGGACAGCTTATGTAGGTTAGTATATTCCACTCATTCCTCCTGAATCTGAATTTGAATCCTTTGCCTTTGTACCAGTGCACTGGGTAATCACGTCAGGCTGACTGTTTTTCAAATATAGAAACTTTCCTTTTATAAGGTCAACATTCATGGTTGTTTGGCTCCATAATCTACCATAAAGCCAAAGCCAAAGTCCACTTCTGAAAATGGCTCATTAAGATTTTGATCAATCTTGTGCTTTCGGTGAGACAGACTTAGGAAATGCCATCAGAAAATTGCATTTCCCAATGACATTAGGCGCCCAGTTGACCATCCAATTCCATGTGTTTCTATTGAGATGTTAAGATCTGATATCATTTGGGTCAGAAAACCTGCTTTTTTCTCTAAGTGAGGCAATTAAATTTCCTTGATGGTCTCTGAGAGCACTTAGCTTAAGAGAATACACTTCTAAATCAAAAAGCTTTCAATCATCTCAAATCATATTTGGGAGAAATCTGCCCCCGAGTGTAGTGTCACATGTAATGCTGTTGAGCATGTGACAGACCCGTGCTGAGATAAGCGATGTTGGGAAAGGTTATTGTGCATGTCTCTGTGAGCTGTGCATTGTTGCGACATGTTGTTCGGCAGACTTATTGTGTAACTTCATATCAACAACAGGACAGGACAAGAGAGCTTAACCTGAACTGAGGAGAGGCCTGACAGACTGAGACAGAAAATATCAGAGGACACAAATGAGATGACAAATACTCAGGAATGGCCGAATTTATTACATGTTTTTTCTCACACATCAAATATGACAGTTGCTATATTAGATTAACAAAGAATGATTAGACGTTTTAAACAATCATCTAATCAACAAATTAAATTGAATTGGCTTTAAGACCTGCCATGTGCAGGCAAATAATGGCCGTAAAGATTGAGGTTTAATTAGTCTTACTCCAGATGATGAAATTGGCCACTAATCTGGACAACCACGTTTTTTAAACTGACTTTCATTTTTAGATTCTAATTAAGCTTATTGAATTGAGCAATTGGAATATAGCTTTGAATCCATGTTTGGATGATTACAATAGAAAAACATACCTGCAGAGAAAACGTAGAAATTTGAAGTTTTGCTTTACTGTATTTGAGTGACTGATGAGTTTGACATTAGCTTGGGTAACGAGTTTCGCTGAGGTTGCTGGAGTGTAAACTTTCCAATTCCTGTCACTCCTGTTAGTAGATGGGCACAGCCGCAAATGTTAGCTTAAATTCTAAAGGCCAATTTGTGGATGCGCTTCTACTCATACTACAGTCGGGAACATGCATACACGGACGCGTTCCACATCAACATGATGGCGACCTCTTGACAGTGAGAGCTCCTTTGTTTGGTGTATTTGGCTGAACAACATGAAAAGTATGACTTGGCCATAATACAGTAAAATCTAGGACCACATAGATACACATTGAATTTGTTAGTACTCAACAAGGCTTTATGTTGCGTGAATTGGTCTTATGAGTACTGTTGAAGGTGGTAAGCTAATGCTAATTAGCCAGGCATGCTAACATTAACAGCTTGCTTTAAAGCAGGCAAACACAGTTTCCCTACACACCTGATTTGCAGGTGTTTTCATCCCATGATTGAACGTAACCTGATAGCCACCCATGCAGGCCCAATTACAAATTCTTGATATCCCAGATATTCAGATCTGAATTTCATGTCCTGAGTTTTAGTGTTTTAATTTAACCGAGTCAATATGAGCAACTTGAATTCTTAGGTCTTAATTAAGATCACTGAGTATGAGTAATTTTAGGGTGTTTTTTATTATTATTGACACCCTATTGACACATATTGGCTATTAAAAAATGTTTAGGAGGGTAATTCAGAACATATGAATAAATGAAATAAAATTTCACAATCAGGTATTCAGTTGCTTAACACATTAAAACTATTCTGCCCATTTCTTTCCCATATCTCTATAGTCTGGGTTGTATAGATAATAATACACATAATCTGTCTATGACAATATTTTGTGACAGTGTTAAAAGTTATATAAATGAATGTAATATATAAAGAGCTTTTGTCACTAAAGGTGAAAAAAAGGAGGGAGCCAATCTGGCAAGTCTGAAATAAATGACTTCATTCTCAAACTACCTGTACACTGGTTTACCATCCTGCTCTATCTTACGACAGCTAATTAGGCAGGTTTTATACCCAGGTTTACTTAACTCTGTCATGCAAGGATAAATTACCATTTTGCACTTCTCACTTAATCATTCTAATTACCACAGGCAATTTATCAGGCTGTCTTCAGGGTATGAATAATTGGAATGATTATTAGATGAGAGTATATATATCGGGATATGCAGCATTTATGTTCGTATATATGCTACATTTTGAGGAGATTCTGATGTGGAACATACAAATATGAATTTTTGCTACAGTATAATACAACCCTTCATATTTTAGTCAATAACTTCATAGTCGAATGTGTCAGGTGCAACCATTTTACAGTTATTCACAGGGTCTGTGCACCTTTACAGAGATCATCGGCGGTAGACAGAAGGCTCGCTGTTATGCAGGTTTACACATTTTAATGCTTGTGTGCATTGGGAATGTGTTTGGGAGGGGGTGGCCCTTTGCTGACTTTGTCCTGACATTCATTCCCACACTATATCAGCATTGAAAGAGGGATGCATCAGACACCCCCTCCACACAGATCAAAGAGGGGTGTGCCATGCTGCTGTGGGCTTACTTGAGAGACTACCGACATGAAAATACCACATCCCAGTCCTCAGTGGGGGGCCGGTCTGTAATTGTGTCTTGTCAGACCTCCAAAGTCCCTCTCACAGCTTCGTACCTGACATTTTCCTCCAGTGAATTTATTTTTCATTCTTTGGTATTTTGGCAGCAGTGCCACTTGTGACCAAATTTAGCTCTTTTCTCGTTCCATGTGTACTGCGAGCCAATGATAAAAGTGTGTGAATATCGCACTCTGTGTGAGAATAAATGTTAACCCCATCAGGAAAAGGTCACGTCCAGCAACTGATGAACAGCCATATGCACCAGCATTGTAGGAGTTTATAATTCATTAGTTTGTATGAAAACATTTAGTAAGAATAGAAGCTGCTGTGGAATTCAGAGAACAGCCACATCAGCGATCCATCTACAGAATCAGATTTACCATGAAGCCATTTTATGTGATGAAGCAAAACTAAGAGCGACATCTATGTGGCATTTCACAATAAAAGTCATCACTGCAGATATTTGCTGCAATTACATCAAACTGGAAAAAAGTTACACAACTATGTACTTGCCCACAACAAAGATTCTGAGCTCTACTCACCACGATGGACAAATTGCATCAATATATACGGCTTACAGTTTATGGTTTCACTGCGTTTTTCCAAAAATGCCTGAAATGTCTAAGTAGTGGTTTAAACAGGTTTTTGTTAGGATTTATGTCCACCCACCCAAAATACACTGTTCAGTTGTAGTAAACAAGGTCCTGTGTCAGTAAATTGTGGTTGTGTTTTTGGTATAATGAAGTTTTTTGTTCACTGATGCATTTTTAAAAGTGGCTGGGTGTAGAGTTAGGCAGCATGGAAGCAAAGATTACATAATACCCTGTCTCCTGTTAGGATGTGATCTGACCAAATGCAAAGCAAATTTCTGCTGCAGTGTGACTGCATAGAAAGACATCGTAAGTCGAAAAGTTCTGAATGACAGAAAAGAGCATGCCCATATCTCAGTTCAGACGTTCTGATTCTAATTAATGAAAGGGCAGAGACAGGAAGAACGTGAGGGGGTCTAAAAGAAAATGACAAAGGACTGAAGTTTCTGGTAAGTTTTGCTAGTAGCTGAGCTGTCAGTGCAGGCATTGCTAGCTACAATGGTACAATTGGTTCATTGGCTGTTTGGATCAAATAAACACAGAACTGCAAACTGCAAACAGTGTAAAGGTCAAATTTGTGCAAATAGCACCGTGTAATCATTTGCTGCTTCTTTTCACCTGTCAGTCAGAAGCTCCACTAAGAGGGCGTGACAGAGAGCATCATCCGAACAACTTCATACTCAACACTGCACTTCCTTGGGTCCTGAGCAATACACCCGGCAGTGTGTGTGGTCAGTCAGCCTCGTTTGCTGCTGCTGGAGTTTGCTGCTCTGCTCCAATAGTGTCTGGCTGATGTCGTAGAAAGGGCTGTTGCAGTTAAGTTCTGTAACACATAGAAAAATGATGTTGGAAGCTTTGTCAAGTACCGTCATCCAAAAAACTTCGGTCCACATTGTACTTCTGTGGGTCCTCAGGAATACACCCACAAAGTTTGAAGTCGATTGGATGAATGTTTGTCGAAAAAATCAAAGGACAGACTGACAAAGATTCCTCCATTAATACTATAGTTAGATGCATGAGCGAGCTAAAAGTACTGCTGTAAAATGTGTATTTTCAGTTTAGACAGCTCTCTTATAGCTCGCATATATATATATATATGTGTTGAAACTGTTTGCATGTTGTAGGCTCACATGACTATTACATCTGCATCATTTAAAAAAAAAGATGAAGAAAACCACTGTACCAGACAATACAGAACCCCAGTCAACATCATAGATGTTTCTCCAGCATCCATCCTCTCCTGTTTTGACTGCTACAGGCTTTGATGTTACATGACATTACATTCCTTTTACTGTCAGTAGGTGACAACTTGTTCGTCTCTTGGTAAGCTTTGTAAGTTGCTTGGGAAGTTTTAAGGTCATTCGGTCTGAGAGGTTAGGGGGTCATCTGCCAAGAAAATGTGATGTTATTTGACTAAGGGCTTTGAATTACCACATAATTTTGAACCATTATCATTATAAAACAATTTATATTATATAAATATTTATTATTATTAAATATTTAATATAAAAAATACTGCTGGTTGTTGTTTTCTACAGAACACTCAGATGTTAGCAAGAACAAAAGCGATACAGTGAGCACTATGACCTGAAGGTGCGCCATGCAAAATGACACCAGTGAAAAACGTCTTGAATGTGATTTGAACTTGATCACATTTCCCACTGCCATTTGACAATTAAACAGCATTTGGCTGCTTGCCAAAGTTGCTGTTCAGTCTGACATCTGTGAGAAGGTGTGCGTAGCCACTAGTCAGCTGACCGAGCTAGTGAGTCGACTCCTCTCTCACTCTCGTCTCAAAATAATTTCCTCTGACAGTTAGCATTGTTGAGACTTCAGTCTTTTTTAAGCTCGTCATCTGTGACAGCTGTAATTCTTTGCTGTTTGGAAGATTTTCTCCCTGGGTCATTTCTGCTGTAAAGACATCAGGAGACTCTATAAACTTGTTTTCACTTGTCATTCATTTATTTCCTCTCTGGCAGCAAAACACGTTACACGAGTCTTCAGAAACACCTGCGACTAAAACTAGACTAACAAAACACTTTTCATACCTACACACACACACACACATTTTCATACCTAATATCCATATTATTATTCATTTGGCTAAGGCGCTGCACAAAAAATACTTTGCACTGTACCAAACCCTGCCTTTGAATCAAATGTGGTGTAAGGCCCTACAGATTCAAGTAGTACAAACTGCTACATTTACTCAGTCCAGTCTCATCTCTATTAATTTTTACTGTGCAGCAAAAAAAAAAAAAAAATCAATAATAGTAACTATAGAAATGTACATCCCTAACTGCATCAACACAGTGATAAGTGCAGCACAAACACATACTGCAGGTTGTCTCAGGCTGTTCAGTGCTACAGCTCTTGATTACTGTAGTGCTCCTTGAAATCTCCCCGCACTAACATGCAGCATGTTACTGAGAGGACTGAAGATTAGCATATGACATGACAGATTACATTAAATCATGTCTGCGCCGTACTTTATGACATTAGCCTCTTAGCCCAGGCACATAGATGCATGCAAATGCTCCCCCAAACCCTCTTATTTAAATCTGCTGCATGACATGGCACCTTTGATATGATTATTAGTCATCTAAGCGACTTGACTTCACCCTCATCAGATAGGGGGTGTCAGTGAAGGTGAGAAATGATGGCCACTTTGAACATGAACCTTGACAAGCTGCGGAGAAACTCTGAAAAGCAGGCGTCTGGCTGAAAATGTTATTTAACAAAGGATGTCCACGCGGGGAGGTTTATCTTTGCTTTCCTGGGAAAATGTTTAAAAGTATCACTGTCCCCTCAAATATCATAAAGGAGGAAAGTTGCTCAGAATGTGGTTGTTCTTTTCATGCTGTCCAACTCATTAGTAACAGAAGTCAGTCTGTCTCAGTCATAACTGCTGCCCAGATGGCTCCCCAATCTGCCCCATGTAAGGAGTGAATCATCATAATCACACATAATCTGCTTTTTAACACATGCCTTTTGCTTCAATTTTTAAAAATTGTACACTACAGTAATACATAAATCAAGCTCTTCCCCTTTTAAGACCCTGAGGTGAGACTTATCACGCAGTCAAAAAGCAGTCGCCGGTCTTGATATTTCAACCACATTCAATTGTCAGTCACATCCAGTGTTTGCATATTGTGATACCCAGTCTCCTGCTCTTTGGGGAGGTAGGGATTGTAGATACTTCTCTCCAATTATTCCCAGTGTCATTGGAGAAGCCCCCAACACCACTCGAGTGTCTTGTCTGTGCTCCGTGGTCTTTAATCTTAATTATAAAGCTATCATTACAGCATGAACCCTGGG
This sequence comes from Trachinotus anak, assembly GCF_046630095.1. Lineage (NCBI taxonomy): Eukaryota > Metazoa > Chordata > Actinopteri > Carangiformes > Carangidae > Trachinotus > Trachinotus anak. Next base: position 6,727,046 of record NW_027273861.1, on the reverse strand, counting down.
CTGCCAACAGTGGAGCCCTGGGCTCATCTGCTCCGAATCAATCAAACTAAGTTCTGCACTGGAGGACTTTTTTCTCTTTTTTCAATCAGGTCATTTTGATTCTCCCTTATCTCATTTTCATAATTATGCTTGTCCCTTCTCTAATGGAGTGAAAATGCTCTACCTCCAGAAGCTTTACATGGTCAAGTCTGAATATTTAAACCTTGAACGTCTGACCTTGCTTTATAACTTTGTGACAGTGAATAATCCAAAAGATCAGAATTTGTTCCCTGTGGTGCTCGTTAACAGAGGCTTGTTAATAGAGGGGGATGAGACAAGAACAAAGTAACTTCAGCAGTTTATTGTTTATGAGAAGGTGTTAGATATGGAGTTATGTGCCTGCGAAACGCCCTCATTCACACTCAAATTGTCAGCTTCTGCTGTAAATCAAAGCAGTAAAATTGGATGACAGAGAGAAAGTTGGCAGCAGTCAATGACAAATTCTCCCTATCTCAAACGCAGCTGACATCTTAAAGCTGTGATCAAGTGGAATAATCAAAGGCGTTCAGTATGTGAAGTACAGAATGTGTCTGTGGTTGGTGATATTGTTAGGAGGTTTATATAAAGTCAAACTGAAATTAAAGCTAAAAAAAAATCACCATACAGCCTCTGTGTTTGTTTAGACTTGTGTAATTACAATAAAGAAGAAATTTAAATTGGATCTCTTTTTCTGCAGTGACAGCGCCCCCTGGATTCTAGTTCTTCATTTTTGGGTCACGAGCGTTAGTGTTGGTGCTGTAATTTTATTGGTGCCATATCAGAATTAATAATATGACAACAATCTCAATGTTACACAGGCAGCTGACCAGCTGGGGGTTGCTTAGTCCCATCTGTGCTTTGTGATATAGGATGCTGAGCTCAGAGGATTACTTGTCATTGTGAGTTCTGACTTGAAGTCTGGTTATTTTTCGCCACCACGACTCGACCCATGAAAGACAGACAGTTAATGTTAGCTAGACTGAGTGCTGGTACTTATGGGCATAAAAGCTCTCAGATGCATGCTGAAGGAAAACCATGGAGTGCTTTGAAAGTGATGAGTAAAACCTTAAAATCCATTTTAAATTCAAGCTAACTTAAAATCAAGCTGTCTCCAGTTAGTTTGATGTTAGCTTAGCACGCTCAAAATAACAGGCTTCCACTTTCTCTGTGCTGAGTTGAATATGTGACAGTAACTAGTTAGCCTGCCTCATTAGCCAGCATGCACATATGATTCAAACTTAAGAAGCGGAGTGGGTCCTCCCAAACACTGAATGTTGTAAGAGACATACAGTATGACATGCTCCAATAAAATGCACCAAGGAAGTCGACAGTGTGTCTCCTAGAAATGCCAGCTCTCAAATGTCAGTCAGCTGCTGCCAAGGGAAACGTCCATACAGAGGCCTGAAGCTTGTTTCCACAAACATGTTCAGAAATGCTTTTCCCTCTTTTGAAAAATTTAAGTATATACACAATAGCTTCAGTATCATGACATTTTTTATTTCCTCTTATGGAAAGTGAGTCTATTTAAAATTTCTGTAAAACTATTCTGCTCTGAATGTAGCCTCAGACGGAGTGAAATCTAGTATACTTTGAGTTCATTTCAAACAATAAGAGTCTGATATAATTTGTTTGTTTTCAAAATATGGTATGCATATTTCTGTATCAGCAACACCAATCGTCCTCTGGATTTCACTCATAATTCATCAAAGATTCAATATCCAGATATGAAGTCTAACTGTAAATATTTGGACAGTAAAAACATTTTTTTGTTGTTCAGGCTTTTCAAATAAAATCCTGGACCAAGTATCAGCTTCATGTGAGCAGGTCTACATCAATATAGAAAGAACTGTGTGAGAGACATACATTTTTAACACATAGTGCCCAAGGTTTAGAGGTTCAGAAGTAAGATACACATGAAGTCAAACAAAATCATTTTTAATATTTTGTGGAAAATCCTCCACAGTCTGTGACTGTCTGAAGTCTTTGGCCAACAGATATCAACAGACACTTTTTATCTTCCTGGTGATGAACTGATTCATGCTTAAACTTTAAAGGCCATATCCATGTGTTGACGAAATGAAATATTGTTGAAATATTATGGTTTAAGGAGGCATTCTGAAGTACTTCTAACCTTATATCAGTCCTTATTTGAGCCTTTAAATTATAAAATAAAGTTACTGAAATGTTACATGGTGCAATACTTTTCTTAGTTGTATTTAGAGACAATAGATTTTACAGAAGAAAGTCATATGTGCCATATCAATGCTCCCACTGACCCTCTTTTCCACTGCAGTGGTTCTCTGAAGCTTAATGAACATAATACCTTTCACAGTACTTCTATATTGTATAATGTTGTATGTATGCTCAGTGACTTTATTCTGGTCTGCCTTCCGTCACATGCATATAAGACGGTCTTATAAACAGTAAGGACGTAAACTTTAACGTATGATCTTTCACGGGTGTGAAATGAGCTTGTTAACCCATAAAAGTATCATTAACTGTCTATTTTTAAAAAGAGATTAAAGCAGCAGTTGCTACTAAAATATGTTTAGACTCGTATACCCTGAATGGGTATACAAGAACTGGTTACTCTACTCTGCTGTTATTTCTACTTACCATATACTGTATCTCTGATTGTGTATCTTGCCCATTGAATTAATCCTTGGACGGATGGAACAAATGTTTTGGGGCCATTTAGTTGTACTTCTTAGGGTTTTTGGTTAGTTTTAGGTATTTCTTATATAGGTATTTCCTCTCGCCACAAAAATAGCTTCTTCCCATCTGCTATTAGCCTTATCAACAAGGCTAGAGAGCCCCACTGTTGCTGATCAATTGCACCAATCACCAGAAAAAATTCCTTGTATGTGAAAACATACTTGGCAATAAAACTGATTCTGATTCTGATTCTGATTCTGATTTTGTGGTTGTAAATGTACATGCAGTATCTGTATCTGTTTCACCCATTCCTATTGTGATTTGTATGATTTTACTTGAACTAAATTGTGAACTGTGAAATAAATGAAATTGATTAAAAGTGATGCTCTGCCTGGCCTTCACTTCTGCCATCTTCTGCTCTTGCTTGTGGTGAGGTCTCTCTGCCTGTAGTCTCGTCTTCAGGACATTGCGCCTGTTCACTCTGTGTGTTTAGGATCATTGTCCTGCTGTGAATGATGAAATGTTGTTATCAATAAATACCAGGCTATCAGTTCCATTGGCAGCCATACTTGCCCAAGCCATAACAGAAGTCTGACAGATGAGGTGGTGGCTTTCTACTTTCTTCTTTCCTTCATTTTGATAGAGGTTGATTTTATTATCAGTCCATGAGAACTATAGAACTTTCTTTTTGTGTGCACTGCTACATGGCCTTTCTGTTTATCATTCATCATCTCACGGTAAATCCTCTGAGGTCACGATCATGAAGTCTTCCCATGATTGTTGACAAGGAAACGTGTACACCCACGTCCTGAACGTCCTTGACTTGCTGTGCTGTCATAAAAGGGTTTTTCTTCACCACACAAATCATTATCCGCTCTTTTACAAGGCTCATGCTCCTTGGTTGACCAGCTCGTCGACCATTTTCTAGTTTTCCTGTGGACATCTACTTTTTATAGAATGTACCCAACCAGATTTTTTGCTTTTTAGAGCTTAATTATTATCTTCTCTTTTGTGCTGAGCTAACGTTGAAACAACACACAGCTGCCCAGGAAACATTCAGTCACCAGTTTGCAATTTGGGTATCATGGGCCCTATTTTACACCTGGCTCTAAGTGCAAGTTTCTTTGCTAGTTTCAGACCAATGAAGTTGTAATTTCTCTGTCCAGTGTTTAAATAACAAATATGCTTGTGCCCATTGGTGTGTTGGTCTTAAAAGGAGGTGTGGTCAGGCGCATTGTTGGCTTATCTTGTGGTTATCTTGAGGCAACGGAAAGTAATTGACCAACAAAAACCTGGTCTGAAGTCAATGGTGCAGTATTTCACAGTTTTTTAAGGACACATTGTCAAGAGAGTGCGGCTACAGACGGTGGGTGCACAATGTGTCTGTTACACACAAGCAGAGTGTGCTGAAGTTACACCTCAGGTGTTGGGATACGTCAGGTGGAACATTACAACACAGCCTCAGAAGGTCGGAGCATTCTTTGAGGCATATTGTGTGTTGTTTGATGTTGTCATGTGTCACTGATGTCTCTTGCATGAGGCTCTGCAGAGCAGCGTTCTTTCCTAGTACCCTGTAAATCTGCCACAGTGTTCCCCATTTATCACTTAAATTTGTTCCACCACAGTTTCATAATGAACCAAATTTTTATTCACACTTCTCATCGTATAACATAAAAGACGTGTAATGTTGTGATTTGTGCTGTTGCTTCTTTGTAGAGCTGTGCGCAGCGCACTGATTCGCTCAGTCCTCCTTGCCCCGGGGTGCATATGCTGGGACTGGGTTCACTGGTCAGTCACAATATGTGAGGCCAAAAACACCCCCGTGATTAATTAAGAGACTAAGTACAACCCTTTTGAACCATGCGCCCGGACCAGCGACCATTTTTTTCACCATTAAAATAGCAAAGTGATATGGACACGCCCTAAATGCGTTTGTGCCATGTGCTTCAGACCATCCTCTTTGGACTGTCAAAGCAGAGCCCAATGTGATAAGAGTGTTATATCTCCCTCATAGTTCTGTCTATATCAACGTCAGCCTTCTCAAGTTAAACTTGAAGCCTGTCACTATAAGGTAGTATTAACTATTATTTCAGATCGAAAATGTTGAAGCACAGAGCTTGAAGAACAGAAAATGTGTCACTATACAAATACCTACGATCTTGGCTGTAGAGCTGCGAGTTTAACAGAAAGTCTGTGAACTTATGAACTGTCAGTCTTCAGTGGAGAGACTCAGATGAAATCCTACACAAAGAAAAACTGTAAGTCACATCATTCACCATTAAAGACGATGAAACGGATCAAAGAACAGATGAACTGAGCTTTTCAACTTTGAAGAGCCGCTGCAGGTGTGGTATTGCTTCCCACTGTCCATGCCACCTAGTCATCGCACAAAGGGAGAGGAGCCTGACAAGTGAGCGTATGACAGAAGATTATGTTGAGTTCAGAGGTCACATTTCTTTAGTGCGCAAAACCTTCAAAATACCTTTTATTGCTGCCTGAGAGAAAGTGAACGCTCTAGTTTAATGCCATAGAGTGGAGGTCCTCATTGGTTTTAAAATATGCAAAGAAGTACATGCTAACATTAACCACTGCCTTCATTATTTATCCTCCTGAAAAGTGTTTTATCAGCACTAGGCCTGCTTTACTTTATTTTTAAATATTCAAATTAGGGCGGAACTGAAATATCTACCATGCATTTTACATTTGATTTTAAAATTAAGCTCTCACTTCTCATATGTTTGGTTAAAGATGGTTTGGTTTATTGCAAATTCTGTAGAGCTGCAATTTTTAAAGGAATTGCCGAAGGGTTAGCTGTCCTCAATAATCAATATTTTTTCCATGTGGCTCACATAGAGGTGACGAGCGTTCAGCTTCTGATCACAATGAATCCAGTGGCACATTCAGTTTTCACTTTTTTTACCAAAAGAAAAGCTCAAACTAATATTAACTGACAAAATAAAATACCTTTTATGTCCCTTTGTAACATCATAACATCAAAACATGGCTGTACTGTAAAATAATGTGAATTCCAAGATTACTGTGTGATGCAAGGGGCACTTTAATGTATTTCTTAAGTTTAGTTGAGCAATTACTTCAGAGTGTTTGTTAGACCTGAGAGTGAACTCGTACTAAATGTAGTAACAGCAGTGCATCATAGTGTTTGAAAAAACATGTTTTTCACAGTAACACCATAAGGTCATAAACTAACAGATTAATCTCTCTCAAGTCACTTTGTGTCCATTTCTCCGTTTTCTCTGGTTGATTCTTTCCCTGATGTGGACGTTATTTACATGGCCGGAGGTTTTAGAGGGAGAGGGAAAAGCTTTTACTGTGGTTTACATTGGCCATGTATCATTGGTCTTACTAAAAACTAAAGAGCTGTTCCTCGCTTTTTAGCACTCAACCCCCCCCCCACCCCCCCCCCCCCCCCCCCCCCCCACCCCCCCACCCCCCACTAACACCCATCACAAATTTGGTCTGGTATGTGACTGCTAATTTATCCTTTCAATGTATGATATCCTGTCATCTCCTCATTTGTCCCTGAGTGTTTCTAATCTGAGATAATCCCAGTCAAATCCTTTGATTGTGTGTTTGGACCTGATCCATCTCTGAAGAAGCAATTTAATGGGCTTCATGGCACTTGGTGTAAAGTCATTTATCTAGTGGATTGGATGTGAATGCTTGTTTTAATAAGTGCTCTTCATGAATAGTAGGAGACGTGCCATTTAATTAGGCAGAGTATAGACCTATTCCATCCCTACAACTTCTCCAAGATTTTTTATGTATTTTTTTTTTTGTGGAGCTGAGTGCTTTGATAGAGAGGGCTGAGGACCTTCCGATTTTGCATGTGGATGAAGAAAAACCTGTGTGATCATATGGTTTTATAAGAGTAGTTAAAGGACAATATAGACACTGACAGTAATAAAAACATTAGAAAGGTATGATCTATTATATTTATTGACAACATATTAAAACCAAATATGTCACAGAAACAATGCAATTTTTAACCAAATATATGGCAGTCTTATAGGAAGAGACAAAAATATGCACAGCAGGGTGGGATTAGTCAGCTAAACAACCCAAATGCTTTCTTTTTGGCACCAAATGCCAGATACACAGGTATGTGGTTCAGTGATAACTTGAAATTCAGAGATATTTTTGAAACAGTGGGTCTGATTTCACTCAGAAATAAATAAAAGCAGGTTTCTCATTTCTAGCCAAGGACTGTCAATTTTACTGGATGAAGTGACAGCTGTCATGGGCAGATTTGATTAGCTATAATTAGCTAGTGTTAGCTAATGACCTACAGCTAATATAAAAATAAAAAAAAAGTAAAATTCATCATAACTTTGCTTTTGAAAGTACTATGGTATATAAATAAAGTACTGGGTTGATTAAGATTTGTACTGACAAGGCTGAAGAGCTCTGTTTATTTTTGTATGACTTATTTAAATTGATGGATGGCAGCTCATACGGTTCTTGGTCAGTTTGAAGACAGAAACTTTGACTAGTAGGGAAACAAATACATGCCACAACTGTTACTGGGGAACTTTGAATTGATTTTTGTGCAGAAAGATGTGTGGGGGAAATTCCAAAATCTGTTAGTCATTTCCCAGTAGTGAGCATGCATGATGGTTTGTTGCAACACAATGTTTTTAGGAAAGTAGTCTTTTCCATCACATGCTACCTCTTCAACTTTATGCCATTTATAATGTGACTGAAATTAAAAAGACTCCTACCTCTGTGGTGTGTTACAATAATCCCTTTCTCACCCACAATATCTATTTTTAGACATTGTTGATGGAGAATAGACGAAGCTCACTGCCAAGCTTCTCTCTTTTTCTTTTTTTCCCCCCATCATTTGGCTTCCTGTTCTGACGTGCCCCAGTGTGCACTTGTGATTGGCTGGTCACTTTCACAACTTCCTCAATAACAGAAACACAGAGCGATCAGCTGATAGACAGTACAGTTATAGGAAGTGCAAATGTAAAGTTGTTCATTTCAGCTTTGTCAGGTTAATTTGTCTTTTAAATGTTTGTGTAACCCCAGCGAGAGAAAACAGGAATGTGAACAGGAAGTGGAGGAAACTGCTGGTATCTGGAAGCACTCAGTAGTGGGTGGAAGGAGTCGTCTCTCAGCCACAGCAAAGAGTGAAACATGAGCAGTGAGTACCAACCACTGTCTTCAGCAGAATCATGCAGAAGTTTATTCATCGGTAAGTATGTTGTCCTAAGGTGTTATTTGCTATTTCATGATGCTGTGGATTACACTGTGGAATTGGTTTGTTCATATATAAATGGTAAAAATCTTTTTCTTATCTGGACATGCCCACTGTCTCTGGCACCCAGATGTTCCCGCACTAAGACCACGGCCTGCAACTGCCAAACGTCTTCGGCTCCCTCCAGGGAGTTGTGTAGAAAGTTACTGGGACTAAAAACATTCCTACCTCAGAGTAGGACTCGAGAGTTGTTTACAAATCCTGCACTGACTTTCAGCAGGAGAAGGATTACTCCTGGGAGGGAGAGGGTCGCTGCTCTTTTACAACATTCTCAGCTGCAAGCTACAAATCCTGATGATGCATCATAGTTTTCTGACAGTTACGGTTTGAAATGCACATATCACACTGCAGTTGTATGCAAAAGTTTGAAAAGAAGCAAAAACAACCCTTGAAGCAAGCGGACATGAAAAACAACTTCCCTATCTGCAACTGTTAATGCTCTGTTACTTTTTATTTCATGAACATAAGAAAGAGGAAAAATCCAGTAATGCCTATTATTATACCTGTCCTGGTCTCTAGTACACTCACACACCTGTAAATACTCAGGACCATGATTAACCATTTAATAAACTGCTCAACAACTAGCTTAAATCTTGTAATGGTATTTAACAATAAGCCATTTGCATAGTAAGCTGTAAGTAAACATGCACATGCATTATAGTACAGACAATAAAAAACAGTCGGTAACTTCCCTCAGCCCTCACACTGTTCTGTAATATCTCTAACAGTGCTACATCTAGCACATAATGTGCAGTACTGCATGCACAGCAGTGATGTTGCAGACCCTCTGTGGGCTGCGAGGCATCTCTCCATGGAGTACGCACAGTCTTGTTCTCCAGCCCCCCACACAATGACACTTCTTGTTAAAGGGGCACTCCACTGATTTTACACATCAAGTTCAGTTTACGTGTCACAGAGAGCCCTCCACAGCCTGCGAAAACACTTTGTCTATATAATATTATCTGTGGCTCTGGAGGGCGATCTGAAAAGGTCTGAAAAATAACCTTGGTGATGTCATGATGTTGAGTTATAGTAAGGGAAATGAAAAGGTCTAGTGAAATTGGGGTGTTACCCATTGTCCCTGTCACATTAAGGTTGCCAGGACCTCAGTTTATGTGGAGAGGAATATGCTGTCTTTTGTATCTCACACAAGGTTGGTCACAAAAAGTGAATTTTTATTTTAATCAATTATTTTTGTATTGTACTGTATCATTTAATAACCTGAGGAAGGACTTTTCTACATACACTGTATGCCTGATTTCCTATTCTGAGACACTTGATAAGTATGGGGCCAGATACACAAGGTCGAGTCGCTTTAAGCCATTGTCCTTTATTTATTTTTCCTTTGCTGTTTCATATCAGTTAAAAAATCTAGAGAAATATTGTGGATAAACAGAAACTAAAAGGCTGGGCATGTGTTTTTAGGCTTTTAGAGAGTTTTGAGTCAGGGAAAAGGTACACATGTCTCTAATATGCGGTGATATCAGGCCTCATCATCTTTGTAAACACTCTCTGTGACTTGGACCATGTTATAAACAGAAAAACAAAAGGTCAATTATCGTGTAAAACACTAATCCCTGCTTCCATCTAGAGGTGCTCTAGGCCTGTGCTTGGAAGTCGTGACGGCCATGGTGTTAGCTTACCAGTCCCCCAACCCCCACACAACCCCACCCCCCATTGTAGCCAGATGGCTGTCACACAGGCGGTTCCTCGCCCAGACCATGCTGATTTCCCATCATTCTTTTGTTAATGAGGTCGTTAGCAATGCAACAGACAATTAAATTATCCCAATCTGGCATTTTCCTCATTGGTGTACTGTATAATATACTGTACAGTGTTTCAAACTCATCAAATAACGTTGCTCAGTTTGACTGCTTCTGTTCAGACAATGGCTTCTATCCTTTTATCATTCTGTTCCTTATTATCCTTGCCAGTGGTACTGTGCGGCAGTGAAAGTGAAAGCCATTCTCAGACAGTCGAGTACTATAAACAGAGCTCTTGACAGAGTTGGTGTTGGTATTATCCTCTGTGATAACGGGAGATCAGTGTCTCCAGCTGACAAACTTTGTTTTAGTACATCGTCACCGTGTATGGAAACAACACAGCCCGGAGCTGCTGCTGCACACAGGAAGTTTTGTTAGCTGTTAAATCGTGCAGAGAGGGTGACTTCAGCCAGTTAGTCGAGCGCTCACCTTCATGTGAAACGCTGCCGAACACTGACACCGCTGACAGTTAATTATGGGAGTCACAGATCATGCAGACTTGTCAGCTTGGCTACGATTGACATGCCGCATGTTTACATCTCTGTTGTAATGTTGTTTTCTAGTTATTTTCACAGCAGCGGTGCAGCTGTTATTTAGCTCCAGAAGTGCCTTGGGGCTTGCCATAATGACCGTAAAAAGCAGTACAGATTCGGAGGAATGAAATGTTAAAAATGACTTGTGGGTATAATTGGTGAAGCTGCCATCACGGTAACTTTGGAAATATTTTCGGTCAGGCTGTTGAAACACACAGACAGCCTGTTAGCTAGAATGTCATAGTCTATAGGTATGTCTCTGCATGGCTTCATTATTTTCCTCAGACTCCTCCACACATACAAAGTCATTTTGACAATGAGTGAAAACCAACTAAATCTGATATATTGTTAGACAGGCAGACGGAAAAGGAAGCAAACAGAAATTTTGACACACAGTAGTATTAGGAGAGCGCCTCACTTGGATGATTTCCATTTCTAGGCCAGGTGGTTGGTGTCAGTAACAGGGTGGTAAACCAAATGGCAGCCAGACAGCACACATTTATCTAAACATGCCTGATTTTTGAACTTTAACGGAAAAAAGTTTGTCTGGTTTCTCTATTAAACAGCTTGTCTCAGAGATGTTAATGCAAGCAGAGATATATGCCTGGTCAGTAATAAAATCTGCTTACACAGATACTGATGGGTTACATTAAAAACCCACCCTCTGATTAAAAGATTTTTCAGCTGAAGATAGATTTTCACCTGAAGCAATGCGGTTCAACAAGAGCCCCCAAAGAGACAGGAGCTTCTGAGGCAGCACTTTATCACCCATTCAGGCGCAGGCACACATGACAGCTAGCCCTCACTGTGCTTTTATGGGATGAAACCTACAAATCTGGCTCCCAGCTGCTGTCCAATATTTAGGGTCAAAGCTCCTTTGGAAATCATCACTGACAAGGAAATTAACGAAGTTTGCCGAGATGCTGGTAACAGCACAATGGAGCGTGAAACGATGGATGGATCTTGAGGCTAACCCCAGCCTTTGGCTAGCAGCTAGCTCATGATGTTTTCCACTGTGTAGCTTTTATGTCCATGCTTGGACCGGGATGGTTCATTTTATTGCTTGATTAACTCAAGTTCAAAGCAGCTGTTGTAAGTTGTGATGATAGAAAACAATGGCCCAGGTCCAATCCGGCCTCCACATCCTCCCACGCTACACTGGCAATTTGTGGGACGCCGTCACAGGAAGTTCATCGTTACCAAAAATATTTCAGAAAGCATTACTTAATTAAATAAATATTTATCTAAAAGATAATCTCATACACATCATTGCCTAAGATGTAGGTGTGTTGGTGCTGACTTGGCTCTCTACATTTGTGGCATAGTAAACTTGTGAAGGGAAAATTCTTAATTAAATAAATTAAATCCCACTCATGTCCTTCTTTGACTGCATTTCCCATTTTGTTTTCCATTCTCACTTTGACTTGAGTCTTCGTTTTTTCCATAGTTGAGGAAATTCTAATCAATCAAATGGAAAAAAAAAAAGAAGTTTTCTCTGGTACACAAGTGCATGTTCGTTTCGAATTACAATGTAACCTCTAATTTCATGTGCAGAAGAATAATCTATCAAACGCATGTTTGAGGTGAGGCAGCTCACTTAAACTTTCAAAATAACTGCATGAAACTCACATTTGTAGGTGTGTCATCCCTGACTCAAAAGCGGTGCTGCACTTCTCTAGGTGTGTGGTTTATAAGCCTGCACTGATGCAGACTTGAAGTTGGAGGGCTTTATAGCCCACTCCCACTTAAGGGTAATTGGTTTGGAATGACACTTAATGTGGCGGACCCTCCACATGAACGCGCAAATAGAGTGAAAGTGGGTGGGAGGAAGGGATGTAGGGGCCCGATTGGAATTGGGCCAATGTGTTGTCATTAACAATTAACAACTCCTGATCCTTCTTTTCACCCTACTGCCGAACACAGTCTTACATCAGGTCAGGCTTAACATGTTTTACAAAATCCTCTTTAAACTGCATGAGATCATGTAAAAGATGCTGAAATGTTCACTAACACAAATTGGGGAAAAATCTAGAAATGAAAGTCGTCCTGTTAGTGTGAGTGTAAACATGTGTTAGACTGATGGCAGTCCCCTGCCTGTGTCCCAGTGCATACTGGGATATGCTGAGACTGTTATGTTGTCCTGTGGTTGATAATGTTAATGTTCCTGTGTCACTCCTGTCCTGTTTAAATTCTTTCCACCAATAACTGTTTCCCAAAACATAGAATAACTTAACCTCAGCACATTTTTACTTATTTAACTGGAATAAATATGAGGACAAAGGGTGTAGTAGAACTACACTATTTATCTTTTTATTTTAACAGTGGGTTAAATGGCTACCTGTAACATAAAACATGGCAAAGAGACAAACCTGGCGAGTACCTGGTGACTGCAGTGATGAATTTAGCTGCTGTAGAGCAAAATTTTTCTCAGGAGTTGATGTTGTCCAAATCAGAGTTAAAGGGAAGTGATGTCCAACTGAACGCTAATTGTGTTAACAGACAACTGTGGTACCACCACAAATGTGGTAATATAATTAATTACCCTAACAATTTTCTGATGAAAATTGGCCAATGTTTTATTTTCAGCTTATTGTGCTGCCCTCAAAGTGATTGGAAAAATATCTATTAATGCAGCTTTAATGTTGGTTAGTTGCATTCGGGCTCGGCTGAGCATGGCTCTCAGCACTTAAATGGTTTTGTTGTTTTGCCACTTCAAATTCTCGCATCGACATATTAGAGCTTGTCTTCGTAGTAATTCTGATTTTTTTCAGTTTCATATAGGTGGTTGCAGGTCATCAGAAAATGATGCCATTGGGATCACTGAAAATAGTTCATTTACATATCTGTTGGATATGGAACCACTTTACGACACGTCCAGTGGTGTATCAGTAGGGATACTGTCTTGTATCTTGGAGCTGCTCTCATTGAATAACTAAGCACTGAAGTGTCAGCAGGGAACTCCTGGTGAACACAAACGTACACTGCAGTCTGCTGTGTCTAAATGCTGATTTAAATTACATAGTCAGATGCTTTGTGCTAAAATGGCCAAGCTCTTCAGATTATACAAGTCATAAAACAGATTGGCTCCTTTACGATTGCAGAGTGGATGACACAGGAGGACAGCATTTACCTTATCTCTTTGACACAGATTAGATGTATTTTCTTTATTGCATCTATCTTATCAAGAACAATTCAAAATTCCAATGAAAGCCATCAGGCAATTTGATAAAAGCCAGTCAATTTAGTTCTCAGACAGTCCCTAAATGCTTGTTCATGACTTATGATGTATCTGCAGAATAAAAGACATCATTTTGGTCTGAAGGAACAAAATGACATATGACACTGGACATAACTCAACCAATGGCAGGGTTAGCAACAAAAACATATCAAATAATGCACAAGATTCAGGCAGGCAGTAATAATAACCAAATAGATTGCTGAATGTTATTTCTCATTATCAGTGTCACATCTGCACTGTTGTGTTTATTGTCTTGTCAGGTATGTCAACCTGTTACAATTACATTTAAAGCCCAGATTCACTTTGCCACGCTCCCACTGGGAACAAAATAAAGGTGTAATGCTCAAGGGAGCTTGTGTTGAATGCTATTATAGGAAAGAAGTTGTTGTATAAATGGGAATATTTGCAAGTCTTTTTCTAACAAAAATACAATGATAGCATGATCAATTCTGAGTCAGTTAACATTTTCCTCACCAGCAACAAATCTTTATGTGACTCAGGGATTAGCCTTTGATGTAATGTGAAATCAGTGCTAAACCATTTATAACCTCTATCTTCTGCTCTTCTTCTGCAGAGACACTGGAGTGCTTTATATGCAGGGATGTTGAACTTAAAGCCAGTGACCCACTGAGGAATTTCTGTGACTGCAAGAATTTACTTGCCCATCACGTGTGTCTATCCACATGGATCCAGAGGGTAAGAAAGTTTTTCCATGTAGGGAACCGTGATATTTTGAATTTCTAGCTGTTTTTCCTCATCAGCCATTTGTCAAAATGTGAAAGGGGGGGAAATGTCTGTGCTGGATTTCGAACAGTGAATAAATGTGTTTGCCATGTGATCATTCCTTATTGAGACAAAACGTTGCTGTTTGCCTCAAGGTAATGATCTACCTTTCAAATGGCAAAACCAATTAGTTTTAATGAGGCTTGGTAGCAATGATAACGTGTCATCGTTACACGGTTGAAACACAGAGGCTGAAACAGTGAGAAGTGTAATGGCGGAAAATCCAGACAGCGATCGTGTACCTGACACCAGTCAACCTACTGCAAAATAATTCATTAACATCTGTAGCACTCCTTGAACCAGCAGTTGCACTGATGCAGCGGTCACTGGCGGAGTGTTTTTCCACTGCACATCCCAAAAGATCACCAACACAGTTCTCTCGGTTAATGAAATGTACGTTTGAGTAGGTGGCATGGATTTCTTTCTGTGCAGTCATGGTGCTCATGCTAATTACTCTTTTACCATTAATTCCCAGCAGCTGCTGCTGCTGCCATAAACGTTAAAATGTATAGTCACCTCTGTTTCTTCCACAAATATTTCCCCAGAAATAACAAGCAAAAGCTAAAAGTAAGAGGAGAGGTGTGTTCTTATGGAAATGTACATTAAACTACACATTTTAACACCACAGCTGCAATTTGTCACATAACAAACTTCCTCTGTATGGACAGATTATATCTAAATACACTTTTCTTATGTTTTTGTGTAATGCAGTTACAGTTCAGCTGCCTTAAAGGGCATCATAACAGTCACAGTATGAGTGTTATAGCATACAATCTGCCAAAAGTTCAAGTTTCAATAATTGCTTTTTTTTTTTAGTGATGACATTATCACAACTTTGAAGTGTCCCTTACTGAGGTTTTTTTTAAATTTTTTATTTTTTTTTAACTTTTATACCTTTACTGTTTTCTTGCCTGCCCTGTTTCAGCCAGAGCAAGGATGTGTTTTGGAGGCTGACAGAGTTAATGACCAGCTGGTGAATGTAGTGAAACATTTTGCAGCTTAAGAGCAGGACATTTCCCTCGGGAGTTTGTGGAGACCAAAACAAAGCTAAAAGGAAAGTTAATATTTCACTTAGACTTGTCAGGTGGCCAGAAGCTTGACTCCAAACTCTGCAGAAGCCACATCATATACAGTCAGTCAAACATATGCATTTTTTAGCTTGTTGTGGGTTTGTGGGTTTGTGGGTTTCCTCCCCCAAGTTACAAAAGAAAAAAAAGATTAATGCAGCTTTTAGTTTGTGCTTCAATTGCTCTTATTAATAGTTCACCAGAGTTAACCAATTTTACACTTTACTTGCCATGGGAAATAGTACTCAGTCTGAGAAAAACAGTTGTAGAATATCTTTTGTGTCTCTTTTGTGTGTTTTTTTCTGACAAAGCTTCTCTAGCTTTGTCAGAAAAAAACACTTCACCCTTTTGATGTCATCAGGGTAATCTGGGTTTGGTGTTAGAGACAAAGTCATTACGACAAAAGCCTGTGTTGCAAACTGTGGCCATGGAGTTTCAAAACATTTACCAAACAGGGAGGGTCTAGCAAAGAAACTGTTAGGTTGCATTATGGGAAATGTAGGCTCTAGTGTTAGGGGAGCTCGATCCCTTCCAGGGACTTAAAGTTAGGATGTCTCAGAATCTGCTGCAACAGTTTTAACCAGTGTATTTTAAACCTCTATATTCTGAGTCAACCATATGGAAGTGCAGTATTAAATCACTGGAGTACCGCTGCGACTTCAGAGCCAAAGAGCAGATAAACTGAAAATTGCTTCAGTCTCTGTCACTTATGCAGTTTTGGACTATACAATATCTGCACTTATGGTTCTGCAGAATACACACTCACATACACACAGAGCACAACCCTAACATCAGAATATATAGCTTCTCTATGTTGCTGTGTTATGAGTGAGTGAGTTATCGTCACATGCAATCGTTGTATATTAATTTTATAAAATATTAATTCCAGATAAGAGTGTGTGTCTGCTGTCTAAACGTTTGCTGTTGTGCTGTCCACTCCTGTGAGCTTGGATACTCCACAAGTGGTGGACAACATGCTACAGCAGACCTTTCATCTGTACCACCCAGATGTCACAGTGAAGAGCCACTTCCATTAAGTGTGTGTCTTCCCACTATACAATTATATACAGACACACACACACTCAGGCTCATGAAGCAGGCACACAGACACACACACACACAGTGAACCCCGCTCTCTGCTGTGGGTGTGCACTGGTGCTACAAGACTACTTTAGTTTTTGTGTGTGAGAGCAGCAGATAGAGGGAAAGAGAGTGGGAGAGAGACAGCGTGCGACCTTTTAGAGTGCTCAGGGTGGGGAGCCCCTTTCCCTTTTACGGAACAGAAATCAGCAATTGACCTGTCACTTTTGCTCTGATAGCCATCTCTGGAAAGCAGGTCATGCACATATGTCTAAAGTGCCTCTTAACCGCATTTTATGAAGCCAGAAAATGTAATCCAATAATGATTTGACTTGCGAGCGAGAGCCAGCCAGCTGGGAGTGATAGCATGCACTGTTACCACCCATAAAAGCAGCTTGAACAAAAAAAGGGCAAATTCCAAGTCTTTATTTAATTTCACCCACAACAGTATGACACAGATGTTGTCACTAACCAACAGGCAGACTGAATTCAAACACAACCAAGCAGCGCTGGCATTAATTTCTGTAACTGTTGATACACACAGAACTTCAGTGTGTTTGCAGCAGAGGACTCTCTGAATGATCATCATCTGCACTGAGGCAAACCATACGCTATCTGTTTTTAGACCGCCTCATTTGTGCCCCCCTCCCATCCCTCCCCATTCAGGTTCCCAAAGACAAATAGCATGGCACAAAACTAATTAGTAACCAGGAACTAGTTAGGAGATGCCCTTTGAAAAACATGTCCTGAGGCAGGATTTAAATATAGGGACAGAGTCAGTGACTGAGTGTGCCTAGGAGATGCCGGCCTCCAGGCGCGGCAGCACTTTGACCCCTGACCCTCATTATAGGGAGTGCATTCCTAGAGGGGTGAAACCCCTCACAGCACAAAGTACAAGGGCATGGGAGGACTGTTTGGCTCGTACCACACCAGCCGTGTGCGGCCTGGTGTGTCTCACTGCCCAACCCAACAACAGGCTTGAGAAAATACAGAGCAAGGACGCAGGCTTTTGGAAAGTAATGGTATACGCTCGCTAACCCAACAGATAAATACATTTTTTCATTTTTATACATCTGGTTTCACTCTATTGAAGTTAATGTGAATGGTACTGTGCAAAAAAATGCCCTTCAGGATTTGTAATCCCATCCATCTGAAATAGAATCCATTGTAGTTAGTGGAAGAAAAAGAAATGAGAAGAGGAGTAATGGAAATGCTAACAACTTGCTAGCTGAACATAGCATTGATTTAGTAGAGAGTGAAGCATTGACCAAGATGTGAACAGATGAAGAACCTAATGAGAGGATGAGTTTATGTTTCTCATGTGATATAAGTGTGTTTGTGTGTGTGTTCATATCAGCAAGCATGCCATTGACTGTGTGTGCATGCCTATATATCCCTTTAATTACACACACACACACACACACACACACACACACACACACACACACACACACACACACGCACACACACACTTACCCTGTCTCTCTCTCATGGGTTGATAATTCTCATCATTGCAAACAGACTTGGTTTACATTCATTAGTTCAACACTCACAGCAATCAGGCCACAGTGCCAGGGGCAATGGTCCTCTTTATAAAATCACATTGCCTAATAGCAGTGTTCTATAATTATATGCCATTAACATCGATCAAAATGTGCTCCTACATGCCATGCATATTAGCAGTGGATTTGGCACTTAGTGTTTGTACAAATGCTTTTCTTGTTCTTCGGTTAGTTAGCACCAGCTTGAAGATTACTGCCAGCATGTTATTTTTGTTTTATGTGCTGTTCTGTCCTGTGAAGTGGTGCATTCACTGTATGCATTAAAAGAGCATCCAGTTATATTTGTTTATTCTAACAGTATCTATGGTGGCCCCCGAGGTGCAAAAGACAACAACATTGCACAAAATACAATAACAAAATAGAACAGTGAAAATGTGAAATGTTGTTGTGTTTTATGTGTTGCTGTGACTTCTGAAATGCATTTTTTTTTTCTGTTTTATTGTTCTGCTTTTATTGTTGTGTTTTTTTCCTGTTTTGCTGTGAAAAATCTTGTTGTGTTTCTCTTTCTTTAATTGTGTTTTGTCCAGTGTTGTTATGTTTTACACCATGGGGCCACAGCATTTTTACATGTTTGTAGCTCTGTAATTAAATCAGCATTATTGTGCATAATGCAACTTTGCGTTAAAGATGAAATCACGTTTTCCAAACAAACATAATTAGTTTATTGATCAAAACACGAACTCGTGGTTGTTCACTAAGTTCAGCTTTAGAACTGTTATTTTGATTGTTCACTGTCACGAAATGACTTCAAAATATCCTTACAGGGATGTGGGAGTGAAGACAGGCTGCGATGCATCATCTGCAAAGCCAAGGTAAGTGTGTTGATGTGTGTTTTGATACGAGGCATTATAAGAAATTCAATGTGATATTTGATGATGTCTCATTCTTTTAATCTTACTGTGTGAAATGTAGGTAGCGAGCATTTAAACAAACACCATTTAAGTCATTAAACAGTGGCTGCATCTCACAAAGCAGATTTAAACAGAGCAGATCCATAATACTAATGAGCAATCAGGTCTTTGTTTTGCTCTGTGATTTAGCTGATTTGCCAGCAGTTGTGTTGCTTATGAGCTGTAAGCTGTCTTTTATTCCTTATTATTGCAGCAGAACACTCACTGTGGAAAAGGAGGGAGAAACATTACAATATTTGGCAAAGGATACAAGCCATGTAATGACAAAATCTGTATTCATTTCGTGAGCAGAAATTAATCACGCTTTCCTGTGGTACATTCCTAATGCAAATTTCCCGTCAACACATTGTGTCTGGTGTTTGTGAGTTTATTTGTATGAAATGGTGGAGCTGATGTGTCATCACAGATGGGGTTGCATGCTGGATAAGGCGGTCACATTACTAACCATCTCAGATTAGGAAGTATAGTGTTGATGTGTTGTATGTATTCATGCTTGCGTCGTGGGTCAAAGCATCACAAGCTGTCTGCTGAGTGTTTTATTCATTGTTTGTTCTACAGCGGCCAGTTGAAAATGTGATCTTTGTGCTCTGTTCTTGTGTGTATGTATGGGAGGGATCCGCTCTCTGTAGAAGAAAATGTCACAGTAACTCTGACAACGACCTTTCAGGATTTTAAGATATTTTAAACATGAAATCATGCACACACACACACCCAGAGTCACAGACTAATGGAAGTTCAATGAAACATTTAGTCTGCGGGAAGTCGACACTGATTGTTTTTGTTCATCTAGGACTTTGTGTTTGTCTCCTTTTGGGGTCAATGAACAATTGGTCTTGAGTGTGATGCTGTTTTCCTTTATAGCAGACAGCATGTCTCTGTACTGTATAGAGCTGGAGTTTGTTACCGACAGGGTGATGGTGATGATGATGGTGATGATGTGTTAAAGTGAAACTGATCTTTCAATTCTTCTCAGTTTTTGCACAAGGAAATGTAAACACTAATGATTGGACATATTTTTTGATTCTTCGAAGATAAAACCCTTTGGATGAAACTGTTTTTGGACATGTTTGTGGAAACAGCATTTGAGATTGGGGTGGGGGCTTTCTTTGGCAGCAGCTGACTGACATTTGAGAGCCAGGGTTGCTAGGAGACGTGCTTTTGTGGTGTGCACTGCCTGTAGAACGTCATAATCATATATCCTCTGACAGTTGATACAAACCCACATAGCTTTTGTTATCAGCCATTAGTGATTTATTTGTAAAATGGTGTAATATTTGGAAGGACCCATCATGCTGTTCAGTTTGTATTCTGCTCAGAAAGAGGCAGGTACCAAACCAGGCTTATGAACTCCCACCTGCAGCTTAGCTAGGCTAGTTAGCTTCCTTTTGGAAAGTGCACATTAGTTAGCCTAGCTTTCTGACATTAGCACTGGGCCCTGTTACCTTTCCTTCATATTATTTCAACACCAACTGCGTCACTGGCAGCTCCCACACACTCAGTGTTGTGTTCATCCTGCACTACACAAAGGAGGGGGTTTAACTAGCTAGAGTTGTTGCAACAAATTCACACCCCCTGGAGAACACTAATGTGGGCGTTGTGATTGCAGAAAAAACACTCAAATTTCTACTTCTGGTAATTACAATTTTGATCCACAAGTAAAAAACGAACTGTGTAGGTACACCTCTATTCTGATTTCTTAGCAAAAAATTAATTTTAATTTCAGTTCAACATTAAGCCCAAAACATCCACACTATTAAATTATGTATTAAATACTGCGCATTGGATCAGAGCTAAGAGAACCTTTAATGATGCTATAGTTTACTGATTCTCTACACAAAATGAGGTCCCAGTGGGAAAGATTGTGGAAACACTACCAGAAGCTGTCATGCTAACCTGCAGACTCTCCCCTGACTGTAATAATGTAAGTCAGTGTTGTTTAAATGGAAGCCATTTTCATTTTTTCCTGTTTCCCTGCCAGTATTTGGCTGCAGGCAAACACATGTTTTAGGTGTTACAACCATCTCTGCTCTTCTTGTACCTATGAGGGGACATTTCTTGTATTTTTGCACCATCTCCAACTGACTGTTGCACTTGTCTTCATCCATTATACCGATGGCATCGCCATCAATTATTAATGGCGAGCAGTAAATGTCTGAGAGACATCCCACTGTGAGACCAAACAGCCAGGAACAGGGGTTAGTGGCAGGACTGGTGATTGCTGCAAGTGGCAGCTGTGCCATTTAGAGAATGATTGTTGGGAAGCTTCTATACTGTATTGATATGAACTCGCCTACAGTAAGTTAATGCATCAGTATAATAACATTTTAATGTCTGCAGTGGCACGGCCATTTCATATTTGTCCACAGAGAGATGTATATGTAGATCAGCAATGACTGTAATGATGATAGTGATAATCATTTGGTCCTGCACTGCTATCACTCTGTAATGCATTACTGCAATCACCCTTGGTTAACATTAAGAGGCTTTAGCCATTAAGACTTTGAGCAAGCAGTGCTCATCATACAGTCTCCCGTTCAATATTCCTGCCATTTCATTTTCTAGCTTTTTTTTTTTTTCTTTTTCTTTGTTGTTGTTGTTGATGCTGCTTTTTCTTGCATGTTGTTTTCCCTTTTTGCAACGGGGTCTCAAATGTGGGCCATTTGTATGAGTTATGCTAATTTGTTGGGGCAATGAATGCATTAATTTCATTAGCACATGGCCTCAAAGCAATAATTACCAGAGTAGGTGTGTCACAAGCAATCATGTTAAAATTTGCCAGTTAATTATTAAGATTTTGTTCTGAGGGACCTGGATTTGACATGAGTCGCCGAGGGAAAAAAAAGCAAGGAGAAAGTTAATGCATTCCAGTGGCCGAGGCAAGGTGCTTGTTGTTGAACACAGTGGGGGTGGCCGTGGCATTGTGGGCCTACTGGCACGATTTTTGCATGTTGACAGCTCAAATTCTGGACTAATTACCGCAAATAGCAAAGGGCTGGCTGGTGCTCGGTCAATCCAGGAGGGTGTAATTATAAAGAAAAGGAGGTCCAGAACTGCCTAATGGCCTCTGCTCCCTTTGATTGGAGTCCGGTGGAGAAGATGTTGGTGGGGAGTGGTGAAGGAGGAAGAGATTCACAGCTGCCTTCCTTGGCCCTGATTAGCCCTTGTCCAACACAGAGCTGGGGTCAGGAGGACAGACTATGTGTCTAATGATGTACGCTTAATAAAAAAATAGTCATTCTTGGTACCAGGAGGTGTTTCTCATTTGATAACTGTAGGAGCCATATTGGTATAATAGAGAACTGTTTTCAAAAGAAACAGGTTGTCAGTGTTGTGCTGCTTCACGTCTAAATTTAGTGGTAGTAAATTTCAGTTTTAATTTCCTGACAGGACACAAGGCTTTATAATAGCAGCTAATGCTTCAAATCAGAGAATGAGCTTGATTAGCGAGCATTCAAACAATACAGCGTACGCCAGCACAAGGAAATGACAAGGTCTCCCAATGTATCTAAAACCTAGTGGAGGGTCAAGCTCACAGGTCAAGTTTTATATGACAGCAAACATAATGTCAGAGATTTTAATCCATTGTGTGGCAAAAGCAGAGCACTCTAATCTTAACTGAACAGTTAAGATTAGAGTGCTCTTGCTTCAAAATGATGGTGTACATCTGAAATGTCAAATTGCAAATGATACTGTATGTTGCTTAAAGATATGAACACCCTTGGACCCAAACAGTTAACTGTTGATATAACATATAGGAATAATTTAGAGTCAAACTGAAAACTAAAATGTGCAGTTTGCACATGAGTACATGCAGTTGAATTAGAATTATTATTGTTTTTAATTAAAAAAAATCTAATTCAACTGCATGTACTCATTTTCAAATACAGACACAATACACACACACACACACACACACAGATTTACTCTAACCTGAAGCTTAACAACTTCTTCCCTAACCTTAACCTTAACCTTAACCTTAACCTGAACCTTAACCTTAACCATAACCTAAAAACATGTCTTCAGCTTCAAATTTTTTGATTTATATTATGGACACTTGCTTTTTGTCCTCATAAGGAAGGTAAGTGACCATACTGTGACTGTGTAAACAGGTTTAGCAGTGGTTCTAAAAGTGGGGTCCAGGGACCCCCAGGGGTCCTTGAGGGGGTTCATGAGGGTCAGGATGACAGGATGTCTGACTATTTTGGTCATGGCTTTTAAACACTGTCTGTAATAAAACATCTAAAAGCAAAAATGTGAAAAAGCTTGAGAACCACTGGATTTAGGTCCCCACAACATGAGTAATACTTTTTAATTAGTATTCAAAAGAGATTTTAACTGAAGTGATCTGACTTTTGAGGACAGTGGACAGTTCAAATCCAAAAAAATTTGTAAGTCCAGACAGAGCAACACTATAACCTGAAATCTTAGTTTTCACTCGTGTTCATGGAACTTAAATCTCCTGACACAATTTCTGAAGGCTCCACGCCCCATGTCTCTCAAGTGTCTCCTTAAAGGTGCAGCCATTTACACTCCCAACCCCCTCTCTGCAAAAAAAAAATGTTAATCATCACATGATTTTATATGGAAAGCAGATTATCCGTTGATTTTGATGAATGCAGCAGCTGCCAGACTCTTCATTTGACTAAAAGCAGGACATTCTGCCGAGGCCTCTCGTATGTCACTAAGCCTCTGTCAGGACAGTACTGTGACAGGAGATGACACATGAAAGGAATTCCTCCTTATGGCTTTCCCAGGACAATGGAGCATGGCCTTGAGGTAGTACATGTGTTAGTGTGCGTGTGTATTGCTTAGTAATGAACCATTTCAGTTTAACAATGGACACACAAAAGCAGAAAGTTGTTTTCTCTTCATATATCTTCAAATATTTAAATATAGTTGCTTTTTTCCTGTTTCTTTCTTTTTTTTCATTATTTGAATTTACTTATGTCTTAAAGTTGAACTAGCATTTATTGATACAGTGTCTTCAAGCCTCTATGAGGGTGTTTTAACAAAGCCCCTTAAGAATAATGGAACCTCTCATTTAAAATTGGAAGCTGGTTAGCTTAGCTTGCTGTGTTACTTCAACATCTGCTGAGTCGTGGACAGCTCTCCCATGCTCTGTGTTCTTAATGTTTATATATATCCAAAAGAAGGGGGCTTACCCATTATTAGCTGTCTGTCTTTCTTTGGTTCAGTTGATGGTGACTCACATGAGGAAGTGGTCCCCACTGGGTTGATTTCTTATTAAAAACTATCTTTAATTTCAGTTTAATTTTCAAACAGTACACAGTTATTCCTTGCTGTAGAAGGCCGAGGTTACATGTAGGGTCTGAATGTGGTGAAAATTCCAAACTAAATTTTGGGTTAAATTTCTGTCTGGTTTGGACTGAGTACAAGTTACAAGTTAAAGCAGATGAAAAAAAAAAACCAAAAAAAAAACCTACAGCATCTGGTTTTGGTGGACAAGGTTGCAAACAAAATTTAATTTCCATCACAGCAGGATTAGTCTGTACCCATTATTCCCAGCAAAGAATACCCCCTCAACCGAGTAGTGGCTCTTCAGAACAAACCTTCAAACAGTAGGAGAAATCTTTACATAACAAATGGGATACCATTTGTTACTCATTTCACAAACCATTCAGTGAATTTTTTCTAATACTTCATTTTTATTCTGCATCTGAAAATACTCCATGTGCAGGGCCCTTTTGAGGGTAAGATGACCACTACCCCTCAGTTCCCAGAGGAAAGGGGACATCCTATTGTATGTGGCAGCATGCAGAATGGAGGGGCACGGCCAAGGGCAGGAACTGGGATTGGGCCTTGGATACTTTGTAATTTTACCCTTTTTATTTAACCTCCATGGCCTCTTTTCCTTTCCTGCCATCCATCCCCAAGCACAATTCATTTGAGTTCTTGTTCAGAAGGGTACTGAGGCAGATTCAATTAAGTTCTCCTTTAATTGGCTTTCAGACAGCCAAACTGAAACTGATGGAGAATTAATAACAGCTCCAGTTGGTCTCCACACTGTTTGCAACCAAGGAAACGTCCCAAAAAAATGGAGGCAAAGTCAGTCCCATTTTCCATGTGTCTGTTTTGGTAGGTCGATAATACAGCTGTGAGGAAAACGTGGTCACAGTTACTGTGTGGTCCCTGCTCTTGGTATGCTATTCATCTCTTTGTCAACACCCTTAGACATTTAGTGCAAACTTTGTACCCACAAAAACACAGCAGACGCCAAAGACAGCTCTGCATAAGGACAGTAGATCTTACTATTCCTACTTTTGCTAAAAGATGCATATGGTTTTAAGATGTCTACTGCTGTCAAACCCATCAAATCCATCAATTAGTGATGAAAGATTAAAACAGTCTATGCATTCCTGTTACAGTATGTTCTCTTTTAATTGTTGTGCATTGAAGCATGCTCTACAAATTAAACATAAGCCTAAAAAAAGAGCTATTTTTCTGTCTGACAAGTAGATCTCCGTGGGTATGGCTCACTCTTTGTCCAGAGAGGGAGAAATCATTTGCAGATGCATTACTGTTTAGGTAGCTAACAAAAGACGAGTTGTGAAATGGCAGGAAATGATGGCTGCTAAAATTAAGGTTTGAAGTTCACATATCATTAACAGCCATGAAATCAACTTTTCCTCTGACTATACTTTCCCCCAGAGTCTGCCTTTGTCTTCAAACCGCGCCAAAGCAATCATTATGCTCAGACATAATGCACCATAATGACAGTAATTTCAGTATCAAATTTTCAAATGTTCGCCCTTAATTCATTGTGGTTAAGTAGCTTAGTTGTAATTCACATTTTCTACCCTTCTTAGCAGAGTGCTCCAGGAATGAGACGTCTAAAGAAGTACGGGAGAGCACCGCAAGCAGGAACATTTGAAAGCCTGTGTTCATTTAGCTTAATTTACTGTATCAAATACACGAGGTCTGTGTAACATTCAGGGTTCATTAGCAACAAAACAAAAGACAAATCACGCTGTCATTATTTTGTTTACATCTTTCATAGTGTTCTTAAATGCATTTTTTTTTTTTTTTTTACATTTTTATCCAACTTCTTAATATGTGCAGTTGGTCAGCACACAAGAAAAAGCTCCATAATCCCTATGAACAGGATCATTTCCATCCCATAATATCAGCATCAAAATAGAATAGACCTCTCTTAGGTTGGCTATACACCTCTGAAATGAAAATGAACTTTCAGTTGGAAAAATGATGGCCTGTGCTAATATGTGCTAAAAACTTAATGATTATACCAGTAAACTGAAACAGGCCATTGGTTTTGAACTGTTAGTCAGACAAAACAACATCTGAAAATGTCTCCAAGAAATGACAATTATTTATAATTATAATTCATCGTTAAATGACATTTCATTGACCAAACGATTCATTCATTAATTGAGAAAACAGTCAGTAGATTACTTAATATATGATGGAAATATTCAGTACCAAGTTTTGTTTGTCGTTTTTTTTTTAATGGCTTCACCATTCCATCAAATATTCTAGATGTCTCATGCATCATTATACACACTTCCTCATCTTTCATAGCTCTGGGGTCTCTCACTTTTAGCATAAAGTTCTGTTTTTTTTTATAAGGTTCAGCACACAGCATGAGTTATCTGTGACACAACAATGATAGAGCAACCAGCAGGTCAGGAGGGGTTAAAAGTATAAGAAAAATAGATATTTTTTTGATTTATTATCAATTGAGACTTTCTCAAGTAAATGTACATGTTGAGTCATGATTATTATGATTTATGATATCATTATTTACAGATTTTTGTATGTTTCCCGTAAACAGATTTCTGCTTACTGTTGGATGAGACAACATTGGGCTCATGATCTGTTTGCATTAAAAAGCTGCATGTATCACCTTCTTACAGCCACCTCAGGTTGATGCTCAAGCAGCAGGCCCAAAGCCTGGTGGTCGATTAAAATAACGTAAGAAAGAAAAACACAAACTGCCGTAAGTGACTGCTATTTCAGCTTCACGTTTTTGCTGCTTTTGACCACTGCTAACCTTTCACATATGTAGCTGTTGATTAATCAACATTGTCCTCAGAGCAGACCTTGCTAGTGAGGATCAGTATTTTCATTATAAGGGCCCCCACAGCCATTATGCACGAAATCTTTTGGTTCCAAACTGAGCTGTAAATTTTGAGAGAATCTGACACCCCTGCCCGAGGGTTACAGCAGAATGTTAACGAGGCCACGGCGACATTTTCCATCACCATACAGTCAGTCGCACCATACATCAGCTCTGTGCTGAGCATCTCCCAACGACGCATGAAGTCAGTGACAATTTCAGACGCAACACTTTATTAGTATCCCTCCATCTCGGCCGTGTAATGAATAAGGCCATTTAAACAGGATTTACGATATCTTTAAAACTTGATTGCTTAGAATTTGAGAATTATTCATAAGACTAAAGCATCGTTTGTCATACAGCGAATGCTGTTTTGGTCTGAACAAATGGTTTTGTTGTAGTTTTT
This sequence comes from Trachinotus anak, assembly GCF_046630095.1. NCBI lineage: Eukaryota > Metazoa > Chordata > Actinopteri > Carangiformes > Carangidae > Trachinotus > Trachinotus anak. Next base: position 6,699,657 of record NW_027273861.1, on the reverse strand, counting down.
CAAATGAACTCCCTTTCATCCACTCTTCAAATAAGCTATTTGTATGCATATATGTCCATGCAAAGGCTGTAATTAAAGGGAATGTTGCTCTGGTGACAACTCACAATCAGGTTTTCTTCATAATGCATTGTGCCACTACCGAGCTGAAGTAATAGATATGGGTGCAAATGATTAAGAATACATACACGTATTGTATTACACTGCAACTTTTGCTGAAACAAAGAGCACACTGTTCATATACAGACATGACTGGCTCTGAGGTGTTAAGTGATACATAATACATGTCAGATTTCGTTTCCTTATAGGTGACCTCTGTTTTTTCTCATTGAACAATACACTTAAGGAATTATGTTATCTTCCCATGAGTTACATTTTCCTACTTCCACCATGAGAGAGGAAGAGGCATCCTCGCCTTGTTACAAAGATTATTGTGCTCACTTCCTGAGGCAGTGTGACCATGCTTTGTGTGCAATGCCCGGATCATCTCTCAATTACACAAGGATCCCGAGGCAGAGGGTGGGGACCCAAGTGAAGGACCAGTTATGTCCACACACACACGCACACACACACACACACACACACACACACACACGTGCTGCTATAGCTTGGAGGCATGGCTTACTATAACCACAGCCAAGAATGAGGCCTCTCAGGATAGATTTACACACAAATAAAACCAGTCTTATCTTGGCCCACATGTGAACGAGAACTGATTACACGGTCTACATTTCAATACTCAGATTAAATGGAGTCAATTTCCTATGGCCCATTTAAACCAATTTTAACCTGTGAACACAATGAAAGCAAATCTGATATTGCTGCACTAAGACCTCAAATAAGTTCATCTATCCACTGAGAAACTTTACCAGTTTCGGAGGTTGATGATGTGCATAGTTCGTAACTGTTTTGCATTGGTAGGTAAAAGTACACTTGTAAAACTGCAAGCCAAAATGAAATGTTTTTGATGATGTTTTAGCTTCTAAAATGATGTCTGCAATGGAAGCGTATTTGGTTGATATACATTAATTACCTCTACTCCAGACACTGCATAATGTTTCGCCATTTTCCTTTCATCATTATCATCACTTCACTATCCGGCACACACAGACTTCAAGTGTAAACAGGTTGCAAGTATTTACATTTAACTGGGACTCTTTTCCAAAGTGACTTATGGTGTGGAAAAACTAGTTTGGATTAAAGCTGCAACTAAAGATTATTTTGATTATCGATACATCTGCTGATTATTTTCATTAATTAATTGGAATTACTCAGAACCCCAGTTCAGTTAAGGTTCCAACTGTGATTCACAACATCCTCCATTCAAATGTGGTTGGTCAACAAAACAAAAAAAAGCTTTAGTACAAATCTTATGGTTTCACTGGAAAACTGGAGCAAGTCAAAACAAGTATACACATGATGCTGTCATGAATAAAATGGTTCTAGCAACCTTAAAGTGAGACTGTGTCCCCACAAGTGACAATTGTGAGATAACAGTAAACGCTAAAACAAAGCGTAACAGTAGCACAAGTAGGGACTGGTTATAAAACCAGTGAAGTGACCCATCGATGCCAGTTTCACTTTAGTTTTTACCAAAAATTTGCAGGCACAGGCTACTGGTCATACCTGACCAAGTAAGACTGTAGCAACTAAACCCTTGAGTGCAATGAACTGATTACTAATGAATTCAGCTTTTCAGGTCAGAAGTAAAATATGTTCTTTCTTTCTTCTTGTTACAGAATCTGAACAAACTCTCAAAACCACTCAGACAAATCTCACATCAACATGACAGAATTAGATTTGTTTGTGCCTCATTATTCCAGGTATATTTTTTTTGTATTGCAAAGCTCTAGTGAGCAAGGTCATAATACTGCTGGCATAAGTTTTCCGCTTCAAATAGCCTGTGGTAATGTTTAAAAGAGTTTACTTCGTGTATCTCTTCAACGGATTTTTCAGTGTATTTTGAAGGCCACAGTCGTTGGTTCTACTCTGCACAACTCACCCACTGATCATCATAAGGTCAGTCTGATTGTCTGAAAATTAATGAGACAACCTTCAGAGATGGAGAGTATGTACATTGCTTATTAGCTATCTTTATAACTGGGCTTAATTAATTTAGTTGGAAATCAGAGAGGTTGCCTACTAGTTTTTTCATTATTTAATTTAATTTTATCCCATTAAAAAATGTGTACATTTAATTAACTGAATTGTGAGAAGTTATTCTGAAGCAAAACTCTTTATTATCCAGTAAGTCTTCAAACTAAATGTGTTTCTGTGTGTGTTTTTTATGTGTGTGTGTGTGTGTGTGTGTGTGTGTGGGACGCATGGATGCTCACACATGCGTGGATGTTTTTAAAATCCCACACAGCCATATTGCAATGCCTCAGCAAAGCTCTTGATTAGTTGTGGTTTTATGTTTGGATGGTCCATTTAATTAGGTTATGTACGAGATAAAGGCCAGCTAAAAGTAATCACAGGGATTATTTACTCTTGTTAATTGAGGTTGCATCTTAACACCACAACTAAAGGTTAACGTTCTCTTGGCATATTATTTATTGTCCACACTCCAGAGGCTCGCTCACACCAACACACAGCAGAGGAGGCAGAGGAAACTCCACGGGTACGGGGGAGGGGGGTGGCGAATGATTTGTAGCATAATATTGACATTTGTTGAACTCTGGATATTCAACGGCCCTGCGTTAAGCCTGCTGAAATATTGTACGACCCTCATTTTAATAATCTTACTTTGGCTCAGGTGTGATGCTCAAGTTTCCTGCAGCTTTAGGTGGGTGCAGCCCATCACCACTCCTGATCTCTCCTTTAACTTACCACAGATAATTCCCCATGCACATGTAAATCTTAGAGTGAGCTTTAAAGCGAATTGAAAGGTAGATTTGAAGTGACATTGTGTGATTAATTCTGCCGCTCTCTAAATGACCCTTAGTTCTGTCTTCATAGGAAAGCTGTTCTAATAGTCTTTCAATAGTGATTAAAATTACAGAAATGTGAACCTGTAGGTTAATAAAAATGGTAATTTAACTAGTATCTGATTTAATTGACTCTGAAGAAGTACTTAAACGTGTTTGCACTCTGGAAAAGCTACATGACTCAGTGGCAAAGAAATTGGAATATCCAGCTGTCAAGATAATAAATTTGACTATTTCATCACTATAATCTTCATACAATCTCCCTTTGTGCTGGTCTCAACTGCTCTCTGCTAATGTAATAAATCACCTCCATATTTGGAATTAGTTAATGTGTTTTAGTGTAGTTGTAATATACTCAACAGAACCCACAGTGATCCACCACCTTTATAGATGTAAGATTTGGAAAGTTTAACTCAACCGTCCATCTACAGCAAACTTCCACCATGTTACCATAAGAATGGCACTTGGTGTATAAGTGTGTGGTGGGTTGCACGGCACAGCAAAATAAGATTTCATGGTTCATTTTAACTCCCCTTACATATCAATCATAAGCAGTACATGAACAATACATGATTTATAGCACACTATACAGTCCTTGTCAAAATAATTGGCTGGATTTCAAGTATATAATTATCTTCAGAAATAAACGCAAATGAGCATCACCACAGTAGTTTAATAAAAATACAAAAGGAGATTTGAACAATGGGAAAATACAAGTCAGAATTTAATTTTCTTTAAAAAGTTTTAAAGAGTTTTAGAACACCACCTTATTTCTGTTTTTATTGAAATTAATGCAGTTCAAGTCCATTTAATGTTAAATGGTACAAATGTAGGCTGTACGCTGCCCAATGTAAGAACAAATGTTCAGGTTACCACAAGCTGAAAAATCACGTTCATTTTATCGTAAAAACAAGCCTTTTTCAGGGGTTAAGAAATTGACGATTGGAGCTGGTTTGGGACGAACTGAGGGTGAAAGCAACAGTGTCCTTTTATCTGTTTACAACTAAGTGTGTCATAGTGTGTTACCATTTATTAATTTAGTTTACGCACTGCTTAATAAATAATAAATAAATGCTAATAAAAAATAAAATGTTACCAACATGGTTCGGTATCACATGTCTATGATTGCAGATCCCAACAGAGCTTGCAAACCAGATAATTCGTTCAGGAGTATAATTTCTCTTTTTTTTCATTTCTTATTTATATGATGCCAAAAATATTCTCCCAGGGCTATCATTTTTCTGAGGCTGTTTGCAAAACCAGAGCGGTAAAAGGATTTATCTTCTTGACCCATCACACAAAGACAATGAGCTGCAGAATAGTGGTGTCCAACTGGGAGGACTGAGGGTGGGGACACCCACCCATCCTCAGGCCTCCTTCTAAAGACAGAATCATGTTACAGGTGGAGAGACCCATTACTCTTGTCTGTATCAACTCTCAGTGCCTTTCTAAAAAGCCGGTGCATGTGTGTTAGTTGCGGGGATTACTGTATGTCAGTGTTTTATCTCTAGCTTGTTTTGACCAGTCTGGGCTTCAGGTTTCTGACAATACAGAGCATTATGTATCTACGATGGCAGTGGCAGGACAAAGTGGCTTGTCCTTGTCTCTCCAGTAAATACCAACACAGTATCAGCCTTTGCATGGAGACTTTCGTAATAAAATGCTGTTGCAGAACTCTTCACTTTTTAGGAGCCGTTTGCCCCGGGGCCAGGGCTAATGGTTTACTCACTCCC